>NC_079161.1:77332076-77676076 GCF_947563725.1 Argiope bruennichi | reverse complement strand
GAGTTCAATCAGCACTGTCAGCATGAAATATCTTTGTTTGCAGATGGGCAATCGGTAGCATCATATAATAGATTTCTTTCTTTTACGGTCCTGTTTTGCTCGTAGGTGTCCCGTGGCGACGCCGACGACTCAAAAACCGGCGACAATTGACTTATCTCAAAAGAAAAGTCACAAAAATACCGCCGAAGATGCGTCTCCAATTACCATGCCCGGGATCCCCGGGGTCTATTAATTTCCATCCGAGAGAGGTACAAATTGTTTCTGACGGGGGTCGGCGTTCGAGATTGGCGCAAATTGTCCTCTTCCGGGACATTCGACGGCGAAGGACGCAGCGGCCTTCCGACATTCAGATTCGTAATAGCCACTTCCTCATCAGGGCTGTTCGGTCTTTGTGAAGAAAGCCGTCTGCCCGATGCTTGTAAATACATAAAACGCTGTTTGGGGTGGAAAGGGGGAAGGATGAGTGCAATACCGAACCCAACGGCCAAGAAACAGACGACACTTTCTTGTGATGTTATGTCACAGAGGTCAATGCTTTTATGGCAAACGCTTTTTATGTCTAAGAGACGCATGTATTGAAGTAATCGTTGACTGCCAACAGCACTAGTGCACAGTCCTTTGTAGTGTGTCCTGATAGGATGTAGATTGTTGTTTTATTTGGCAGTGCACCTTTTGTATGCAAAATCACGGCGGCATCTTTCATTAGCTATACCTGCCTCTTTGGAATCCCATTACCCCTTCGTCAAAAATGCTCCATAAATAACTTCTTAAATGTTGAGATATATCCGAATTCTGCGATAATATGTTACAACATATAGATTAGAAGTATATTATATTATTCGGCATGGATCTTCAATTACCTTCTTTTCTCTCTTGGCTTTAATGCAGCTTAGTAGATTCATTTTAACAAATTTTTCTAAGACTTTATTCCATCTTACATTTTTCCAAAATGTTGATATTTGCTTGCAGATGTTACCTGTTTTCGACTGGTTTTCTTGTCTCGATCATCTAGAATGCAGATTAATTTTATTTTAATAATTTATGATAATATTTTATTTATATTATTATTTAATTTCTTAATAATATTTAATTTTATTAGGAAAGGGTTTTAATCAGTTCTATTGTTACTTAACTAGCATACATCTCAAAACGATTGTCAAAATCAGCAACTGTCCATGTAATTTTTTATTGATCAGATTTTCTGAATTTGAATCCTGAAATATGCGATATCGACGATAATAAGTTACTATATGTAGATTAGAAATTTTCAGGATCTTATATAAATCATTTTGAAAATTCACAAGCAATAATATGGTTATTTATTTTTTAAATAATGCCCCCCCCCCAAAAAAAAGGAAAGAAATCTAGCAGGAAATGCTAACGTATCATGAACCTTAATATTTTGCTGTTACTTTTAAAAACTCTTTTTTAGTTCTATTCATTTAGTTAGAAGAATTATCAGAATTATTACTATCGGAATTCGCAAGACGAACAGGATGAATGTCAACGAAATCAAAACAATAAGAACATAAAATAAATAAAAGAAAACGAAGTAAAAAAAATAATATTGGTAATGTACATTTGTTTTTCTTCTTTTCGAGACGATAATATCACATGGTGAACTGCAGACGATAAAATTAGAAAGTTTGCTGCAAACGATAATATTAGAATATGAATTACTTAAAAATAATTTTCATGATTTTGGAATTCCTAATTTAGCCTTTTGTCAAAAAACGAAGAAATAAAACTTCTTTTTTGAATTCATCAGAAAGACAGTTAATTAAAAATCACTAAAGAATTATTTTGATCATTCTTGTTTTAAATTAGAGAAAGGTGTTCCATTAATAATTTTTTAAAAAAAAATTGAAAAGGATAACGGAATTAGGATGTCGGATGCAAAAGTTTTATTATTAATTCTTATTTTTTTAGGAAATATGACATTTTTTTTTAATTTCAAAATTCAATAAATTACATCAGAGGATCAAAACGAATTTCAGTAGTAGGATAATTATTTGTCTTTTTTTATTGTACATTGATTTATTTTTCAGCAATCATTATAAACGATGCTGTAAGTAAATGCGTGCGGAACATTATCCATAACAACAAAACATATAAAATAAAACTTTTCTATGTTAAATTTTCAAAGCTGGCCATCCAGTTTGCATTGCGTCAACATTACGACTATATGTGTACCGAATTTTATGGCTAAATTTGTATGCAGAGAGAAGCACGCAAATTTTATGGCTATAAGGTCGATAAATTTGTATGCATCAGAGATGCACGCAAACTATTCCTTTTGTAAATATAGAATAAGTTGACTATGTTCTACGAATAATTAAAAAAAATGCGAAGGATAATTTTTTAAAGATTTTTTTTTTGTTTTAAATTAAATTTTGCTTATTTTAATAGATATAAATTATTTGCTTGCATGTTAAAAAAAAATATTTTTTGGGGGGTAAAACCGGAAAAAGATTAAAAACAGGTACTTTCTGTATACATAGTATAGAGAAAGTATTGTAATCGTCAAAAAAAAAAAAAAAAAACTCGAGATTTTGACGAATTTCCCCGTTTTAGACCTCTCTGAGCTCAAAAGACAAATTTTTGGAAAATGTCCGTCTGTCTATCTTAAACAAAGATAACTCGAAGACACTTTGAGGTAGACAGTTGAAATTTGGCATAGGGTCTTTACACCAAATTTGCATATTTCTATCAAATTTTGAGTAGAATCTGCGAAGAAAAAAATCCGTCCATCTGGTTGTTTGAATATAAGCTAACGCAATAATTACAAAACGAAGAGAACTAGATAGATAAGGTACATTATAGATTTAACATCTATAATGTAGGCACCTTTCAAATTTCAAGCCAAATCCAACTCTGGGCTGATTGTCTGTCAGTCTGTACTTTCAGAAATAAGTAAACGAATTAATTCAAAAAGGCATTGACTTAAAATTTGATCTAAGAAATAGTGATTACATGTGCAGTTTTGTGTCAAATTTTTGTTTCAATCGGTTGAGAAAAGCATGTATAAATCACAAATTCGATTTTTGGATACTATTAACCGCATGCCAGGGATTAATCGCCAAATAACTCGCCAAGGATCACAATATAGATTCAGTGAAATTGCTAAATTCAGGATAAAAATTAATATTTTGTAACTATTGTACGCTAGTGCCATGTAAGACATTTTCTGACATGACAAATTTATTAGAGAGTATGCAAAGAAGTTCTGGAGAGACAACTCCAGCTGGTTTTTATATATTTATTTATTTGTGGTAAAGAAAAACTTTTAGTCAAAAGATCTCAGCATTGGAGATGAATAGGAAAATGTTAAAACATTTTCAATCGCTCTTAGGAAAATAAACTCATCATCACGGATTGTTATTTTAGAAGAGATATTAGATTCGTTGAACTTAAACCCACGTCGCGAAAAGCAATAATAATTAATTTCATTTTAATTTAATCTGCTTACAGCTGCTACTTTTACAGCAGATATCTTTTTCGACTAGCTATCAATTAAGGTCTCTCTTTCCCCCTGAGTGTAAATTGCCCAATCTCGCTTTTTTCCAACAGAAATAGATCTTCCTAATTACCATAATACCTGTAGGCGAAAAATAAAATGTTTTAATTTTCGATTCGAATCAGCTTCCATTCCTGGAGCCGATGATGTTCGAACCACATCCCCGCTGTTCCAAGCCCAATTAAGAATTCAATATAGCTTACTTACTTCGCGATTTATCGAACAGGTTTCTGCTGCTTTCTATAAAAAAAGATGACCTGCAAGTGTTCGGGGCCTACACCTGTCCGGGCCCTTCCTAGGCCCTAGGGCGCCGGCCTCTATTGTTCTTCTAGACCCATTGCTGTGTAATTAAGGCAGGTAATACTTTCCGCAGGTGTTTTTTTTTTTTCTTTCAAAAGATGGAAGTTGAAAAAGAAATAAAAATGAAGCGCTACGCGGCAGAGTTGTCATTCAGCTCACAGTGGCGTTGAAATTCGGTTCGTCTTATTACACTATAATTCGTTTGCAATTAATAGAAGAGGAACGAGTTGGAAATGGGTTCTTCTTTTTATATACCTTTGTTTTGGAGAATTTTCGAGACTTGGTAATGGGCTCGCTTCAATTGGGGGGAGATTCATGTTGTGTTGAAAGTATTACTTCGCATTGATTTGTGATTTCATTATATATATAACTTCGTTATCATTAAACGTAAATTATAGTGAAAATACCCTGTATTATGATTTTTCGAGCGGCTAGTGCTTTACAATTGTAACTTCTGAATTGTGTTAGCAGGAAATCCGGTCAAACGAGTTATTTTTTAAGAAACTAATTTTCGAGCTATTTTGTGCCGAAAGTGATACTTGATCGATATATTAATAATCTCACTGTGCATTGAATGCCTTTTACTGCTTAGAAATGCATTCATTTTTTTGGAATGCAGCTGAGAATGCCGAGGAATTTCTCAGATGGATACATTCGACATTCAAAGATGATGGAGACGCCATTATGATTTGATTTATGTAAAAGATTGAATTCAGAAAAACTGTGAGAAAATTGACGTAACAATGATATTTTTAAGGCTAAAGCTATCAGTAAATACTTATTTTTAATGATTAAATATGAATAGTTAACTATTAATAAATTAAGTATTAATAATTAAAGTTAATTATAGTTTAATAATTAATTAAGTATTAATAGTTAAAGTAAGTTTCTATAAATAAAATGCAATAAATAAATTCATAGTAAATTATTTAATTAAGTAAACAGGAAATATTTTTATTAAATAAACTAGCAATAATCAGTTATCAATAATAAGTCATTAATAGTATATAAATATATATAATATTTCATTAAATAATTGTAAATTATTTTTAATATATAATAATTAATTATTAATAGTAATTTATCACTAATTTATTTTATAAATTTTTACTAAATAAATTCGTGATAAATAACCATTATTAATAAGTCAATAATTTCATTAAATAATTGTAATAAATAAAATTAAACTTTCAGCACAATAACACGTAAATAATATAATTCACGTCTTAAAGAGTTAAAGCCATTTTTTTAATCTAAGCTTTTTGTCACGTAAAATATAACAAATATAATGGACACAAAATAGAATTATTTAACTTATAAAAAAATATTCAAAAATAAACGCCATTTTATGCATTTTTTAGTTTTGCCCACGAATCAGCCAAAAATAAATTCGAATTATACATGAATTTGAATTTATTATAGAAAATACAAAATGCGTGTAAAATAATCGAATTTCCCATAAATTTGAATTAAAAATTGAAAATATTTGCATTAGCAAAGTTCCATTGTATCAAGAAAAATGGAAAAGTGTTGAAAAAGGAAATACTGATTGTAGTAGAAATATAAAAGGAAAATATTGGAATTAGTTCGCAAAAACAAGATGACTTTCACGAATTTTTATTATGTGATAACAGATTGATAATGTAGAGAAGATAAACAAAATAACTATAAAGTGTATTTAATAAATTGTGACTTTCAGAGTTTCCTATACCTATCTTTTTCTGATGTAATCTTAAAAAAAATTTAATTTCAAGCATAAATCGCAAATTTTTTAATTAAAGCAATTATTTTTGTTATCAGCAAAACCTCAAATAGGTATTTGGAATTTCAAAATCCCATGTTTTATTAACTTTATTTAAAATTTTCAACATTTAAAGATGTGCGTATAAAAATATTAATGTGTTTTATAGACATCCTGTAAAACAAGATTTTTTAAATGGATGAACATTTGTGAAGTTGAACCACATTAGCAAGTAAAATTATTAATAAATTCAGTATTAAAGATTAACAAACCCTTCATCATCCATTAACAGCTAATAAATTAATTTGATTTAAAATGTTTTTTTCATTAAAATTTATTTCATATTTGTTTTAAATTAAATTTCTGTTGATATGTGATTAATTGGTCTTCGTTTTCTAATTATATGGAGATACATCTGGAAATTATTGACTTTCATTGCAGAAAAGGAAGCATTTGCTTCCTAAAATAATTTTTATTAACGTATATTGTTTATTTAAATAAATTATATAGAGATTAAAAAAAAAGCAAACTTTATCAGACTCTAACGATAGTTTTAGATTTTTTTCCAAATGCAAAAAGATGACCCAAAAGTCCGATAATGCTGCCAAGTGCGAAAGATAAAAACAATCTGTTAATTCAAAACGATTTGTGAATGAGTTATATATTTCCCCATAAATAGAAAACAGATCGAAATATTCCTGGAGAAGCTTTGAAAAAAAATTCTTATATTGCTTTTTATTGGGAATTAATTGACCTACAAGAACGTAATTTTTTGTAATTCTTAAAACAGTTTCATTTTATGCTTTTCAGAATTAAAAAAAAAAAAGTCTACAAATTTCGATGTTATTGCCAGATGCATGAGGCAGAAACAACTTATTAATTCCAAGCGATTTCTGACCGAATTCTTTTTTCTTTATAAATAGGAAACAGATTTAAATATTCCTTGAGAATAATTTTTTAAAATTATTTCTTAAATCACTTTTTTTTGTAGGATGGAAAAAAAATATTAGATAAACAATCATTAATAATAAGTAGTTATAACACAAAATAAAAGAGAAACATTTTTTTCTTCTTATCTGTCTTTTCACGAGACATTCTTTTTTGAATATATTATTAAAACATTTTAATATTCTTTAAATATTTTCATAATATTTTACTATGGATATGCTCTTCATAAACTAATGGTAATTTTTTTTATTTTAACAGGTTCCCATTTTAACAGACAGATGAAATTCACTTACCTAAAATCCATGGAACATTCCGGTAAGTTATTTCTTTATTATTATTTTTCTTTTTTTTATATCATGTAGAGCGATGCCAACAAATATATACTGCGTTAGTTTTAATCATAGCCTAGAAAGTTAATTTCTAAACCATTAGAAACAGACGTATACTTCAAATTGGAAAAATGTTCTAAAATAAGCTAATCGAATTATAATCTTTGAATATAATTATTTTAGAAGGTATGAGACCATTTCAACAACTATCTGGTGGATGATTCACCGATTAATGAATGGCCTTTCCTAGAAGCAAATAACGATTAGACTAAAATAATTTAAAACTTTATAGGTCGGCCATATTTAAAACTTCTGGTCGCAAAAGTATGGAGATTTTTTTAAAATTTATATTTAATTTAGACTATTAATTTTTTAGTAATTCATTTAAGCAAATATAATTCCTTCATATATCTTTCGTCATTCAAAACATTTTTTCCTATTAGAAGTATATGCTTATCTCTAAGGGCTTAGAAATCAGCAATTGGGCCACGATTAGAATAGACTTCTTATATATTTTCGATGATCAGTTGTTCAAAGAAATCACGAGGACAGATTGAATAAGTCTTTGTAACGGGAACTTTTTCGACATCATTCCACATATGGGAACATTCTTCGAACAGAATTTCATTTTTTCATTTTTTAAAGAAAGCGAATTTCCGAAATCTGTGCCTTTAACTAATTATAATAAGCTGCGCAAGACCAAATCGTTCATGACTTTGCAAAATACATGTTTCTAAGCGTTTCTGGACTTTAAAAAGAATTCTATGAAAAGATGCAATTTTTATTTTATAAAGAGTAGAACTTTACGGACGACTGGATAATGCAAGAAATGAATTTCAAAAATTGAAAACAGAAAATTATATTTAAATTAAAAAATTAAATCTAATTCTTTAAATTAAATTTAATAAATATAAATAATCGAATATTGTAAATATTGCTAATATTATCCAAATTAAACGTTGATTGATCGAATTAAGATATCTGGCAGTCTAAATAATTGGAAAAGCTCAAAAATTAATAAAAAAAAAACGTCAAAACATATAAAAGAAGCTTAATTTTAATTCATGAAATTAAATTTAGCGTACATGAAATCTTTAAATATTATTCCAGTCGTTTGGTGTAAATGAAGATCGGGTCAATTCGGATTTGCGAAAATTCGGATAGTTGCATAAAGGCAAGAAATTAATTTTTTAAAAATCTTCGGAGTAGGAAGAAAACTTAACTTTAATTTATAAAATTAAGTTTAGAAAACAAAGAAAACTAGTAAATACCGTTAAGATTTATTTAAAAAAAAATTGCATGAAAATTCATTACTTACACACATGTATAAAAATTGAATTTGAGTAATATGGTATGTTCTCTGTTTTAATTATAACATATTGAAAGCAGTATCGTTTCAAATAATAATGAATTTTAAAATTTTTGATTTTGATTTCCCTCTTCCTTCCCCAAACTTGGATTTGGGTAGTTGAAAATTCGCATAATTGTGCTTCAGATAATTGGAATTCTATTGAAAAGAGTTTAATAAACAGAATTTTGATAAATAGCATTTGAAATTTTCGTTTCAAATACATAAATTGCTGTTTTTGTTGATCGAATCACATTTGGGACTGTTTCATTCAGTGGGGGGGGGGGGATAATTATATATCCTGAAGCATTCGCTATATTGTCTATTAGAATTGTCACTGTCTATAGTTCATATGTATTTATAACATTTATTTTCAAAATTATTTACTGTGATAATAATAAAAATTATTTTTTTACTTTATAACAATATTAATGATAAATTATTATTTACTTTATAATAATAACTTATTATTTAAATTATAATGGCAACAAAAGGTTATCTTTGTGATTTTGTTGCTTTTTATTTTCTTCAATCTATTCAATCAAAATATTTAAAGGTAATTAATTTTTTTAACCACAATAAAAATTTAGTTTTTTTTCCATAATAATAAAAAATTTCTTGATAAATCAAATTATATCGAATCAGTTATTTTGTTGATGATAATTTGATTATTTTTATCATCATTTAGATCATCATGAAATCGCCATTTTGATTTTTTTATCTTTGAGATTCGTTTAAATATAAAGCATTTTTTTCGTCTGCTTATTTGGAATGCGAACGACTGAATTAATAAAAATTAAGATTCAAGAAGGAAAGTCTGAAATTTAGAAATTTTAATTTAAATTATCCAAAAATTTTCTTGCCCTCTATTGCATGGAGGAAAGGGAGAAAAAACCATGAAAGAAATTCAGATTTTTATTATTACATAATAAAAATGAATTAAACCATGCACTTTAAAAAAATCTTTACAAATGCAGAATTTAATGTATTATTATTTGAATAAATATTTCAAAAATGTAGTAATAGCATAAACATATACTGCAACCTTAATCAGAGTAAATTAATGCATCGATATTATTTCACAAGAAAATTAAACACAGCCACTGTTTCAGTTAATAATAATTATTATTGTTTCTCTAAAGCTTTTTTTAAATTGGCGGCTTTATTTTTTTAATCTAAAAGTTATTTATTTAACGCATATTAGGTTTCTTAAATGTATATTTTTTCCGTTGCTGTTGATCAAAACCAACGAAGCAATAAAATTAATCTACGTACCGAATTCAAACAAGCATATAGGCCAAACGAAATTTGGGAAAAATATGATTTTTCTTAGTGTTTTTCTCTAATCTCATAATCTTTGAAAAGAAAGATAAAAGAAAAAAGTCGTCTTCCTGTGCTGTTCGTCTTTGTAACTCCCCCGCCGAGAATAATAAGTAGTTGAAAAAGAGGTTTTTTTCAGTAAAGTTTTACCACCCTTCGTCGCCACCCCCCACTTCCTCTCAATCAAATCTTAAAACCATCCATGTCCATCCCCAATTTCCACTGGAAATTGTTCGATTTGGAGGTGCGATATGGATTCGCTAGATGGTGACGTCACGGTGGACTGGTTAACTGAGTAGAATAGTACGGAAGAGTAAAAGCTGTAGCCATGCGCATGCGCATTAATTGGCCCTTGATCGAGCACCATTTTTGAAAAGGTGTCTTTATTGTTTAGTCTAAATCCTTTTTACAAGCAGGGGGGGGGGGGGAGTTATTTTGCACAAATATGCCCAAATGCGTAAGAAGTTTTTTTCATTTTCGTTTTAAAAAAAGTTGCACTTTAGCTTATTTTATTCCAGTAAAAGACTTATCTCGTTTTAAAATGTTTATCCAACAGTCGCTTGTAGCGTCTAGATATATGCAATTATTTTTTAAGTTGAATACCATTTTAATCATTAGATGAAAATGTTGAGTATAATTTTTTGTACTTTCGCAGTTAAATTTTTTTAAAAAATCTAATGGCGGAAACTTCTAACTTGCATTTTCAAATTATTTGACTCATTATAATCACCATTAATTCTACTATGTTACTCAAAATTAAATGAGATATAACCAAACGATAAATATTTTTTTTTATTTTAATAATTCTTCAGATCTAGATTTTTTATCAATAGAATGTTCTATCTTTTGAAAATAAAAAATAAAAATAATATTTTTAATTTTATTCTTCGGATTTTAAAGACATTTTTATTAATTTCATTCTCATACCTAAGAATTTTTATTAGCGCGCGCATGTTTATTCTACTTCTAAATATCAAGATAGAATAAATGGTCTGTTTTAACAAAATTATTAATTCACTATTTAATGCTTTTTTTTTTTTTTTTGTTATTAACTGAAGGTAAAATTTCGATTTTTAATGTTAAAATATTATTTTTAGAAGTGTTTAAGTTCCATGATATTTATAATAAAAATAAGAGATGTGTCTAAAGCAGTTTTAGCAAGTATAATATATTAATTCGTACAAAGTTTTTTTTTTTTTTCCATTGTCACTGCTAAACACGTATGATGGAGGGAAGATAGGCACTTTACATTTTCATTTTTCCAAACTTTCTAGGGGATTATTTTATCTTTTATTCAATATTATTATTATTCATTTTGTGGGGCAAAATTTTTGCTTTAAGTTCTGTTAACTTCTTTGAGTGGATGGATGTCTTAATGAATGACATCTCTTAACTATATTTCATAAAAGTTACTTAAAAAACTTACGTTCCTAATCTCAGACGATTTTTCTGATTCTTGAATTTTATTAGAGCTGAATCATATCATGTGTGTTAAATGAAAGTGACAGTTTTTTTTCTTCGTATTTAAGTAAGCTTTTTTAAATTTCACTCTATTGGCAACAGTATAAAATGAAATATTTTGTCATTCTTGATATTTAATTTTGAAACTCTTTCGGAATTAGGAACCCATTATTATTTTACTATTTCGGCTCCCCATCCCCTTTTAAGCTGCACATAATATTGAGCAGTTTGCTTTACAAATCTGAAAATTAATTTCACAATTCCTATAACAAACTAATTATAATACTATAATTACTTACGAAAACTTAAATTTTGTAATATTTTATCAATTTGTTGTAAGTTTAACTCTTCAGTGCATCGCGTAGCTATTTCGCAACATGTGTCATTTTTTCCCCCATTTATAAATTTCGCATGAACTGTTCCAAAAGGCAACAATGAATGTTTGGAAATCCTTTTTTAAATGCTTTTTGATAAAAATTTGTAGGAAAGACCGACAGATTATAGTAGCGATACTAGAATTAAATTTAAACTGAAAAATACCAGGACGGTTGTTGTATTAATAGTTCTACCGTTAAAAATACGATCAAAATACATTTTTTTGCTTTGTAAAAAATATATTGTTAAAAAGGGATTTTAATTTTTATTGCAGAATTGTTATAATGTGTTTTACATCAATGGGGCATTGTTTAATTTATAATGTAATCATTAGGCACATTTAAATTTTTTTTAATTTCACCAAAAAAAATAATTATAAAATAATTTTTTTGAATTATATGCAGCTATTCAAAACACACATATATATTTTTGTAAAAAATAAAATAAGTCATGCATTGTGGGGTTAACTACATTTTACAGGTTAAGTATATTTTATTAGTTTAGCTAGTAGTTTAAGTAAATTATGAACATCTCAAAATAAGTGCGTTAAAGTAGATTCATTGTTGTCAAACTGCGCCAGTTTAATTTTATCGTATTGAATAAAGTTGAAGTAAAATCTGAACTCTATTATATTTATCAATATTTTATGTAATAGTATTAAGCTTCTAGATAATTTGTAAAATCTTTTTTTTTTAACAAATCTATATAAAAAAAAAATAATGACTTTTTTCGGCAGCTCTTACTGGCCACTTCATTCACTCTTAACCCTTCGACAATCCCCCCCCCCCTCTCCTCGTCCGCTGCTCGTCTTAATTTCGCGCTACCAAAATTCGTCTGAGTCCTTGGTTACGGTCGTTGTCGGCGTAAACGAACGGAAGTAGTTTTGGGCCAAAAATGACGATTCCGATGGAATGCTTCAGTGCTAGGGATGATTTGGGTGGAAAAGAAGCAAAAAAGGTTCCATCGGAAATGCGCTTTTCCTCTCCGATTAGGCACACTCGCGTGCGCACAGCGGTCACCCCTCCCTGATCGGCAGGAATTCATCCCTCCCCCCTACTTTCGCTTTCTTCACGCCCCCCCCCCCCAACCCTTTGGATTGAATCATTTCAACCAATTGAATTCGAGAATAATCTTCGAGAAAGTAAAGTTAATACGTGATCAACCATTCGCACAGCCATTCTTCTCACATTTTTTAAAAATAGTATAATAATCGTTGAATTGCCTAAAAAACTCTTAAGAATGCATCAAATTCAAAAATGTTTGGATCATAAAGTTTAAGAATTTTGAAAGTTTATAAATATTCTGAGTAATAGAGTAAACAGACAATATGGAATCTCCGTAGCAAATATTCAGGGTACCATTCTAAGTAGCAGTATTTAAATATTTATAGCACCCCCCCCCCAAGATGTATTCTGGTATTTTGCCTATTTTACCACCCTGCAGTTACACCACTGGTTATAAAATCAGGTGAAAAAAACAACTGATTTAGGTATGTAATCTCATGTCTGTAGAGATCTCATGTCAAATTCAACCTATCTAGACTGTTTAAATTTTAAGTTATCTAGCTCGTATATAGAATTCCTTGGATAGATTTAGACCTATAACGTACCAACTAGGAATTTTGGACGCATTTTCTTTCCCCGAACGATGTTTTTTTTTTTTTTTTTTTTTTTTTTGGCGATTAATCCATGGCATACCATTAATAGTACCCGAAAATCAGATTTGTATTTTAGATGTGTTTTTCCCAAACGATTGACACCAAAATTTGAAGTCACGAAATCACACACCAGATTTGATATATTTAAGTCAGTACGTTTTTGAGTTATCGTGTTTACATGTTTATGAAAGTACAGACCGACAGACAGTCAACCCCTTGTTGGATTTGGCTCAAAATTTGATATGTGTCTATATTCGTGTCTCATTGCTGTAGATGGTAAATCTGTGTACCGAATCTTATCTATCTAGCTCTCTTCGTTTTGTAAATATCGTGTTAACATATATTGGGACAGCCGGACAGACAGACTTTCTCTAGATGGATTTTGCTTTAAATTTGATAGAAGTTTAAAAATTTGATGGAAAGACCATATACGAAATTTCATCTAACTAGCTGGAAGCGTTTTTTAGTTATTTTTGTCATAGAAAACGGATGGACATTTTGAAAAATGTGTTCTTCGAACTCAGGGTGTTTTAAAACGTTTAGATTCGTCAAAATCTCGAGTTCGAATTTTATGACGATTACTATACTTTCTTACACCCAGCTCAGGTGTTGTCTTCGTCATCAGACAGCGGTTCAAAATTACGAGGTCCGTCCCAAAATAGCCCTTATGTTGCTTTACAACGGGCGTTAATATAATTAAACTAAACTTACACCTCGTGTGTAAGAAAGTAGAAATGCAACGAGAAATTGTAGATACATATCAGATTTTGAATTTAATTAATCAATGGGAAGAGGCTCTTAAGGCCTACTCGATTATATGACAAAGCTGAACATAAAACATCTCATGTTGTGGCAAAGGGGAATACACTTCCACTGCATGTATTTTATTACATTATTAAGACTTCAAAGCAATTATTATATTTTCATGAAAATTGCTCGGAGATTTTTATCCCGTAAAAGAGGGTAAGAGTTTAAGTTCAAGGATTGCGAGAATCTGTGCAAGAGTTTTAAAACTTTTTTTTTTTTTAATTTCACCATTTTTATGTGAGTATCTCGGTAATATTATTTAACTGAAAATGGCAGCGGGTAAATATTTGAAAAGCCATCGTGTATCACGATTTTATCTTCTTGTAGCGATTTTAGTCTTATGAAAGGCGCTGCGCAAACAGTGGACACTGGCTTTTACGATTCATAAAATGTCCGACATTGTCAGATACTGACTCATTATCTGATTGGTTTGCAAGAAATCGTCAATTTTTCCAAGTTTTAGATGTCGCATTTTTAAAAAAAAATGTCAAATAAAACGAGTGATTATTTTAAGATTGATTTCACGCAGTGAGTTTACAAACTGAAAAAGTTTGCTTATATATATATTTTTTAAAGATATACTGATTTGTGGTTCTAATAGTAGTATAGTGGAAAGTTACAGCACGATTCCCAGCCCCTCTTTGTGGTATCATGAGTGTAAAATTCTCGCGCGATACTAGGGCCACGGTGGTCTAGTGGTAAGGTCTCGGATTTGGAACTGGAGTGTTTCTGGTTTGAGACCTGGTTCTACCAAAGAACCGTCGTGCAAGCGGGTCTGGTGCATGTTAAATCCGTCGGGACCAAACATCCTCCCGCTGGTGTGGTGAGGAATTTTGGAGAGGAGATGCCAGCTCAGGTATCGTCATCTGACCGTTGTTCAAAACTACGAGGTCCGTCCCAAAATAGCCTTAGTGTTGCTTTAAAATGGAACGTTAATATAGCTGAACCAATCTCGCGGGGTACGATATTTTTTTCAACATCTCCCCACAAAAGAAAGAGAAAAAAAAATGACTAAGATTGCTATAAAAGCACTTGCATTCTATCTCTATGGGATTCTTTGAGACTGATACTCGGGCCATTTACTCCCTCCCCTCTTCCCCTTTTATGTTGTACCACTTGGTATGAAAATTTCATTCCAAAAACCAGCGTGCATGGTGTCTTCGAAATTTTTCGGATGTTCTCTAACAAACGTAGTTGTGTATTGTTAATCGCATAAGATTGGCAAATAATTGCGAAAGAGCCTGTTGATATACAATCTTTAGTGATTATTCGCTGGGATGCATTTAAAATACAAGTTCTGGAAACCTGAATACGTTATTTTGGGTGTCTTTTTTACAACCGATTGAAACAAAAAGCTGGTACAGAACTTCAATCGTCGCAACAAAATCACAGACCGAATTTCCGATATTTAAATCATTGCATTTTTGAGTTATTATGTTTACATAATTGTGAAAGTACAGACAGACGGTCAACCCTTTGACAGAGGTGATTCAAAAGTTGATAAAGGTCTGCACTTTAGATGTTAAATCCGTGTACCAAGTTTTTTTTTTTCTTTAATTTTTTTTGTTTTATAACTGTCGTATTCGCTTTTGCTCGAACAGTTGGGTAGACAGTTCAATTGTAGATTTCAATCAAAATTTGATTGAAATCTACAATTTTGGAGTAGAGATCATGTACCAAATTCCATCCGTCTAGCTCAAAGCGTTTTTGATTTATCGTGTTCACAGACAAAGAATTCCAAATATATACTCCTATTTAATTATTTATTTTATTTTATTTTATAATGTAACCCTGTGTGTGTGTGGGGGGGGGGATTACAAGTTCAAATCCGATTTTATCAAACATCTGCCATGTATACTGGTTTGATGCATTTTCACAGAACAAGTATCACCTTAAGATGCAGCTTTTTTTCACTCTTAAAACATCATTCGTTTTGTTTTAAAAACAGGTTATTAATATAACTAAATTAAACTAAACTGAATCAGCCACTGCGTGCTCTATGCATCAGCTAATCGTGCATCACAAAAGTATGAAAAAATATTTGAGACGAAACGTTAAGGTTGGAGGAAAAAAATAAAGAATTAGGCTAATTTACTAGTTTAATGGCTAAAAATAGTTGACAACAAATAGAGCACAAGATTCTTTCCATTGGTTTTCAGTTCAAATGATACTATTTTATGTCATGGAAATTAGTAAAACGCCCAAATTCTTTAATAGTACTGGGAAAAAAATCTTCATTCTGTCATTTTTATTATTAATAATACTAAAACTATATTTATTGACATAAATATAGTATATACATGTTTTAAATAATCGCCCTTTTTTTAAAACCATGTTCGAAACTGACTTGAACCGTTATAAATAATAGCAATATATAATAAAAATCTATGGAATCTAAAATTTTTCTTAACTTCTTATTTGTCCATTTATGATACGGGCACCAAATCATCGTTTTTCAAATTTAGAAGCTGATATATTATTAAAATGCACTATAATTAGATATAAAAATTACTCATAATATACAAAAAGTAATTTATGGATTTTTAATTAAATCTGTAAAACAACATATTACCGGAACAGAAAATATCATCTAATTAATGATAAAAAAACAATTAATGGTTTAGTTATATTAAACTGACATAATTCAAATGCTATTTTAATATATTTAACCCATTAGATGGCTCGTTTTCTTTATGGATGGACTATTGGGGAAAGTTTTGGAAGTTTTAATTAAATAAAAATTCATAAGAACTCGAGATATTTATGTATTCTTATAGTCTTTTAATAAATCGATGCATGTCCGGATTGCGAACAATCTGCTTAAGGGGTTAAAGGCACTTTCAATGTTTCGAAGATTTCACATTCTGGTGATTAATTTAATCCCATTTCCCCGTTATCATTGAAGATTCTTAACTTTTACAAAAATCTACGTATGAAGATCTTTGCATAAGTTAACCCTGTACGACTGGCACGGAAAATCTCTTACAATGCCCAACTACTTTTTAAAATACACAGAAAATGATTTCGCGATAATTTCCCATCGTTTTAGCTATTACCATAGCCATTCAAAAATTGATTAACTAAGTTTAGTCTTCAATCACCTATCGCCAAAAGCTCAGATCAAATTCCAAATTCACAGCATTTTCTTCATTTTTGGTAATTTTATTTCCTTATTATAAATTATATACTATTGTAATTGTTTAGTATAAAAGGAATTTAACATAGTGTATAATTTTTTTTTTGAGAAAATACTAATTATTTGTCTAAAATCGGTTCGACAAGTGTTAATAATTTAAATCTCACGACGAACATTTGGGAAGTGCGATCTTTGTGATGAGAATGAATTATGTGAAGAGTATTTTTGCTGAATCAAGGAAATAAAATAACTCATGCAATAATAAATGTATTTTATCTATTTAGTTATTAAAGATTAAGACGCTGAAGATGATAAAAAAGCATGTGAACTGAGAAATCGCGGTACTAAACCAAAAGCATATGAGAACACGCCAAAGGATGAGTTAAATCTATTATCGTGAATGAAATGCCCTTACGTTGGTATGGTGTGGAATTTTATAAGCAGTATCAAGTGGTCTCTGGGACAAAATTTGACTTTTTTTTCATAACTTAAAAAAAAAAAAAAAGAAATTCTATATAATTAGATACAAAGTTTGTCTGGACTTTTGAGTGCCAAGTCAGTGCCAATATACTAGTAAAACAGATTAAAATTAAAATGAATACAAAAATATTTGTATTTAGAAATTGGGAGGAGGGCAGGGCACAGGAGATCCTGGGACTTGAATTTCCAAAGGACCCCTAAAAGTCTTAATCCGGCGCTGCAGTTTTGCAGCTTTAAAACATAATGGCGATTTAACTTAACTGTCCCAATTTATTGTCTGTCATCTGATAGTAATAAACCCGAAATTTAAAAGCAATTTTAAAAATATTTACATGATATAAAGAATATCATGTGTGAAAATTATTTTTCTGACTAATCCTACATTACGCAACCGCATCACCATGTGGTTCCATCTTTTCCGAACGAAGCCACACATCTCCAAGTACTACAGATAGTCAAATCTGATGGACCAATCACTTTTGCCGAGAATATTCTTTAAGCACCCTTTGATGACTTCCTGCGCATTACCTAGCTTTTTCGGAATATGTCCGAAGAGGTTGGTGGGGAGGGAGGGAGGGGTGGTGCGTGGGAGGGTAGCCGTGGTCGGCTGGTGAAGAAGGCCGAATCTTCTTGCGCTTCGATCCACTCGACGGATTCGCACCGGATGCTGACACCCGTTTCCCACCGACACGTTCCACGGAGTCCGATCCCCGAACGGAAAAAGGATTCGTGCCTCCCTTCCCATTGTGCTCATCCTTTGAAGATCCTCCCTTCGATCTTATCCCCCCCCCATGTCTTGTCTTATTAGACTCCAGCCACCCCCTTTGCGTCTTCTCCAGAGACCTAGTGATTGTGATGAAGCGGAGACACGGTTAACAAGTGTCATTCCTTATGGGGGAATGCCAAACGATTAATTTCTTTTAAAACAGTTTATTTAATATTAGCTTCGATTTCACTGTAATTCTGTGTATATGCCGGTTTAGTTTAATTTCCTTTTCCTGATACTATTTTAGGTTGGCATTTTTTTATATATATAATTTGTCTGATGTACAATTAGTTAAGCTAAGAATGAAACTCTCAATAGGGTAATTTTTCAGTTCGGTAGTTGCCAAATTTCGTTTATTGCTATTTCTAGGCCTTTTTTTTTAAATCATCATTAAGAAAGGTATTCCAAAAATTTGAATAGATAAATTTAATTAATTAATGCGTAAATGATTTTCCTCAGTAACTTTGAAGCATAATATCGCACAAAAAAATATTAAAATATTAACTTTCGGTATTATATTTTTTAATTTAAATGAATTTTTTTAAATTTCGATAATATAATTTTAATGAATTATTCAATTTTGATTGATTTTTCAATTTTAGTAATTTTTTCTTAGTTTATTTTTAAATTTCAGTAATTTAATTTTGTTGATTTTTCAATTTTAACGAATTTTTAAATGTCAATAATTTAATTTTTATAAATTTTAGAATTATTTTAATGAATTTTTAAGTTTTAATAACTTAATTTTTAATTATTGTAAGGAATTTTTCAATTTTAGTAATAGAATTTCAATAAATATTCAACTATGAGGAATTTTTCAATTTTAGTAATTTTACTTAGTAAATTTTTAAATTTCAATAATTTAATTTTGTTGATTTTTTTATTTTAGTGAATTTTTAATTTAATTTAATGAATTTTAAATTTCAATAATTTAATTTTTATGAATTTTTCAATTATTTTATTGAATTTTTAAATTTTAATAATTTAATCTTTATGAATTTTTACATTTTTTTAAATACAATTTATAGCAACACTTGTTTATTGTTATAATAAGATTCAAACCATTTTAGACCATTTCAGTAGTCACTCTAGGAGGATGCACAAATCAATACAATACACGGCGATTCTTAAAGGCAGCTATTAATTTTCTTAAAATATATAAATTTTAAGTCTTCGTAATTTGATCATTTTTAGTCGTAGATAAATTTAACTTTTTTTGCTTAAAATATTAGGGTCAAGAATATGACTAATAAGAGCTGAAACGCGTATAAATGTATGGACATCATAATTTTTAAACAGTATATTTATTGAGTGGAACAACCTAACATATAAATCTTTAAGACATTCAAAGCATTTCTTTCTTTCTCTCTTTTTGGCACACTTGAAAGCATATATGTCTACTTTAACAGTTACAGAACCACAACTGAAATGGATTTCATGTATGATCGCTGTTGAAATTTCAAATAAAAAGTAATTTCAAAGCATTTGCAGAAGTTGGGTGAAAATTCATAATTGCCAGTCCAAAAAGTCTAAAAATGCTGCACTCGTGCCAACCTGTTTCCAGAACCGTTGTCATCCAGGAGAATTCCTGTCGTTCACAAACAATTAGGTAACCACTCTGGATTCCTCGGGCAACGGAATCAAAGCTGATCCAACAAGAGACGACCCATGTTTGGGACTTAATGATCTGCTCTCACAACAGCGGCACGAGCGCTACCACCTGCAGGGAGATCGGATTCTGCGAAAATCAATTCGTTTCCTTTTTGCTTCTTTTTTTATTTATTTCTTTCAGCTGTGCGAGTGTTTGTGGTGAAAGAATTCGAATGAAAACGATTTTTTTTGTTTTGTTTTGGTTATTGTGGTTTTATTTAAAGGATTGGAGGAACACACAGTGTGCCAGGTCAGTTGGATGGTGAGAATGTATTCTTTTTCTGTTCTTCTTTTCTCTCTCTCTCTCTCTCTCTCTCTTTTTTTTTTTTTTTTTTTTTTTGTAAGTTACTACGAATTTTTTAAAATAAAACAGAATTTCAATCTTAAAAAAAAATGTGTTTAAAAACTTTTTAACTCTGAGTATCAACCGCGCATTTTTCTAAATCGGTTGATATGAGCGGAGGACAAGGACAATTAACACGAACTTGGGGGAAGGGGAGGGCTATGTAAAAAATACAGACGTAATTTTTTCTTCAGAAATCATTTATTGGCTCTGAAATAGCATAATATATAATTCTGTAAGCAATTTAGAACATGCATTTTTAATAGTTTTGCCAATTCGTTATTTTTAAAAAATATAATACATTTAATTTAATTTTCTTTTCATTTGGAATACGTCTGAAGAAGTGGAAACAATTTAGAACATGTAGCATTTTTAATAGTTTTGCCAATTGGTTTTTTTTTTTTTTAAATATAATACATTTTATTTAAATCTTTTCATTCGAAATATCTCTCAAGAGTTGTATGAGGTGAGACTAAAGGATACTGAATAGAAAAATTGCCTTGTTAGACTGTTTTTACTTTTTTCGTAATCAAAGTAATGCAATCGCCAGAAAATGATTAGATTTCGATGACTGTATATATTAGATCCGAATAAATCGAAAGCAAACATGTTATATTTATCTATATTTTGGAAGCGCTGTTTACACTCTCGAGTATCCGGCTTAATGTGGCGGAAGAGCAGACCAGATAACGAAAAAACCGGATAGGCCGAGATTCTATGAACTCATTTTTTTGCCGACCAATACCAAAAGACCAAGTTCTTATATCAAATGTTTTACATAATACGTATTTTTTCACTTCTTATTGAGCACTAAGCCTTTCATTTATCTCAAGCCATGTCTAATGTGAAAACGCGGCCGCGGCAACGCGTCGAGTTAAAATAGAAAACTCTGAACTGGTAGTTTAAATATGTTTATATACTGCATTGCACGTTTCTAGAATTCATTAGAGAAAAACTAAGTTAAAGGATATAAACTGTTCACATTTTTACATAAATTCTGTAATGTCTAACATAAATGCAGGAAATATATATAAAACGTTAAGGCAAATCTTAGGCCTAAATCTTAAGAAAATAGACTCAAAGAAATGGTTTTATTTTTCACTGATAAATTATTACACAAATTTTAATTACGATAAAAGAAAATTAGGCTGGATAGTACGGAAGCCGGATAATCATGGACCGGATAATCGGGAATGTACTGTATGTCAATTCTAACCCATGCCCATACTCTCCAACGGCATGAAATTTTCATAGTTTCTACTGAAATTAGGTGAAAACTATGGAATTATGGATATATAGTGGACAATTAGGGAAAACTACAAAAACCACGGAAAATATCCTCTTCCCGAATCGTTGCTTACAGCAATGCTGATGGGGAGTTAATTTTTTTTTAAACATTGTATAAAAAAAAAAAGGCAGAATCTTATTTTCGTAAAAATGCAGGGGGAAAAAAAAACTTATAACAAAATGCATATTGGTTAGTTTAGATTAGATAGTTATGTTAAAGTCCCGTTTTAAAGGAACACTAGGGCTATTTTGTGACGGACTTTGTAATTTTGAACCGCGGTCGGATGGCGCGGTTACCCGGAAACGGGGTGGGGTGCGGAAGGATTTAAAATCTGTATTCTGCTAAATTCTGTAGTATGTTGCAGAAAAGGGTGTCGTAAATCGTCAAGTCCGAGTCTGAAACAGCCCCCCCCCCAATTTATCATTTGCCATTCCTTACCTAAGGCCAACGGACACCTGTGCAAGACGGTCCTGGTTTGTTCAGGTGTGAGCAAATTTCCCGCATACACCCCTAGAAGTCCCTTTTGGAAGTCAACATTCCTCTGAAGAGCTGTTCCGGGAATAGTGGTCTAAAATAATGCCTTTTGTTCGGTTTCCCAAAATACTTCGTCAAGATCGCATTCTGTCATTCGTAAACGAATAAATAAAAAATGCGTCTCGAATGGAGATATTTAGAACGTCATATGTACTGACTAAAGGAAATTCAAGTTAATTTCTGATTTTTAACTTTAGTTTACTTTTGCACTTTAATGGAATTTCATCTGCTCCAAACTGAATAACCCCTGTAAAAATTCGATTGATCCAAAATTTGTTTTGCGAAATATTATCTGAAGTGGAATACTGGATAGGAAAAAAAGTGAAGAATTTAAATTAAAAAATGGAAGTAAATATTTATTTTTGGTATTTAATTATATTAATAAATAATGCATAATAAATATACAGTAAGTCATCTTAATAATACAATAATAATTACAATTGAAAATTAAATACATTTTATAAATAAATTTACTAAACAAACACTATTTGGTATAATGATCACAAAATTTATTTAACAGAATATCAAAATATATAAATAATAGAATTAGCACATATTTTTTTTTTTTAAAGAAAAGAGCAGATTTTTTTTAGTGTTCTTGAAATTGAATATTTTGCGCAGCAATAAAGCCCTCGAATGAATTATGCGATTTAAAGAATTATTCTTTTATTATTTCTGAGGACATAAGGTGTGGATATTGCGCAATAAAGAAAACAGTTAAGAAATAAAACTAATTTTGTAAAAATTTTAGTTTTAACATCGAATTAAAAAAAAGCGAATACGACTTAACATAGGTATTTTGGTATTATGTTTATCAAAACATAATACCAAATTTTTAAAATTTTCGAATATTCAATAAAAATAACATTTAAATATGCGAGATTGCATTGCCAAATCTGGCCATAAAATTTTAATTAATAATAACTAACCCCTCTACTTTCTTACGATCCTCACTTTAATGCGCAAAAGATGTCGAATATCACAGGTTTAATTTTTTTAAAAAAAGCTCTATTAAATAAACAGGAATTAAAAATGTTATATTGGTCACATGATACGCATCAAATGCGCAGTCCAATTTAATTTTGAAATCCATTGCACATCGCGGAGAAAAATTCTCTTGATATCACAGCAAAGCATTAGACTATGGTATTAGATGTTAGATGCTCATTTATGTTTGATGATGCTCATTAATTGATAATTATGATGCTCATTAATTGATAATTACAAATTTTACTGTTGCGTTCCACTGCAACCTACTGATTGCTGTCGGACTGCTTACTATTTTAATCGAAACTAAACAAAAAATAGTCTTAATATGAAGTGATTAAAGTGGTACTTTCAAATGCTGATGGGATAAATATTCTTTTGAAAAAATCAATTGGGCTTTCGGGAGGAATATTCTTTTGAAAAAAGCAATTGGGCTCTCAATTTTGAGAAGGAGAACAATTCTTAAACGACAAGTAGAACCCGTATCAATTAGAAGATTCTATTTTAAGGCAGTACCGTAGAAGGGGTGGAGTTAAAAAAGAGGATAGTATTTGAAAGCGATGTTTCTTATTCATGAATGGTTACAAGACAGCTTCTCCCCCCATCCCACCCCATTTCGAAACTACCTACGCGTAGGAACTGGAAAGGCGTGATCTGTATAGACACGCAGTGGGTAATCCTAGAAAATATTGACTTACTAAAGCAGGAATTCTCAAGTTTTTAAACATTGCGACCCACTTTTTAGAAATTTAAATCTATATTGGCTCATTTCATCTTTGAGGTACTGAATTTTTTTCACAAACGAACAACGCGCTTTTTTTTTTTTTTTTTTCTTTCTAAAAGAGGTTTTATGGACTAAAAATAAACATTTATAAAACAAGAACAAAAATATATATCATTTTATTATAAATAAAGTCGTTATGTATATTCCATATCTCTTAAACATCTAAGCAGAGTATAAAAAAACAATTTGAGTAATATTTATGACAATATTTTTTGTTCTTGAAGAATAAGGGGGGAAAAAAAACTGAAGAATTATTGCCACAGCATATAAGCAGAATTCTAGAAAAACACATTAAGAAAAGATTAAGAACAGATGTTAACAATTTATATAAAATTAAACTATTGAATTTTTTTACTGATATGGTGGAAATTAGCTATTATTTAACCGTTTTAAAAAAATCATTTGGTTGAATTGATATTCTCAGGTAAAAGTTTTTTTGAAAAAGTCTGTCAAACGAAAAAAAAAAACAAAAAAAAAACAAAGACTTCTATAAAATATTTTATATGAAAGTAGTTTTTACTTTAAAAATATATGCATAATAATATTTTAAACTATATAAAATATAAATACATGATAATATTTTAATCACGAGCAATTCTGAGCAATTCTGATATATCAATAGTTATTGAGTATAATTTTATAAAATTATTTTTAATGTGTGGAGAATTGAAGATTTCCAAATCGCTTCGCATTTTTTTGCAAATTGTGGAAAAGATGCATATAATTTTAAGATCTTGTGGCGATCCACAAAAAGTTGAATCGTGACCCACAATTTTAGGAACCCTGTTCTAAAAAAAGAATGATATTTAAATAATTCTGGATTAAAGCCTAGGGTAACTAACTATACCTCTCCTCTGTCCCCACTTGCTGCATTCTACTTTGGCCATTATGTCACTGCAAGAATTGAAAAAATATAACCCTTGACCACAGTGGTCACTGCAAGAATATACTTAAAGCTAGAATTAACTAAATAAAATTGATTCATTAACAGCTTGACAACAACATTAATAAAAAAAGATCACGATATCTCATGACTCTTACATTTTTTTTTGTCTTTTTAAAATGAAATGCGCTTAATGCTGTTTATGTTTTTAATGTGAATATCATGCATTGCTACATTATTTATAGCTGTTATATCAAACTGTCGTATGTCATGCCATATGATGCATACACAACAACAACAAAAAAATGCAAAATTTTGTTGTAACAGTAGGAAGCAATAACGACATACAGCATTTTGTGCAGCATACAACAATTACATATCACATACAAAATACAGTAACACAGTAAATGTAGTAGACTTATACGAGTATTTGCATCAATAAGATGTTTTGGCAAAATTGACATACGGCATTTTGATATAATAGTAGCAATACGTCCATTGTGATATCGCATATAAATATTAATTAAAAACAAATAAAGTGGCAAAACTGAAGTATGTAAGAAGTTTCTATTTTAACTTATACAGAGTAAAGAAACAGAAAGTACTGTAATTGATTTTGATGTATTTGATATATATTTTGATGAATCTCCGCTTTTTAGCCGTGTTACAGAACACGAAAATACCATTTATGGAATTCTGTCTGTGTTTGAATACAGTAACACAGCTAGACATACGGAGGAAATTTGGAACATGATCTTCCCCTCAGAAGTGAAAATTTTTGCCAAATTTGGAGCGAAAACTGTTTGGGGAAGTCTGTCTCTCTGTCTGTCTGCATTCATGTGAAAATAGTTATTCAAAAGCGCAGAGAAGCTGAATGAAAATGGCATTTATACCTTCTATTTAAAAAAGAATTTTCAATTTTTTCTTATAAAGAATTGAAAAAACTAATGTATGCGTATCAAAATTCTTACTCAATAATTTTGGAGCATAGTACTGCATAAAAATAACTTTTATAACACTTTAAATTTAATTTTTTTTCTTCTTTTCAATGACAATATTTTAGCAAGCCTATGATTTGTTTTCTATAATTCTGATAAATTTTTTAAGCATTTTTAAATATATTTTACAATTCTTTTCTTTGTTTCGGCTATCGACTTTATGCAAATACACTTTGCGACTACATTTAATTACATTTTTGTGTGTGTATTTTTTATTACTGCTATAAAACTAAGCACAAATTTAAAAAAGAATAATATACACGTAAAAGAATCTAGACAAAAATATTATCCTGCTGCTATAATTTAGACTTAAATCTCGAATCTTTTCATTTTTGCTTCAAGATTCTGCAAGTTTGTAGAAACGTTTCCACGTTTGCAGTTGAAAGAGTTTCCCACGGTCAGCATTCAAAAGACCGGCCAGCTATTTCTACACAATATACCTGCAGATCACCCTCACGCCTTCTTGGCTGACCGTCAACAATAGGAAACGGGGTGTAACGCCTTCACCTTTATATCAATAATAGTCCCCCTTTCCCTTTAGGTACTGCGAGGAAAATCTTCAAGGAATGTTGTCCAGTACGCGTGGCTAATTGAAGAAAATGCATTACGTTACTTGCGGTTTGGTCATGTCCGAAAAGTTGTCGAATAAATTAGTCAACTTGTAACCCGGAGTAAATTCTTCTTTAATTAATAATTTAAAAATTAATTTCTTTAATTTCTTAATAATTTTCTTTAATTAATTTCAACCCAACACAATAATTTAATTGGGTTGGGTTGGGTTGGGTCCAAGAATAAATATGTACCCCATCAGCATACCGGAAGTGCCGCATTTGGTATATCTTCGCGTAAAGATAATGCATACTGCATTTAGATTTCTCTAAGGTGATCAAAAGAGTGCAAATTTTGATATAGTAGATATAGAGTTTGGAGTCAAAATTATATAATGAATTTCAGCCACGTAGATATTGGATTTTTAAATTATAGCATTCGCTTGCACAGAGACGAAGAGACTGCTCTTCGATTTGTCTATTTCAAGGTTCAAAATTTAATAGGAATTTTGCTGTTATTTACAATTTCACTTTTAAAACCAAATACAAAATTTCCTCTATCTAGCTAGCTCCTTTTTTGAATTATCGTGTACATAAACTGACAAATGGGCATAATTCTAAAAATGTTTTGTTTTTAAATAGAGAGAAATACTTGATATATGAGAAAATAGTCAAATAAAAAAAATTCCTTAAATTAGTCATTTTTTTTTTTTTTTTTTTTGAGTATGCTACCTACAACCTGTTGTTTGATGTTTCTTTCCTCCGGAATATTTTGCAAGGGATTCCAAAACTGAATCAGCACGCCGCATTGTGCGCATGTTCCGTGAGCAGACATTTGTTTATATTTCATAAAAATAAAAATATCTGAAAATATAGTATAAAAAAAAAAAACGATACACTTTTTTTTCACGTCCCCCATCGAACAATTCTGCGCACGGTTGATGTATGAAAATTTTACAAGTCTTCATATATAAGAACTCATACTTTCATGCACAAAAATTTTATGAATTAAAAGTATGAAAACAATTCAAGCGATTTTTCAAGGTTTTCAGGTTACTATTTTTCTGAAGTTAATTGTTAAAAATTGAATCTAAAAATATTTTTAAAAAATAAGATTATGAATTATTTCATTAAAAGCATAACGCAGTATATTTAAATTAGCATAAGTGCTTGATGTTCAATTAACGCTGACACAGATTCTGATACTTATATAATAATTTTTAGAAATCTAATTAATTCTTTTTTTTTAAATATGAATTTGAACTATCTTATTAAAACCATAAAACATGAAAGTTTTACACATCATTGAAACAGCACCGCAATATATATATATTTTTTCAAACTCTAAAATTGAAACGTTCCAATGAATCCCAAATTTTGGTTAATTTAAAGAAAACAAATAGGCTAGGCTATTCGATGTCCGATCTTTCTACTTATATTTAAGATTTATAAAAGATATTAAAATATTGGTATCGTGGCAATGAATTCGGAAGTGTCTCATTAAATCCGAACTGTCCGAAGGTTCGAATCTATAATCGGGCATACCTTTACGCGTATTTTTTCCCCTCTACTACCAACTATTTGATCTTCACGGCTCATTTCTACTAAAAATAAGTTCACGCCCTTAAGACATTACAGATTTTTCATTGCATTGAGGAAAGAGAAGATGTTTTTACTTTTTTTTTTCTTTCTTTCCGTGTAATTAGACCGTGTTCTTTTTTTGTGATGAAAGTATTGAGGACACTAGCTGCAATTTTCCGAAACCGCTTTCCCTTTGCCTATATTACGGTAGCATCCGATAGATGGCGCCGCCAAAGAAAGTCAACGAGTCGAAATGAAGTTCTAGGTCGAGCGTCATACGCCGATTTGCTAGCGCGAAGGAACGTCGTTTGGATACGTTACTGCTACTGCTCCTAGGTAGATAATCCAACTGATCCAAACAGCATGGGGACTCGTGTTGCCAGTGCAATGTGATTTTGGATTAATACATAAGTGATTGTTGCAAACTTAAAAGCGCAAATGCATCGCCCAGAATCCGCAGCTTTAGATCTGCGGTCCGAAGGTAAGAATTATGATTATTTTTTGCAGTAGGAATTTTTATATTCTTTTTTTTTCTCTATATATTGCTTCTCTTCTCATTATGTTTGGAATGCTCAATGTTGGATCAGCTGCTTTGGTCGCCAAAGCGGCGACGGCCTTGGCGAGTTCACTCGCCAAGCAAGGTCACGGCAAATTGACGTCATTGAATAGGATGAAAAGACGATCTGCTCGTTATTTACTGACTGAGCCTGTTGATGAAAGAGATTGGTGTCACAATTGACGCAGTTATCGCCGACCAACTATTTCCCCCCCCCATTCCGTTGGAAAAGGTTTTGGAATTTTTGTTTCGTTATTTAGTTCGTCGATTTTTCCTCTTTTTTGAGCCTTTTGCAAATTATATGCACTGGCCTTTTCAATGTTATATTGACAAATAGTGTCATTATTGAAAATAAAATATCTTGTGCAAAATTGATCCACTTACACATCTCCATATTATTTAATTATGAAATTTAATTAGACGTTACTTATTATTATTATTATTATTTTTGCAGTTTTGAAAACATTATTTAATTGATACGGAAAATGTAATATACGATGCTTACATTTCTACATTTCTTGCAATATTTTTTATCATGTATAAGGAATATTGAAAGTAAACAATTTAAAAAAAAAAAGAAGAAAATTCTGTGTGTATATTCCTTAATTTTAATTCGAATACTTTTATTTCAGTGCACTTAAAAATTATTCCGCATATAATCTGATAATAATATTGGAAAACAATAATGTAATAAGTTTTTAGTTGTAAAGAATGGCAGATGTTTGGTTTTGGTTTTTCGTATTGACAGAAATATTAATGTCAAAAATGTTATATATTGCGATTTTTTAGTTAAAAAATATTTCTATACATGCGATTCAAAAGCGGGGGGGGGGGGAGAATTGTACTTTTATTCTACTGTCTGTTAAATTGCGTAAGGGCTAGTAAATAATCGAAGTGCCATCTGTCGTTGCATAATAATTTGCTGTTCCAATTGTTTGGCAATTCCAATATCCCCCCCCCCCTAGTAACATGTCTAGTTCTTATTTGAAAATGTTTATTGGGGTAAAATTTTATAAACTTTAATAATGAAATTTTGAAGTGTTTTCTGTAATATTTTAGATCACAAACGTCAACGTTAGTGATATCTGAAATTTCTGAAACAAAAATAAATAATTGCAAATAATATATATTTACGAATATTGAGATTTTGAAATAATGTTTTTTTAATTTCATTTTTCTATACATTTTGTACGTTTATTTATTTATTTTGCATATTTTTAAAATTCTTGCCAGCTTTCCAGATAATATCCGTATCATTGTATGGAAACTATACGAGCTTAAATATTATAACAATTTTTATAAATTGCATCCCATTATGTGTTTATTGCTGTTGACAGTTATAAGAATCAGATATATTAAGAAATTATCGTTAAAACTGTTATGGAAATAAGGTTATATATCATAATAAAATTGAAGCAATTCTTTTGGAATTAAGTGCATCCTGCCCAAGGCAGAAATTGAACGTTGAAAAGTGTTCCACATTTTTTTTTTTTTTCCGAAACTAGAATAGTAGAACAAGCTGACTGATTAATTGACTGCGAGGATTATTTCATGTTCGATTATAAACTATTTGCTAGATATTTAATCTAAATTGCAGGATTATATATGAAGATAAAAAAAATAATAATCGAATCATCCTTTAAGCCCATTGCCACTTGGAAAATCCAAAAAAAGAAGTATGTTAAATTTCTGAAAAAAAAAATAAATCAATTATATAGATACAGATTTCAATTGGACAGCATTTTTCATTGCCGAAATATTTTGTCAAAGTTTTAGCAGGAAAGTATTAAGTGTGCTAAGCGTCCAATAAACATTCATCCCAAGGTTTATTTACTTCCTAACTTTACATGCAATTATTGCAAGGTTATCAGTGACAGGTGCATAATTTATTATGCTATGAGTATTCGAACAACGTTTGCCCACTACTGGAGTGTGCATTAATTGCATAATCTTTCTCTTCACTTCAGTGCACGAACTTAATCGGAATTAATTTTCCGAATTTTTGTTCTGTTACACTTCGGAATTGCATGCTCAAGAAATTTGCATCGAATTTGGAATTATATTTAATAAGGTGACGTGTTATTTTTTCGTAATATTTTTATTCTTTAATTTAAAATGCAATACTGAAAGCTCAGAATATATATATATATGTGTGTGTGTGTCGATATATTAATTTGCCGTGTTTAAAGAATTTATTCTAAAATAATTATTTTAGATTAATGTGTGAATTCGACATTTGTACTCAATTCAGTTATGAAAATTATTGATCTTTTATTGTAATAAAGCTTGTTCAGAGTATTGGTTCAATGTGAACTTCAATTTATAAGAGTTGGAACGAGAAAAAAAAAAAAAAAAATCCATCAACTCAGTGCAAATTTTTTTTTCTGGTAATTTTCAATGAACGACGACATAATCTATAAGGGATGAAACCTTCTAAAATTTCAAGGACTCCCCCCCCCCCTTAAAAAATTAATGAGATAATGAGTTGACATAATAATTTTGATAATTTTCTAAAAGTCTCACAGCATTTGATGCATGCAGAAAATAAATTTCTCTAATCCTTTAAAACACCTTTCTTTTAACTAGGATTTTTGGCTGATGCTAATTTGATTTGTTTCTTATAATCTGATTTAAGATAAGTTTAAAATTTCCTTTGCAGGTCCGTATTAAGTAAGTTTAATTTAAGTTAATGAAATTTTAATCTCCCTCTCTTTTTATTAAATGCACCATAAAAAATAAATCAATAATACATAAAAAATAAATCAGTACAGTTATGAAATTAAGGATTAAACATTTAAAATATTCCACAATGCATTTATGTAAAATTATCCAAGATTTAGGTCACGAATATTGGGACTAGACGTGACATATTAACGAGTTCAATCAGGAATTTTCACTGTTTGCTCACTTTCTCAAATCCGGATTAAAAAAAAAAAATGTCTGGTATTTGGTTCGAATTTTGATAGTCTGTCCAGGTTTGTGCCGAAATTTTGAAGATTTTGTTAAAAGTTGTTGCTAATTTTAAAGTCCATCTTTTGCTGTACGTATAAAAGTGATCTAACTTCTCCGATCAACCAACATAATTCTGCTTTTCGACTCTTCAGAATGAAGAAGTCTCGTTTATTGATTAATTTCCTCTGATTTTACAATGTATTATTTATTTGTATTTGCTTATTAATTAACAATTAAGGTACTCTTCCCCTTAATGAGTACCGAATATTGGCAATGCATATTGTAATATGGCCATTAATAATTATCTTCACAATGCAGCATCTCTTTTAACATCTTAAGGATATATTTTAGGTTAAAAAGTTTTTTGTAATTTTTTGAATACATATTTACATTTATTTATTTTCCCTTCAGACTGCCGTGCATTTTGGTGTTTACGCAGTATTAAAGATGTCTGATTTTAATAACATTCTCATACCTATATACACGTAATGAAATATGTAGGAACTAACCATTCATATTTGATAAAAGTTTCCTAATATTTTATTTATTCCTAATTTATCCTAATATTTTATCATTCATTGAATTTTTTGTACCAATTTATTCGGCAACTAGGAGAATAAAGGCTTAAAATCAGCCTGCTTGTGGCCCCTCCCTCTCGACCTAGTGGCCCTACCTTAGGTAGCTGCCTAGTCGTATATCCGCTATTGTCCTTAACCTGTATCCCAGGTCGGATCCAACTAAATCACGAAGCACTTTAATAACTGATTTGTCTTCAATGCAATATGAATTAATAGAATATTTCCGAATATTTTTGTATTTCTATAGCTAAGCATATATTCCATTTTTCAATGTATTGCGTTTTTTAATACTTATCTTTAACATTTCGTGCCACCTGACGAAAATCTGTGACCACTTACGGAGTTCCCGTCACATCCCCATTACCATAAAGAGGTAGTCATGTGAAATTCCCTCTGTGCAAAAACTTGGCAATCTTTAACACCTTCGCCGCCCTTTTTTCCTTTTACGTCAACCGAGACACAAGATTAACATGCAGAAAGCCAGCCAATTAACCAATACCGAATCTTAAAGAAGAACGATTTTTTGTGTATCGTTTGCTCTCGGCGTGCGGCAACCACCGACGCGAGCTTTTTCTCCGAACTTCCCGCCCCTGGTGTCCCTCCGCGTGTGCAACACCCGCCCGTTGCGTCAAACATCCCCTTTTCGAGGTCGTTTGGTGATGATCCACGCACTCATTTGCACATCGTTTAGTCCCATCACGTGATCGGTTTGTTGCGAGAAATGAAGATTATTTAGCAGTTAATAATCACGTGCCTTTCGGTAACTGTCACCGAGAAATCCTATGATCTGTGTACTGCTGGAAGAACTTGAATTCGAATTGTAAAACTACAAATCCGACATCCGATGTTTTACCATTGTTTAAATATTTAATTTAATCAACTTGCAAATGATGATCAAAGAATATTTTTCGTATATAATTCTCATATCAACATTCTAGGCATAAAAGAATTTAGCTGAAGTCCGTGGAACATCCATCATCGTCACTGCCCATGATTTTAAAATAATGTTAATTTTAATTCAGTTAATTTATAAAAGATAATAAAAACGTATTTTTATATAATGTAGATGTCAACATTCAAGACGTAAGAAATTCTGTTGAATTTCATTGGAACCAAACATCCATTATCGTTACAGCCCATGGTTTTAAAATAATGTAAATTTTAATTTAGTCAATTTATTAATGGAGATAAAAAGCTTTTTTATATAATTCTGATGGCAACATTCAAGACATAAGAACTTCTATTGAATTCCATTGGAACCTAACATCCATTATCGTTACTGCCCATGGTTTTAAAATAAAATTAATTTTAATTCAGTCAATTTATCAAAGATGATAAAAACATATTTCTATATAATTTTGATGGCAACATTCAAGACTTAAGAAATTCTGCTGAAATCCATGGAAACCTAACATCCATCATTTGTTATTGCTCATACTTTTAAAATAATGTAAATTTTAATTTAGTCAATTTATAAATGGTTATAAAAACGTATTTTTACATCGTTCTGATGGCAACATTCAAGACGTTAGGAATTTTGCTATGTCCGTTGGAACCTAACATTTATTGTTGTTGCTGTCCATGTTTCGAAAATAATGTAAATTCAACTAATCGGTGTTCATGGAATACGAACATATAATAAGATATATTAAATATTTAACTCGATCTGGAACTTCAAACGCCTTGAAAAGCGGGAATCTATGATATAATTGATATGGAACAAGTAATATCCATGGCTAGCAGATTGATTGTCACATATGACTAGTAAGAATAATATTGACCAAAGTAACGCTTATTGTAAATTTATAGGAAGAAAAAAAAATGCTTTTTCTTAATTTGAACAAAATGAAAATTAAAAAGAATCTGAATCGATAAATATAAATCTTCGTAGTTTTAAGAAAAATTGTGGCAACATTTAATAACAAATTTATTTTTATACAAACCTTCTATTTTAGGCAAGGAGAAAATAAAAATTATGCATTACAGTTTTTGCACGGAATATATTCTTGTATTTAAAGAAACCATTATTTAATTGCATTTTAATAGATTACGCTTGCTCTAGCGTCTTCCTCTATTTGTTCTATTATATTAAATTAAATTAAAATCTATCAAAACTAGCCTTCTTTTTATGACAAATTTAATTTGCACTTTAATTGTTTTTTTATAATTATCTAATTAGTTTTCGCTTCCCGTGGAATGTATTGCTCTACTAATTCAATTAAGAATCCTTCAAAAATTTGAGGTCTTTACGGTTTAATTGTAATTTCTGCATAGACTTACAATGTCTTTGAACGGTTTATTTTCAGATTATAAGTTTGAGAAGGGTTAATACAAAGCCGGCATGAAGCTTTATAGCCCTGTAAATTTGTATGGACCTCGCCTAAAAATTTAAATCTAATTAACCGTCTCATTTGATGTGCACCATGCATATGGTATTTGATTCCTGTTTCATATGCAAAATTAGAAAATTTGACTTATTTAAACCCTAGTTTGCTTTTTTTTTTTTTAAGTTCTAATTTGCAAATATAGAGAGAACTGCATAACACACGGCTAAAAAAACATAATAATCACTTAACGAATCATGTGATTTCGACCAGCACGTGACCTGTTGACTTTTGTCTACGTCAGCAACTAATTGTCCCGGGCTAGTTCCGATAATTAGATTCCTGCGGTTATTATTTTTTAGCTATTTTATTTTTGAAAGTGATATGGACTCACTTATATGTGGTGTATGTGGTTGAGTTCAAAAAAGGTTAATTTGTGGTTCTTTTCACCAGTTTCTTTCTGTATGGAGTGTGGTTTGTTAGAAAACATTTCACGGACAGTTTAATAGCTCGTGTTCCTGTAAAACAATTCAGAGTTCTTGGAAAGAATTAAGTAAAACGAAATGTGAATTCTTAATAATATGTATGTTATTTGACTTTGACATTTTTCAGTTTATTCGCAAATTGATAGCGTTTATCAGAAATTGCGTCTTTTGTAATAATGTGGTATTTTCGCAAACGATTTATTAACAAAAAAGAAAAAAAAAAAAAAAAGGAAATCTGTATTGCAAATTGCTATTTATCATGTGAGCACGTCTTTTTTCCCAATATAAATTTTGACTATCGAAAGTGGAATTTCTAAAACATATATGACCACAAGAAATGCACTGATGAATTAAATCATCCGAAATATTTGTAGAAAAGTAGATAGAGCTATAACCCTTCTGCAGAGGTATTTTCAATAATGGGGTTAAAATTATAAATATATGGTGGCAAACATTTTGAGTTAGGAATCTTATATGTTATATTACGTTTTCTATAGTTTCGAGTGCTAGTCAGTTCCCATAGTCGATAACTTCAATGATTTATGGCTTTTATATCTGAATAATTTTTTCTGGACATGGTCTTTATATTTGAACATTAAATTTCTCGTTTTCAAAATAACATCAAGTTCTCACATGATTAATATTTCTTTAAAAAAAATAAGTGCAATGTAGAATAGGTTTGCTGGGACAACCTATTTAAAAAAAAATCGGGTACTTGGAATTTTAGCTGATGCTAAGTAAGGTATTGGTGATAAATTTATATAATATAATGATCTGCAAATATTTACATGTTAAAACCAATCAGTTTCATGTGGAGTATATTTTTCGACATGAACTTTTAAGTAATTCTATCTAATTTCAATCTTCCAAACTACCAAGAGATTCGAAGCAACTTTTAATTTGTTAAGATTGATTGAATCTTGATTTGTATAAATAAAATGCTGTAAATCAACCAGTGGTTAAATTTTAAGTTAATTATATTATTTGAAATTTATCAACAGTTTTTTTAAGTCAATCAAAAGCTTTTAAAATGTAATAAATTTTATTTATAGTCGCTAGAAACACGGGTATTGCGACGAAAGTAATTAAATTTGGAATTTCTGATTACCTAGTAGCTGACAAACTAGTACATAAGCTAGAAGGCCTGCTCAATTACAAGTATTATGTAATTGAATCATCACGTGATTTGACGTCACTATTATTGTTTGTAAATATAAAAAATGTATAGTGTTATTCACAAGAACGCTTGACCCTAAAATGACAGTTCGGGCGATTGTAGGCGATCTTCTGCTTTTAGCATTTACGTCGTGGAAAGTTGTTTCATTGTAAAAAGAATAAACAACATCGCTTGTTTTGTGATTTGTTCTGTTGTGAAAAAGAATGGTTTGATTTTGGAATACGTTTTGAACGACCTGGTGCAAAATTTGATATTAATATATAATTCAGATGATAAAAGCATATCCCAAATTTCATTCGTCGATGAGTTAGTTATTGTTTCACATATTTGCAAATAGAAAAGCTGGAACACGGCCAACCTATTAACGCTACTGGTACAAAATTTCATACACAACAGCATTTACAGTGATAAAATCATATGATAAATTACAGACATCCGTCTTCTAGTGTTTTTAAGATAATCGCATTCATATTCAGTCAAGAGAACAGATAGACTATACGTAGACAGATTTTGACCATAACTTCGCTGCAATCCAGAATTTTGATATATAGACTGCTTATCAAATTACTTTCTTTGTAATTCGTTTCGCTTTTATCAGATTCACAGACAGACCAACAGACATGATTCCAAACTTTTTTCCCCCCTGATTCAGAAATGTTATGATAATGACTGCACATCGTATTCGAGAAACTAAGAATGGCGGAAGTTTAAGCTGTATTAACTAACATTTAACGTATACCTTTCCTAGAAATGCAGAATTAAAAAGAGAAAATACATTTACATTATTTTTATTATTAAAAAAAATTATTGCTATTTTTAATCTATTCGTATGCACTAGAAGGCGCCTCAAAAATCGCTATAAAATTCGTCAAACGATATTTCTATTTCAAATATTAAGGATTCAGCGTTTCTGATAATTTAAAATTTACGATTACAGATTTTTGTTACTGATAAGATAATCGTATGTTAGATGTTTTGATTCTTTTGCGTAGGCTAATTATGTAATGATGTTACGAATAATGACGTTCGCGTAATGCGGTGTAAGGAAGTTCCATTGCTCCGCAGGAACATTCTAAAATTTGTTCGAGGATTATGGTTTCTTCTAATTACCCAATATGGCATTCGCGTTTATCAATCACAGTTGCAGTGATAGACGGGAAACCGGACGGTCGATTTCTCGTGCAGGAAATCATCCGCTGTCATCATTTCTGCAGACGACTTTTTGGGACTTTTTTTTCACCTTGAAAAGGAGTTATTTTGCGAAAGTGTTTCCTGTAGCGAAAAGCGAGTTCTTTAATTACGCCCTGCAGAACAATGAATGCACGGCTGCATTCGCTCTTGCAGAGAAGAAAAAAATGTTTCGAAACTTTGATTTTCTCAGAAATTTCGTTTCCTCTTCTTGCTGGTATTCTTACTTTAGTTCGTTTTTAAGCGCTGATGAATGGATCAGACGATTATCAGTTCATCACTTTTTCTGATAGTTTTTGTTTATTTTTATCGTCTGAATCATTGAAATGTGCGGAATAAACAAACAAACGATTTTTGTGAAATAACTAGCTTTTTTTTCCTGTATTTTATTTATTTAGGCCTTTTATTTCATTTTGAATTGTAATTATTATTCTTTAAATTCTCTTATTTCATATTCTTTTAGTTTATTCTTAATATTCATACATTTAAGATTTTTAATCTAGACTATTAAATCGCATACGAACATGTTCCTTAATGTTTTATTTAAAATTTGAACCGGCTTAAAATTGTTGTTTTATTGTTCTGAAATTAGTGCATAAAAGGTTTGTTTAAGGGTGTGAAGGAGGAATGTTTAAACTTCCGTTTTTAGAACTTTACGAATGCCATCTTGACGACGAATTCCATTTTTTATAATATTCTGCTTCATAATTCTTTAAATTTTTATTTATTTTGCTCCTAATATTTGTGAAATGTTAGTAAGAATCCGTTCTTTAAAGGTTAAAAACGATAAAATGCATTTTCATGATTCTAAATATATACAAAATTCTTCTATTTTCTATCAAATTAAAGCATAGTAAGTGATGAAATAAACAAAAGTTTTAAGGAATGCAGAATAGAAGTTCGTAGTATTTCCAAGAGTTCCCCCCCCCAAGAAACACGATTCCTCAAGGCGTCAAACTAGTCCCCCTATATCATTAACCACAAGATCATTTTATACATTATAATATTAATTTAGTTAGTATTGCTTCTGACTTCTGACGGGTGTCTGAGATGATGCTTGGATGGGACAAAAAGAAAATGGATTTGAAGACATTACCGAATAAGCATTTGGAGCTAATTAGGCTTCGAGGCGAGACGTATTTCTACTTAAATCGTCATGGTAATTGCATGGTAGAAAATACATTTGCATAACTCGTTGAATTGACGAAAGTTTCGAACTATGTGATGGATAGAACGATCCTAAAGAACGTTGCAGTCGATAAATATTAAGAAATTCGAATCCTTTCTGATGTGCAGATTTTTTTTCTTCATATTTTTAACAACACTGGATAAAGATATTTATAATTGTAAAAAAATTGTTGGAATTACCGATTTACACTAACATTTATTTACAGATGTTTTTCCCCGACACCTTTACTATCTTATTATTGCAATATCTTGTGTATACAGGACATCTAAAAAATATTCAACAGGTTGCATACATTTTCGAATATTTCTTGTGGAATATTGCAGAAAGAGAAGATTGTGTGCGGATCGTTTATTATTTGCCTTTTTTTTATTTGCATTTTTTTCACCGGAGTTTTTTGTCATCTTCATGTAGCTGTGTGCATGCAATGATCGGGAGGTACGTGGTGTGATTTACTGTGGCCTGCGCATTGTTTTTCTGATGGATCGTCGTTTTCCTGCATTTTGGAGAAAATCGCGAATTTCGCTTGCAGGGCTAGGGGTGAGGAGGAAGGTTCAATTTATTCGCCAATTGTCTCTCCCATTGTCTTCGAGTGTTCGCAGCTAAGGAAAGTAGAGGGTATTTTTCTTTTCTTTTTCTTTCTTAATTTCGTTGTGGGTCAGTGTTTCAGGAGAAATTTTTTTCGGCGACCCTTTTACCTCACGTCTTCTGTGACAGTTAGTGTCCAAAACACTGGAACACGAAGATCACGTTTTGTCCTTTCTTGACCACGTTGTTATTGAATGATGTTTTCTGTGGTAACGAGAAATTATACACACAGCAGTTAGTGTGTTAATGCTCACGATATTTGTTAACCCGAAATTTATTTCATTTGGAATTCCAAGTTAGCCAAATTATTCGGTACGTTTTTACTTCTTCCACTTTATGAGGGACACAATTTTGAATGGGAGGGGCACTGGGGTAAATTACTGCTTCTGAAGAAATATAAGCGTTAAGAAAATTTTACACTTCGTTCATAAAAGTCAGCTAAATTCGATCAAACTACCTAATTCGAAAGAATTTGAAAGAAAACAAACAATAAACTGTCAAAATAATACATATTATTTGAATAGAAAATTACATTTCTTAAGGAGGAAAAAACAGCGTTAAGTATGTTTCGAGTAACAAAAGTAATTTTGTGCACTCGGGTAGCTCATATGAAGACAATTCTAAATGGTGCATCATTTTAGCTTTTCTTGATTTCTTTTATTGCGATAAATACCTACGTATAGAGCTCTAAGAAGTGACGAATCAATTCTTATTAAAAATTCTATTTATGTTGTTTTATTTTTCACTTCTCGAAGCAATAATTTGTGTCCTTATATTCAACGAAAAATCAGACATTTAAGTATTTTTCTGAGAGCAATTTACTTATAATAAGTTAATGTTACTAATAAAATACCAATTGAACATATTGCTGTTAAAACGATTGGAAGATTAATGCATTTGTTGCATCATCTGTCAATGTCTTAAAGCCATTTAGATACAAACTGTGTCTTTTTAGATATCGTTGCACCAAATAACTGCAAAATTAACAATGTAAAACCACAAGGCTTTCAACAGCACTGAAAAATAAATTTAATACTTCTTATGTGTGCAATGCATTGCAGATAAGAAAAAGGAAAGCAACCACCACTGACTGTTGGAGAGGGATAAGATTCTTCATCTGGTGGTAGTGGGCCTAGAAGGGGTTAGATGAGAGGCAAGAAAAAAAGAACCACGAAAGTGGGATTAAAAAAACTCTGAAAAATGCCAGCGAAGTCGTGAAAAAGAAAAAAAGAAACCTTCCGTAGCAGAACGGGTCTTGAGATTCTGCCCGGGCCTTGGGGAGGCGCCAATCTCCAACATCCGGGTCACTTCTTCGGGTCAGAGCGAGCGACACGAATTGAGCACCTCCCCCCCATCCCTTTCGGGGTTGCCGTAATTTTTTTCTTGTATTTTTATTTATTATATTCTCCCCGGCGTTTTCGATCTCATGTCGAATTCTTAACTCTCTCTCCCCCCTGTTCTGTTTGAAGCTTTTTTTTTTCTTTTGCGGTATCCATTGCGCAGTGTTGTGACGGTAAACCCCAGGAATCGGGGGTGTAGAGGGAGCATCCCCCTCATTCCAGGGTTAGAGGTTGATGACCCCCTAGTTTCAAAATAATGCGCCCTTACCGCGTATATCGTGAAAATTCAAAATATTTTTGGAGTTCAGGACGGTGCCCTGTGGTCGTTCATTCTGAGACGCTATGATCTTTGTTGATTCCTATGTCCTGAACTTAAAAAATATTTTGCAATATATATGAATATAAGCGTACAGTGTATATAGTGTTATGTAGTATATAACAGTATAATATATATATATATATATATATATATATATATATATATATATATATATATATATATGCATAAGAAGAGTATAAATTTTCAAATACTCAATTTTTGCATTAAAAAACCCTTGCAAAATTTTCAATCATAGCCATATAATCAGCCTTTTCTTCTATTTGCAAATTATAATTTAAAAAAAATTAAGATACTTTTATCTTTCAAAGTAAAGTCCTCTTTCTCTGATTTTTAAAATTCTAGTTTTTGATTCGCGTAATTCTACATAATGTTGTGTTTCGAAACTGGAAGAGGCAGACCATTGTTGACATATCAGGATGTCAAGAGATTTCAAATGAAATAAAAATGCAGGGAATAGGAACAGTGGTTGAGGCTCAGAGATTGGTATTATTGTTTTGATAATTATTTTAGTATCCGATTAAGAATGATGTTAATAATATGATCACACTATTTTTTAATAACATATCGATCTATGTAAATATTTATAATATGTTAACGATTCATGATATAGAAATGATCCTTATTACTTTTTGGCGAATGGCAGCAATCAAATGTAAACAAACCAACGCTTTAAATAATTTCACTGAACACTTTCACAACTGCATTTAATTTAATGCTTCGTTTAGCTAATTATTGGAACTATAAAATATTATTAGAATCGCTTGGAAAAGGGTTCAGTCAGAGGAAAGAAATGTAAATGAAATCAAGAATCTAGCATCAAGCAGAAGCAAAGCAAAATTAATCTTAGTTAACCGTCGCCATACAAGTAATCACTATGACATGATCGTTAAAGCATGAAATCCGTTACTTTATGCAATGTATTTCATGAAATAACCACAAAAATTCTTTGAAATAACATAAATCATGAAGTTTCTTTATATGAAATGTCTGATAGATCGGCTATTTCATGAAGTAAGCAAGAATTCTATAAAATAAATGAATTATGTAATTTAACGTTAATGTAGATATTTTATTTTGTGTAAGTGGTAATTAGTTGTAAATTGATTTTATTCCAGTTTTATTAAATAACAAAATGAAATTTTGACAAATATATTGCATACTAAAAGTTTGAACTACATATAAAAAAAGCCAATATTCTGGGCGATCAAATTGGTTGCAATAGGCGGCTAGTTTAGTAATAATTCTCAGAAGCACGATGTTTCAAATATTTATAGCAGCAACTTTTTAAGGCAGCGTTGCCTTTGCCGTCCATTTATATAAAAAATTCTGTTCGTTATGATTAATGATTCAACATATCGATCCCATATAGTCAGTTTTCAAAGAATATGCTACATTTTTATAAATTTATGGATTTTTTTTTTATCTTGCCTGTAATGACTGCAATACAATAAGTTTTTTATATTATACTGTACTGTTTATTGTGTCTGGATTTCATTATTCTGTAGCTTTGCAAATAAGTTATGGATGTGAGAAATTCTATCTTATGATCAGTATAAGAATCACACATCCAAACAGCTGATTCATCATTTTATAAATTTGCTGTATGAGAAATATATTTTCTGTAAAATCTTCAGAAGCGTATGCCATATGTAAAATAAATAAGTTGACAATAAAAGGATTTGTATTCTAAGTATAATATTAATGAAACGTCGATATGCATAACGACCTGCTACTTATTGTGAACAGATGCATGCAAACATCACAAAAGTTCTAGTATGGCTGAAATTTTTTCACCTTTTTGATGATGCATTTACATTTTTCAATCTCCATTTTATATTATTTTAATTTTTGTTGCTTTGATCCATTATGGACCGGCTTTAAAAAAAATCACATTTTGACATTACATTCTATTATATCTCTATGCTTGAATATTACTGCATCGAACCCATAATTATCCATGCTTTCTTGCAGATACCAAAATAATCCAGATTATTCCTCATCGAAAAATCCTCGGGGTCTTTTTAGGAAACAAAAGAACCTTAATGTTTTGAGAAATTTGCTATCACTAACCCAGTTCCACAGATGATAAACTTCAAAATCTAGGTCACCCTTAAAAAGAATGGCCTCATTTGATTAAAAATTTTTTTTATCTTAATATGCGATGGTTATGTGCGAACGGAACTGATAAAAAAAAAAATATTTGTATTGTAAGCACGCAAAAGGACTTAATTCATGTCAAAACTCTTATCGGAAGCAATACGAATTTATTAGCTTACTTGCCTCGAGTGTGAAAATTTGAATTTGTTATTTTTATAATAAAGTAAGCTTATTTGCTTTGAATGTTAAATTGATTTTAATTCCTTAGCTAAGTCGAGTGTATCCGATAAAAGGAATTTCATAAGAATTGAAACCAGAAGCAGTAAGTTTTGGATTTTGAAATTAAAGAATTTTATTTAATACTTACTGTTAGTTGCGGTTATGTTTTTTTTTAATCTGCTTTAATGACACCACAGTCACACATCGAAATTTTTTAAATTCTCTTCCTTTATGTAAGAACGGAAAGAATCATTAATCAGTATTTACATTTTATTATCCTCATGATTTATTTAGCTCGTTTATCATTTACTTTTTGTTTGGCAAGCATAGCCTCAATAGCTTTTCACCTTTTGGCATTTTCAGACGGGAAAAAAAAAAAAAAAAAAAACCCTTTATTCAGAACCCACACACAAACACTAAAGAAGGCACAATTATTTAAATCTCATTTTATAGTAAAATTTTTATGCAAACTGCAAACGATTTAATAAATAAAAAATAATTGCAGACATTTTCATTGGCATTGCCATTTGTATCCGATGCACATAGTCGATTCATTTTCCACTAAATACTCTGCAAATATTTCCTAATTTGTAACATGTTTTGTAAACTTAAGTTAAAATTCTTTGCATTATTTATTAATTAAACATTATATAATTATTGTATCAGCTAAAATTTTAAAACATGAAGTCTTTTATTTGAGTATTTTGTCAGTTTTAAAAATGATTCAAATAAATGAAGATTATGCATTGTATCGGCATGATTTTACAGCTGCAATGAATTCCGAAATATCTGAAATTTACTGGCAAGTATTGCGCAAATTATCATCTACATAGCGCTGATAAAAGCGAATAAAGGAGCATAAGAAAAAAAATTATTCGAGAATTGTGTTTTTTCTTTCTACCCATGTAATGCATTTTGTGCATTTGAGATGCCGAAATCCGCAATCAGTCATCGAGAACGACGCTTTAGAATTGTTGCGGAAGCATAAAAAAAAAAAAAAAAAAGAATAATGGCAATAAAAATATTAAAAAAAAAGTCAAACTTCCGAAATTTTTCCATTCTGCTGGGACGCGTTGAAAAGTACGTCCCGAATATTCGATTCCGATTCACGTCATAAAATCGCTTGCACAGGAACGCGACGGTTTCCGAAGCGTCGAATCATAACTTCGAATTGTCTTCTTAGCCAAGAATGAAAAGAATAACGGGGAGAGGGAAGGGGAGGAAAAAAAAATAATAAAGAATAAATAGAAAAATGTGATCGCTTTACCGGAACCTAGATAACAGCTGCTTAACCTCTACGAAGCGTTAAAAGGAAGAAAAACCGACTCATCGCTTCTTTTTCTATATCATTTTTTAAAAAGTTCTTTTCGGTTTAAATATCATTATTCATGTTAATTTATTCTATTGAGTATATCATGAAAGCTTACTCACATCTGCAAGCATTGGAAACGGTAATTAATGAGCAGTCAAGAGGGTTAGAAATTATGCAATTTTTCGAGGAAGCTATTCTTTGTTTATTCCAACCATCAAAATTATACGCGTTCTGCTTGCTTAATGGTTTGCTAATTCATGAGGTAAATCCGTTGAAAAAAATAATTTATTTCTCAGAATACAGACGAAAAGTATATGAAACATATATATATTTTTCGTAGTATCGTGTTCTGACTCGATTGATGAGAATACTTGTATTATAAAATTTCCAAAGAAATTGAAAATATGAATAAGAATTTATGATATTAATAATTCAGTAGAAGTTATAAGTATAAATTTTCAAATTTACTAATTGTTGAATTGATTACTAAATCTATGATGAAAGACGATATAATTACTAAATCGTAATTCTTTATAATCATAAATAACTATAAAGGTATTCTTTTAAATAATCATAAATAACTATATAAAGGTATCCTTTTAAATAATATTGGTATTGTCAAAACTGCCACCATGATTTATATTGCTGCATCACTATTATTTCATGATTTATATTGCTGCATTGCTAATGATTTTCCAAAGTATTGCCATTTTAATTTGGGAAAATAATTAATGCTGCCTGAAAAAAAATTCTTATTTTGTAATATTACAAATATTCTTATTTATGATTTAAAATTCGAAATACCGTTATATTGACGAAACATCATCGAAAAGGGTGTTTATTTAAGGATATTATCTTGGGAAATCTCTGTCAGATATACTTAATCTGTGATTATATTTTTGTTTTTTAACAAAGTACTTCTTGTGTGATGTGAGCGTTTTTCCGATGTATATGATATAATAAGACGTAGTGATCGCAAACGATAGTAAATTTCAATAGTGTAATTTGTTTATCTCTACCTAAAATAATACATCAATATAAAAAAAAGAAAGGAAAAAAAAAAAAGATATTGTTTATATCGAAAAAACATTCTGATTGAAATTTTTAATATTTTACAGAAAAAAAAGGCGATTTGGTTTGGAGACCACTTAATAAAACATTATGATGCAGAAAAATATTAAAATTTTGCTATTTAGATAGCTAATACATATTCTTTTGTGATATTTTATTTTAAAAAAATTAAAACTCCATTTATCGTAACCCTAAACGTGCAATGGCATTCAACTCCATGATTGACAGTCGAATTTGCATCGGCAATGATATTCCACTGTGCAAGCATGCAGGACGTCAAGTTCCGCCTCATATCAATAGCCAGATACTCATTTCAAAAGAGATACGGTCCATAAAATGTTCCCTTTTGTCTGTGTTTACAGTTATTAATTACGGGCGAGATCTACAGTGGAGTCATCGTTGAGCGAGAGATGACTCTTCGACGGGCCGATTATGTCATGGCCGCGGGCGGTGGTGCGTTAATGAAAAGAACTTCACTGATGACTCCGGGTTGTAATTGCGGTGGCCAAATAGGCGGAAGTAACGGAAATAGTTGCGAGGGGGAAACAGCCCAGTTCCGGTTCGTCCCGGGCCTGTGGGTGAGAGGGTTGCTAGAGTTTGGCGAGTTAGCTTTGCACATTGCGATTTTACAATTTCATTTAAAGCGGGGGTTACTTTACTGGTGGTTTTTTTCTTGATTTTATTCCTTTTTGCAATCCGTATGACAATGATTTCTTCAATATTAAACTATGACTTTCATTATTTATATATAATCATGTTTTTTTTAATGTTGTTATAAATACCCAAAACTATTTATGCATTATCTAAAAAGAAAGTTACATTTGTTTATTCATTTCCATTGAAGGAATACATTTTCATTTTGAAACCAACAATTAATAGGTTTGATAGGGCAACAAATAATGCATTGTAATGCATAATTTAGCATAAATCCTATATTATTCTATAAATCAATAATACGTTGCGAATGCACATTGAAAATACTAACTATCCCTTTCTGCTCTTAAATGTCTATGTTACAGAAAAAAATGAGTTGTTCAAATTGTTTGGTAAAATTACTGAATTGCTAAAAACCCTTTTTTTTTTTTTTTTTTTTTTTGCAAATGTGCTGCCATCAGTAAAATTGTCTGCGAGATTTGATAATAGATTACAATAATTAGGATTTTTAAAATTTCAAGTAAATTGCTGGGAATATTTTCAAACTATGATTAATTTATTATATTTTTATTGCTGTAGAAATATTAGTTTGGACAGTTAAATACAATCAGAAGCAAACGTGACTATGATTTTTTTTCAAAGCATTTTTTTACTATACGCATTTAAAATCATTACACATCTGATTACATCATGCGTAGAATTAATTCACTTATCACAAAAATATTAGCATTTAAATTTTTGAGCTAATTTTTTTGTTTAATGTGTTAATTAAATCGTATAAAGCTTTGTGAATGCAGCTCTATAGAAGGGGGAAAAAAAAAAAAGATAAGTCGTTGATATATCAAAATTATTTTAACTATTACAAGATTTTATTTGTTAAATTCGTTACTCTGAAAGAATATTCTGTGAAGGTTTAAACTGATATTTTCTTGTTAAGCTTTTTAAAAAAATAAATTCAACCTCAAGAATATTTTTGAAATACAGTTATGTAATAATTGCATTGTTCTTTACTTTAGATCATTAGTAAAGTCAGTGAAAATTTATAGAAAAAAAAAATTGTGCATTACTGAGAAAGAAACTCTTCAAATGAAAAGTAAACTAATAATTATCGCATAATGATTTATTTGCATATCTTTTTTTATGGCACGAATGCAAACTGTTGTTATTTATATTCATTACTATTTTAAAATCGATTGCAGAATCAGTATTGTACTGCTTATAATTTCACTTTAATAGCTTATTAATAGAAAACTATTTTTTATATTTAATTCTGCAGAACTAATGGCGTTATTGATTTTAAAAAAATCATAATTTTGGAATTAAAACTGAGTCATTAAAAGCACAAGATCTTATTTTTAAAACGCATGAAGATATATTATTGTGATTCTGTAATTTTTAAAAAAATTAGAACTATACAAATTTTATATCAATTTTTTTCTAAGCCAAAGAAAAGATATTTGCCCTATTCAGACGATTTCCTACGTTTCACAGCCAAATGCTGGAAATCAAAACATAAATAATCTAGTATTCTAGATGATGAAGTTATCGTCTGCCTGAAAAGAGTTGAGTTGTTGCTTCTCCAAGAAACATCTGTGACGGATCGAGGATTCTGCGTATCGGCGTGTCGTAATCGGTTATCGTTCGCTTTCATCCCTTTCGGTTGTGGAAATTCGGCTGAGCTCATACAGAGTTGTCCCTCCCTCCTCTCTGCCACTTCGTTTCTCGTTTGCAGTTGAGGGGGGAAAAAATAAAAAAGTGAGGAGGGATGAGATTTCGAGCCGGAACTCTGCAGATTCCTGGGGCGCGCGTGACCTTGCCCGGGATTCTGCGAGGCCTCATCGCTTCTTTTGAAGCTGCATTGCTCGATAGGATCGCTCAATCTCCCCAGGGCTATGCGTTTTTTTAAAGAAACTTTTCTTTTTTGTTCTACCAGCCGAAGGAAAAAAGCTACTTAATAAGCTATATATATTAGATTCATGTCCAAAATTGTAACCGTCATTGCATTGTTTACGTTAATTTCATTGTTCTGTAACGTATCTTCAAATAACCGGGTTTAAAAAAAGAACGATATTTTTTATTTGCATTTTAACTATCACTCGCTTAAAAAAAACAAAAAAAAAAAGTGAATTCGTTTAATGAAGAATTTTCAGTTTAGTTTTGACCCATTTTGGAATTTTCATATAGCTCAGATTTTTATCCTCTCTATTCCATTAAAACCAAAGTTAGTTGAATGATTAATAAAATAAACTGATAATTAAATACATAGTCAATTAAAAGAATTTTTCAAAATATATACAGTTTGTTGAGGCTTACGTCATTTTCAAATGATTTGGAATTTTTTGAATATGTTGCCAATCATCTGGTAATGAAAATATTTCCGACTATCTTAGAATCCTGGTAATAATAAATAAAAAAATATTGCTGAAAAAAATCGTTTGCTAGCTGAAATAATAAAAAGAGGAAAGGTTTTCAAAATAATGATTTTATTTTAATGTGTGATTCGGTTAACGAGAATTAATTTTATTCATTATTTAAAATAATACAGCATGTAATGGAATAAAAAATTGTGGAACTTTATTTTAGAAATCTGTTTTCTTCGAATTTCTTGCATTTTTCTTGGGAATTTAGAATGATCGTATGATAGGTATAATGAATGAATAGATTTCTATTCCTAATATACCAAGTTGCTTATAAACCTTAATATCGTAATTTTATTTTTAAAAATTGATAAAAACACAGCCAATTTATTATGTTCTTATTCAAAACTTCATTGCATCTTCTTATTTTACCATATTATGAGGCTGATATAAGAAAGCAAAAGAAAATATTTGAGATTTTTTTTTTATTCAGCTGAATCGAAAATTTTCTCATGATTTCCGTTTGGCAGAATATTCCGTTTAGGCAATTGCTGCTTCCTTTCGAACAATAGTCGCGAACACCTTTTCCGTTTTCGTAATGCACCGGAAGGATGCTGTGAATAAAAACAATCAAGTGCATTACATAATTTCGGCATATCTGATGTTCCGTTGGGTTGCTTCACTTAAAATGTACGCAATAGCAGTGCGCTTGCACAGGTAAACTGAATGCATTTCATTAAATTATTCTGTATTTCAATTTTCCTTGGAATATACTTTTAGTGAGTGATTGAATTTTAAATTTTGATAAATTATTTTGAGTATTTATTTCTCTAAAAATTCTTTATTATTCTTTTTTTATTATTCTTTTTAATAGGTTTTCTTCTATTTAATAATAGTTTTCTTTTTTTAAATTTTTTTTAGCCGAACGTTTTTTTTTAAGTCGAAATTTTTTATTTGTTAAATCACTGTTTGTTCATAGAAGTAATCTGTTTTTCACTGTCTGTTTCATTGTTATTATAACAATATAAAAATATTTAATGATCAAAATTTGTATTTAACTCATAATATTTAAAGTTTAGGTATTGGGTACATTGTGAATATATATATATAATATAATGTTTAAACACAACTCTTTATCAAGCGAATGTAAGTATTAATAAATTGTACAGAATTAAAAGGCTTACGCTTAATATCAATGAATATTTTTGAAGCTTTAGCGGTGTCGGTTCATAAGTGTGTGTCGAAGTTTTCCCTTGACCAGATTATATTATTTCGGTTTATTTACTTACAAATTTGAATTTTCTTCATTATATTTAGAGTGTTTATTTGCTTCTATAAATTTCATTTATTTTGTAGGATTATCAATTTATAAATATTATATATTTGTGTATAAAATGACGCTGTTTAGATCATTGGCTTAAATTTATTTTTATTTTATTTTATGTAATCGACAAGAAAGACATAAAATAGAAACAAATATACGTCTTTTTGTTTCTGTGGTTGCGTGAGTTGGAAAAAATGCTCACTTTATGATCACTTATTCTCGAATTCAAAGCTTGTATTTAAACAGAAAAAGATGTATGACATCAATGCGATTTCATTTAAGTCTTGGATTCCTTAAATTGTCGACTACAAAAAAAAAAAACAAATTTTGAACATGAGTGTTTAATAGTTGCTCTTGTTTTAGCATAACTTATTTTTACTGAAATCTGATACATTTTTTGGGGGGCTTTTGTTTTATGGCTGAAATTTTTAAATGGTCTTAAAAGACATGTAAAGAGAGAGAGAGAGAGAAATAGCAGCACATAATATATACATTTTTAAGACATGGAAATATTTATTATATGCATTTTTTTATTCTATACGCATTTTCGTAAAAAACTGAAACGAGTTCTCGCATTAATATAAATGATACATCATTGCTTTTTTTTTGTCTGATCTAAATCTTAATTCTTTAATTTAAAGATAAAATGTAGAACTCTTCTTGCTAAACATTGTCTAAGAGGTACAAAACAGCCATTGAAACTACAGAATATGTTAATTTCATTTCCAAAATGGTTAGATAACGTAGTTTGTATTTAATTTCATTGATACCATTCTTGTGAATCAACTTCACACATATCATTAACGAAAAAACAGTTGCACACTATGGTTGAAATTAAAGTGCAGAATAGCCTTTTATTATATGCATCATTACAATCGATAGACCTTGTCTCGAAGTACTTGACGAAAGAGTTTTTATTTATTTATGTATATGCTTTTTTGCATTTGAGCCGTAGTTTCGACTCTGTTTTCCGCATATAATCTTCCTTACCTTATTGTTAAAAACGAGTTACTTCCTCTACGTTTTTTCCTCTTGTGGACATTTGTCTTTTGTTACGTCATGGTAAACTGAAGGTTCAAGATCATTTCCTCTAAGCAGACTAAACTCTAAAATCGTCTGACAAAGAGATTACTATAAATAATTTTTTTAAAAGTGCGTAACCACCAGGAAATATTTTTGATGAGGACAGGAAAATGTTTTATAAAATAATTTCTTTGCGGTGTTTAATGAAGGAAAGGAAAAAAATGGCGGATCAAATCATTTCCATGTTGTTATTTAAATTTGATAATGAGTCTTAACTAATCGGTATAGTGTTATTTTAATTCTTTGGTGGATTTAACCAATTATAGTGCGTTTAGAATATCATTTTCAAAACCATGGATTTGTTTACTAGTTTCGCAAATATGTTATGCCCTCGTTTAGCATTTAATAAGGGTAATAATGATATTTTACAATTCGGCATTTGTGTTTTTTCTTTGTTATTAATTTATTTGTATTGAAAATCAATGCAATGGCGCCATTTTTTTTTTCTTTTATCGATTGTGTAATAAAAAGAATTGATTCAAACTCACGTGACACACGTGAAAAATGGTGCGCTAATATTATTTTGGAATCTATTGAGCATTTTGCAAAGACGTCACATAGTGTAGAAACTTTTGTGTTAATGACGTTTTTTTAACATTAATTTATTTAATGTTTAATATTAATATGTATGAACATTTTGATTCCTCTAAATTTAATTTTGTGAAATAAATTCACTGTCAGCTTGAACTTTCACGAAGTGAAAAGCGTTTTCGCCCCTTATTTAATTTAATGAAAAACCTTAATCGAGAGAAGAAAATTATCTGCTTAAATAGATAGTTTTCAGTTAATAGTTATGAAAATAGTTTAATAAAATATTTTATTTCACTGTTTAGGATTTTTTTATGTTTAAAAACGCTCTTAAAACGTTTCAGAAATAATATAAAATTTACTTCTTGGAACTGGTTTCTTCTGCACATTGAAAAATCTTTCTGTGGGAAAAATATTCTGTTTTTGTTGGCTATCTTTTGAAGCGCCATAAAAAAAATTAACACATTAGTTAAATAAATATTATTTTCTTAATTAGAACTATTATTGAATATTGGGGTTCAGAAAAGCATTTAAGCTATTTAAGCATTACTTTGATTTTGAACGTACTTCTTAATAGCTGCTGCTATTTAATTTTTAATATTAATTTTCTTCCTTAAAATAATATTCATTATTTCTTAAGTTTCCAGATTTAATTTCGATAAAAAATATTTAATTAAAATATTTATGTATGGATTTCATTTACATTTAAAAAAAAATCTAACTTTAATTATGTTTTTAATTTCTATGTCCAGATTTGTCTTCTATTTTTCAACTGTTAATATTATTTCTTTATATTGTCGAATGTACAAGGATTATGCAGAAATGCATTTCAAAATAATGAAAAAATCCCAAAATTTTGATTTGATAAATTATTTTCAGCCTTATAAACTGTAATAACTTAACGAATTGCTTTATTATTCTTTCAAATAATTATTCGTTATTATGGTATTGTAATTTATTTATTTCTCCATTAGATGGCAGCACGACCTATCAGCTGCGTTTTGGAAATGTATATTTTATAACAAATTGTTTAAACTATATCAAACATTATTTCTTAATTAAATGTTCTTGATTAAATATATTTATGATAGCTGATTTTAAGATTTTTTTTTAAGTACATAAACAAATACATATTTATTGTTCATCTTTAGTGCATAAATTCATAAGAAAATTTTAAATGAATATAAGGTTTCTATGATTTAAAAAAAATGGCTTTACGTGATAGAAGATGTACTTTAAAATGATTTCTTCAAAACCAATCGATATTTTAAAAATAATTCTTCAATAATTTCCTTGTCCCTTCTTTTTTATGACATGATTTATTTTCATTTACAAGCTTTAGATGAAAAATGTTGTAAATACATTAATTGTTTTGAAATTCAGTGCGAATATGCCAAGAAAGCAGTAACATTTCTGACACCGCTTATCAAAGTTATGAAAATTTTTTCAATGAAAAAATTATTTGTTAAAGAATAAAATTATATTAAAGTAATGCTGCAAAACTTTACAAATATTCTCAACAGATGGCAGCAGGGAATACTTATTTTGTGTAAACATTCTATAACAAAAGTGAATCAGTTATATTTAAATATATTATTTTTTTTAACTACTTAGCCTTATACGTGTCTGTGGATTAGTATCTGCCTTTTTTAAAAAATATATATAATCTAATCTTAGAGAATTTTTGGTTTCTGTCTTTATATTTATTCCATACTTAAAAACTTAAGAAAATGAAATTGACGTAATAATTAAAAAAAAAAAAAAATTAATAATCTGTTCTAAAAGCAATGTAATTTTTGCCAGCTGATATTAGAATTGATTTGGAGAATCTCTTTGCTTTGACTGTCTTTTAATAAAACCCCTTCCATCCACCTCTCTCTCTTCTTCCTTCTTTCCAAAATGTTTTTCTTCCTTCTCCCGATTTTACGTCATCTGGTTCATCAAGCAGTATAAACGACCATGGAATAGTCCTTTCTATTGTTTTAACCGAATTCCTCTTCGGACACAAATCGCCCCGCCCTTTCACCGTCAAAAGGATGTTTTCACACTCTTTTATCCATAATTTAATTTTGTGGCCGGATTGGAACGCTTTTAATGCGTCCAGCTGCAACTCATATAACTTCGTGCATGATTTCCTGCTTCTGGATCATCGTGATATGCTGGTGATTGATGCTGTCGCATTAAATGGTCAATTACGCACTTGTAGTTTGCAAATCCGAAGACCCCATAACCGCGGACTGGACTCTTTGCAGAAGGATGCTCCAATTGAGAACATCCCCCACTGGTAATGGGGTGCTTCCTTTCCCGCCAGAGCTTCCTCTACCCCAGGAAGCGCATTTCATTAACAGCCGCTTCCTCTCTGCCTTTTTGCAGACCCTGATTTGAAACACACACAAGTTCTGGTTATTAAGTGTCCTTTTCCGTTAACGGTATGTCACGCCCTGGCTCATCTGTTTATGATACTCCAGCGGTGCACTTCTTGCCAGTGACTGCTTAGGATTCAGTGACTGTCGAATCACTGGTATTTCAAAGAGTGATTCGGGAACTGTTATACTGCACAGGATATCCGATCGATACTTGTACATGATGAATGCTAATGTGAGGTGTTAATCTTGAAATATAATAAAATGTGATGTTTGATGCTGACTAAAGAAAGGTCTTGTTAAACGAATTCAGAGAGTAGCATCTCTTGGAACTTAGAAGAAAATGTGGTGGGAAAGTGCAGGTAAAAAATAAAGTTTGTTTGTTTTAACTTTGTTTACAGCTTCCTTTGTAAAAAATTTTTTTTTTTGCAAAAGTTATAATTTTGAATAATTTTTATAGTGGCTTTACTTTGAAATGAATTTTTGTATATTGAATGTATATGAAAATATGCAAACTCAGTTGTAGAAAATTAAATTCTCCGAACATTTTTTTAATTTATGGTTTCATACTTTCTTCTTTCAAATAAACTTGTTGCATCATTTTATTCCTAGTTCCACTTACTTTTAAAGTGTTTTAATAATAAGGATGTCGTTTTCATCATCGTCTTTTAAAAATTATTTTCATATTATTTTCAAAATTAGCTTGACGAACCTACATTTTTTTGAGTGAATTTGCATTCATAATTAAGTTTATAAAAAATCTTTCAAATGATTTTCTTTCTTAAGTATACAATTTATAATTTATTGACTATTAAGAAAATATATGATTTATTTGTGTATATCGAATTTTATTTTCCTGTTAAACATACAGAATACGTATGAATTTAAAGAGCATTCTGTTGCAGGCTATGTTTTAAGGAAGTGTATGTATTTTTTTGCTTGCACGTGTTGAAATTTTATGCCATATAATTTTATACCGTATACATTTTTATATTAATTAAACATGTTTATTGCGTTTGTCCCCAAATTTCCGTCTATATTCAAAAAGTAAATGCAGGCAAATTGCTTGTTCATTATCCATCATTTTAAAATATATGATTACACCATAATAATGAAATTTATCATGCACTTGCTTATTTGTCTTACAAAGCCATTTTTTTAATTCTTTGCAGGGATGGAAACGAATATAACTCTCTGGCAGTTCCTTTTGGAGTTGCTACTCAGCAATCAATATACACACATCATCACATGGACGAACAATGACGGAGAATTTAAGCTTCTCAATGCAGAGGAGGTCGCTCGATTATGGGGCCTTCGTAAAAATAAGCATAACATGAACTACGATAAACTCTCTCGAGCACTGAGATATTATTACGATAAGAACATCATTCGAAAAGTGTTGGGACAGAAATTTGTGTACCGATTTGTGTCTTTCCCAGAAATAGTGAAAACGGAAAACAAGATCCCTTTTCATGTGAAGATGGAGACTATAGGCAAAACCGCCACGCAGCAACCTCAGGCCTTCAGAACTTCCCCACCACCTCCTCAAGCTCACAGTGGCAGCCCTCACTATCTGCCGAAACCTGAGCCTTTATCACCCAGAGCAGCTAGTCTGTGGTTGATGACATCAAGGCATCCAGCTGCTGTTCGCAGAGAAACAAAACGATCTTTCAGTGATGACGACGACGATGCATCTGGATCCCTTCAGGATCACGATGAAGGATCGTGTGACGGACCTCGGGATTTGTCCACCAACGGATCATCTAAGAGGATCAAGTCAGACCCTGAAACCGATTCCTGTCATTCACCTTCAGCTTCGTCTGGCAGTGGTAGCCCTGCTCCTTCCATTGGTGGTAGTAGCACAGGGTCTGGCACAACTATATCCATTCCTCGACCCAAGCCCAAGCCTCCACCGATTGGACCCCTCAGCACCACAGCTTCAGGAAGCCTAAGCTCCCTTCAGACACCTATCATCAGCTTCGCTCCAAGCCCCTTCCTGGGTCAGAACAAGTCTCCTTTCGTGGTGCCTTTCTGGACCCCACTGCCCTTGCCCAGTCCAAGGGGTTATTCTGCATCAAGCACCTCGGGTACGCACTTCCAGTTTCCCACTACCCCTGTGGGTCTGCCCTACTCACCTCTCAGCCCTTTCCTGAGCCACAATTTCCCACATTTCGACCCCAGTATACTGTTGACACCTGGAAAGTCTATTCCTGTCCTGCAGTGAAGGGATAGTTCCAAGATGCCTCTGCACCAACTTTCCTGGCTGTGACAGACCATCAAGCTCACCCAGCTTTTGTATCTTGTGGATTATCTCAGTGTTGAACTCTAAAGGTAAAGAAAGTCATGCACAACTCAGAGGACCATGGGCCTAGCTTCTGTATCGGTTCCTCTTTAAAGGGTCTTATCTCGTAGATTCGATTTAAACGAAGCATCTGTCCATCCATCGTCATTTTGACAAAGCACAATAATCTTTGTTGGCGATTCCAACTGTATCTGTAAAACATTTATTTTCTGGATCTATTTTACATGATTGACAGTGCCTCGAAAGATTACGGTATACAAAACTGTGCCTTTGTTTCTTGCCACGTCCAATAACTTTCACAGTTCTTTTGAGTAGCTATTTTTTGATTCGTTAACCATTCTACAAAAGTTTCTATTTTTGCCTCGCAACAAAACAGTTCAAGGCATCTACTATAAGTGGAAAAAAGATGGTCGCGTCCATCTCTCATTCATCAGATTAGAACTGTTGACTGCTTTCCAGCTAACGAAACAGTATTATTCAAACATGGAATATGTCGACAAATCAAACCTGAATGTACTAGAGCAATGGAACTTTTAACTGTTTTGAGCTTTACTTTATCAGAGCTTTCAGGATCAAGAAATTTTTTGGGAAAAAAATTTTCTACTCTTATTAACACGTGGGTCAAGAACTGTCATCATTCTGTGATAAAAATAAACAAAAAAAATTATTAACTATTTTCAGCACTTTTTTTTACATGGCCTCCGAATATTGGCAGGGGTGTTTGTTCTTCAGAGGATTCTTTTTTTAATGCTAGTCGAACTAGATGGTAGGATAATAAGAACTTCAGAAATAAGACATTAGCCAGTTGATAATGCTTTAGTAAAGTGAAAAAAAAAAAAAAAGAATGATTAATTAACTGAAGTTTCTTTTCCATCCACCATTAAGAAAATGGAGAGAATGGTGTAAAATCCAATATCTTTGTATTATAGTTTTTTCATCAGAATGGACCAAAATATGTATTTTTTTTTTAATGCAAGAATGTACAGCTGGTGAGATCCAGTGCCCGATTAGTTCCTGTATATTCTGATTCAAATTTTAACCTAAGTTGACTTTTGCAAATTGTTCTAACTACTGCAAAAAATTTTTAAATCTGAATTTTTAAAAGCACCTTATAATTTTATTTCATTATATCAAATGCTACTGGTGTGTAGCATTTAATTTCCAACTGAGGAATTTTCGCTCGGAGCTAAGTTGTATGAAGTTTTTGAATATCCGCGTAAGTCAATAATCCGGACCGGTTCCGGATAGTTAACCCGGATTTTCGATAATTTGTGATAAATTGTTAAATAATTTTACTGGTTAAAAGCTAAAGATTTTTCGGTTACTATTTGCCATTGTCAACTTTGATAGAAATTTGAATCGGGGTTTAATAATGTGAAAGAAGAATGGAATTGGGGCGTTGACTTCTACCTCACAGGCTTTCCCCTGCTCAAGTGATTAGATAGCTATAATCAAGAAAGTGCCTGGAAAAAAAATAGAATTCTGTATTTTCGATTTTTTTTTATTAGTAACTAAGATTTTCCTTTTTCTTTATGGAATACTTTTGTAAGGACCTGCATTTAAAATCACAATTGCTCAGTATATCATATATGTAGGCGAGAATGCTAGTATAGACTCATTTTAATGGCCTTGGATGCTATAAGGAAAAACCGTTGTATGGAATGTCATTTATTTTTAAATTTTAAATATTTGAAAGAATATGTATGTGAACGTCGTTATAAGGAGGGCCATTATAAAGAGGGATTTGCCGACAAATATTTTCAGAAAATATTTCACTTTTTGTAGTGTAAAATATTACTTTCACTGGATTTTTTTTTTTTTTTTTTTTTTGTAGAATTCATTTTTCAGTTATTCATACAATCATACTTTTTCATAGTATAATTTTTCTGGATTACTGGGATTTTAAAATAATCGTGCAATATGTTACTTTCCGTTTGTATTCTATTCTGAATTACTTGTGAGTTGTCTAGAAATAATATTGTATGTTAACCTTTCACTTTTACTCGTGAAAAAAAAAGTTGTGCTGTTCTTATCACCACAGGTGGTTTCATACTCTGTAAATCATATGATAAAGAAAAAAAAAATGACGTAATATTTTTGCTGTGCTGAAATTGTCTGTATTTAAGATTGGACAATTATCTTTAATATGCTAATTTAAAAATTGCTACGTTTTAAAATGAAGAAAAAAATTAATCAATAAAACTAAATAAGAAATATGAAAAAAAAAAAAAAGTATAAAAAATTGGATATTCAGCTCACGTGTAAATGTACAAACGTTAGATAAATATCATTTGTCTAATTTGAAATATTTCTTTGCATGAGTATTCTGGCAACAATATAAATGCACTATATTTGATAATAAAATAAGCTGAATCTGAAATCTTTGTAAAAATTTACAACTTTCTATTCAGCTTGTGATTTAAAATCGTGAAGTATTTCTTTGTGGTTTTAATATTTAGACAATATTTGATTCTTTTCTTATTGAATTAAAAAATATCGTGTGCACTTTTCTAATTAATGAAATGAAAGGAAAAGAAAAAATAAACAATTAGAAGGAGTTATTTTTTAAAATTAAATGGAAATTATTTAACATTTTTTTTTTGTATTAAATGTACATTTAATATAAATTGTTTATTTTGAATTCGTACCTTATTTTTTTAAGAACAAATTATATTATCTATAAAATTTGGTTTTGTAAAAATTATAGACTTTAAAGTTAATAATATCGTTTTATGAATTATATTTTAGATCAATATTTATATGGTATTAATTATTTTGATTGTAAATGATTAATTGATTAATATTAATCTAACAAAATTAATGCCTTTAAAATCATCATTTTAATTTTATATTTTAATTTTTTTTCTTTTACTTTATTCTGTTATTGAATTCAAATAGCATTACTTATCTATTTTTTGCTATTCAAAATTTGTGTATCGAAAGAAAGAATATTTTGGATTCATAATGTTTGCTTTTTAACAAAATCTATTTTCTGATATTTTCTTATTTATTTCAATGATCGTGAAACAAGTTCAATGATTTTTTAAAAATGCATTATAACAATTATAGAATATTATAATAAATATGGAATATTTTTTTGATATCCACAAAAAAAAAGAAAAAAAAAAAGGAAAATTGTAATTTTCAGTTTTTTTAAGATTTATTTGTGCTTAAAATGTATTAAAAATTGGTAGAAATAAGATTTGGTATCATATTCAAAATATTGATTTTTATGTTAATCAATAAAGAAAGATTACCAAATGTGGCAGCTAGAGATTTATAAAACGACAAGTAAAAAAAAAAAAGTTATTATAATCAAGATTGAAAACGACTTTTTCGAAGTTAATCATGATATTAAGCCTTATAATAAATTTAAATGTGGTATTTATCCATATTTGGTTGGATGCAAATTGATACCGAAATCTTATACAAATGGATTAACTTTATTTGTGAAAGAATGGGTGTTTATTCCAGTATAAAAAAAAATGTATAAATTTTCATGTTTTCAAGGAACTGGATTCACCCGGAAGTTTTTATCTCTGTACAGTTATAGGAAGTGCTGTGCACATCCTTTTCATATCATTTCATCAGATGAATGAGCGTAATGTTACCAGAATGTGTGTTATTTTTTGTGTTATTGGTAACAAATAGAAAATTTGAAAAACAAACCATTTTGTTTTACTTTTTAATTTGTATACTCAAATCCTGCTATAACGAACACTTGCATAGATGGTTCGTACTGTTACTTTTGTTTTAGAATGGATTCCTAATTTTTTTGTTATGCATTTGTTTAAAAAAATAATTAATACGGCTTTCAAACGACAGTGAACAGTAGTTTGTGCTATAGAATTCGGAGTGAATTATACTATGTAAAATATGCCTTTCTGTTTTTTTTTAATTGAATTATTTTGTAAATTATAACGCTCTCGATTCATTTTGGAACACTTGCTTGATATTTTATTTTATCTTGTGAGCAGATGTATTTTTTTTTTATCAGTTTATTATTATTTACGGTTTCAGATAATCACTGAAAACGATTTTTCTAAAACGAAGCAACAGTTGCCAGATCATGGCATATTATTCAGCAGTAAATTTGAAAAATAAATTACATGTATATAATAAACTTCTTTTATAAACAGTTTTAAATAAGCGTAATAATTTTACAATCATGTTTACTATTTACAAGTATAACAATATTAATAATGAAGCGATCTAATATTCTAATCAAATAGGATGGAATAAATCAAGAAGCTCGATTTTTTTTAAAATTCGTTATAGCGGGATTTGACTGCATTTGTAAAAATTGTGAATATTCGGATCGAGTATGATTACTGCTGTCTATATTGCTGTAAAATGTGATCATATTTGAAATTTTTAAAAATGAAACCACGTCGGCATTTGAACAGTACTTCGCAATGTCCGGTTTCATTGAAATCTGCTCATCCATGGGTTGTTTTGTATAGTAGAATTTTTAAACTGTTTTCTTTTGTACAGATGTCTCTTATATATTTGTAAGTTGAGAGACGGACCAATTGCGGCCTTTGTAACATAGCGCTCTTCTAGTTCAGCTTCGTCTGTATTGAGATGAATTATTTACTGTTAAATAAAATATATTCAAAATATTTTTGTCTGCTTTTTTATAGTAACTAGTTCTTACACCTGGCATTGCTCAGAATTAAAATACACTCAGTTCTAATATTTTTATTGCAAAAATTACTTTTGTATAAAATATTATAAAATTATTTCATCTGAAAAATTTAAATGAGAATATTAATCGAAGCAGGCGATTTATTGGAACCACAGATAAATTTCTAATTTTAAAATCGTCTGCATGTTCTCAATTATTAATTACTTTTTAAAAAAATTGAAGGAAACATTGCACTGAAATGAAAGTAGTGTCATTGAAAAGGTAAAATACTGAATTTAACGATGGTATACAAATATTTTTTCTGTGGTAATTTTCTACGAACTTATGTCAAGAAAACGGCAAAATTTCTCTTAATTTCTAATTACTTGCATATTTAAACGTTTGCCCTTTGTAAAACTGGTAGTATTTTTTTTCCTTGTCTGAAATAATAAGTATTTAAAATTTGAGTGAATTCGTCCAAGTTGCTCTAGAGGAGATGTGGCGCATGTGTATATAAACACTATGGCTTTCATATATATCTAGAAATAAAAAGGAAGCAATTATTTTTTTAATCTAGAAAAGTACAAAATACTTTTTGCTACTTAAAAATTTGGAATTTTCAAATTGTAAAAGCGCAAGGCGCTGATAGAAATACTTTTAAATAGATTAAAATTTTTATCCTATCAATCAAATACCACAAGACATACTTTTAAATAGATTAAAATTTTAATCATATCAATCAAATACCACAAGAGATTGACCGTCTGTCGATCTATACTTTCAAAAACCATAAACTTATTGATGTCAAAACTTAAATATACCAAATTTGGTATGGAATTTCACAACTAAGATTATAGTTTTGTGTCAAATTTTTGTTTCAGTCAGTTGGGAGAAAACGTCTAAAATATTCATTCGATTTTCAGATACTATTAAGCGCGTGCTAGAGATTAATCACCAAATAATTCGTCGCTGATGACACGATAGATTCGGTAAAAATGCTATATTCACGTGAAAGGTTAATATTTCGTAACTATCGTATGCCACTGCCATGCAAGGCCTTCTCTGTGATGATGACTTTATTAGAGAATGTGCGAGAAAGTTCTGGGGAGACTAGTCCAGTTGGTTTAAGTTGTGATAACGGATATTTGCTATTTAATTTTTAATTACAGATCTTTAGTTTCCTTTAACACTGTATTATCATGATTCGGTTTTCTTTTCCTTTAAATGTTTTGACAGAAATATTAACAAAAATTAAAAAAAAAAAAAAAAGTTGTCATTTTTTTTTTTTTTTTTTGAAAATTCTGATACTTTTATAAATGATATTTTGATCTGATTAAAAAGACGTCGCGACCAACAAGGCTAAATTTTTTTCAGTACTTCCTTGAGCTTGCCAAATTTGGCATCAGGTTTAACAATTGTTAAAGTCGAAAAGATTTTTTTAATATTTAATTGGGAAAGGAATAATGATAAAAATAGAAAATTTCCATTTTTTTAATGGAATTGTCAAATCAAAATAAATGGAATTTCATAATGGAAAAAAAGTAAAATTTCCTTGAAATTATTTTTTTTTTTTTTGTTCTTTCTTTTTTTTAGTCGTGCATTTAGTCATGCACATAGTCGTGCATTTCGCAAAACAATGGATTGGAAAACAGGATATTTTACAGGAAACAGCTCAAAAGTGGTATTCTGTGCATTTTTTCTTATTTTAAAATGCATTTCTACAGAGATGACAATTTAAAACTACAAGAACACATAGATTCGTATTAGGTAGATTCCTATAGGAAAATTACCTACTGCAATGGTTCTCATGACAACACTTTGGGAAATTTTCTGCAGTTCTTTACCGATCATGGTCCCTTAAACCCCAAAACCACTCTTCGTTCAAAAGTTTATAAGTATATATAACCGGCTTGGAATATGTTGTAAGAGGTGTAAAACTCTCGGATGAATTCGTAGAAGGGCCGGCCATCTACGAAAGTGGAAATGGTGGTGGTTGAAATTTTCATTTCCCTATAACTTCCCTAATACAAAAGACAGAAAAATCAATCAAAGTAGCCAAATTAGAACCTCATTATAACGAACAACCTTTGTAATTAAAGTTTTCGATAACTGCAATATCTTAAAAGTTAGAGGTTAAAAAGTGATTTTCAAGCCCTAATTTTGACTGTTTTTAAAATTAAGAATTTATGTTGCCAGTTTTGAAAAAGAAAATAAAATGAAACTTTTCTTTCACTTCCATTGGTTGAAACTCTTTAAATGCACATGGAGTAAAGATTTAAAGCTTGAATAAAACTAATTAAATAAAAATAAAGAAGAGAAAAATTTAATGGCAACATTATGCACAAAAATCAGTTTTAAAATTTTCAAAAGCTGCGTGTTTCTTAATACTTTATACATTTTTTTTAAATGAATATTTCTTTTCCTTTGGTTTGATGTCTGCCGTATTACTGAGAGTATACTATATTAAAAGTATTGTAATAATAAAAGACAATCGTTGTGACTGTCACCCAAGTATTATTAACTTACTAATAGCAATTTATCACCAAAAATGATCCACAAAGGTATCATGTTAGTCTATTATGTTCGCCAAGGACATGCAGTTAAGCCAAAATGGCAATGTCGTGCAGTTAATAATAAATACAATAGTTCCATAGAATATATTTTTTTAAAACTTAATAATAAATTTCTTTCTACTACAATTAATGGTTATAGTTGAAATATTTAAATATACAACAATAAAATCTAGAATCCTTTATTAATTAACAAAAGCAGACGATTTTTTTCTTCCAATATAAATGAAAAATCAAACGATAAATTTGTACTTTCTACCATAAAACGTTTTTGTTTGTATTTAATTGAAAGAACAACATTAGCAAATAATAATTTTTATCAAATATGTTTAAAATGCTGAGATAAACTTTCAATTGTAACCGACTAACACAAACTTTTGTTAATAAACACAACTTTCCAATAATCTAAACTTTGTAACAAGCCTAAATTTATAATTATTTTTGTATTTGATATTTTTTTTCAACAAATACCAAATTATTCGGTACTTATTAATTAATGGTGAAGGATTGGCGATTCGTTGGCGATAATTTTGACATCTTTTAATATAAATAGTGTAAACAGATGCTTGTTTTCTTCTCGTAAGTTAGAAGCGCTTTCATAGAGTTGCAATGCGATTTTGGTTTTTGTGCTACATTTAACAAGTTTTGTCTTTTTCACTGTTAATTAATAAAAACCAATTTTCGTTAGCAATATAAACATTACCTTTGGTTGCTTCAGTATGTAATATTCCATTTTACTTCATCGTAAACGAAGTATAGCGAAGATATTGTAATTGTCAAAAAAATTGAAACTCGAGATTTTGATGAAACTCTTTGTTTCGGATGTACCTGAGTCTGAAAAACATTTTTTTCATTATGGCTGTTTGTCAAACTATAACTTTGCGACAAAGATAATTAAAAAAAAGCTTTGAGCTAGAAAATGATATATTTATGCAGTCTTTTCACCAAATTTACAGATTACTATCAACTGTTAAGCAAAATCTGTTCAGAGGAAGTCTGTTTGTCTCGTTATTTGAATAAAAATGGACTCAATATTTACAAAACAGAAATAGCTATGTAATTGGTACATAGCTTTAGCATCTAAAATAAAGATTCACATCAAATTTTGAATATATATGTCAAGCAGTTGACCGTCTGTCGGTCCGTCCTTTCTCATTCATGTAAATGCGAAAATTTGTAAACGCGCTGACTTAAATCAATGAAATTTGGTATATTGTCTTGTGACTACAATTGTTGTCAAATCGGTTTGCAAAAAGACGACCAAAACACGTATTATCAAAATGGATTTATTCATTCAATGATCATGCTAGTGATCTGTACTTTCTAACTATCACCAGATCTGTAATTTGCATGAAGATGATGATCACCATGCAAGGTACATGCGACCTTATCCAAGGTCCATAATTTATACAGTGACATGGGGGAGATTAATTAGAGGATATGCGAGAATGTTTCGGAAAGACCATTATAGTTGGTTTTTGTCTAACCCATTGAAATGAATTTGAAGATAGTATCTTAGATAAAAAATAAAAAAAAGAGTCTATCTACCTTTGCCTTCCAGTTTGTTTCTTTTGGCTTGGCCAACTTACAAATGGCGGAACTAATTTGATTGTTGTATTTATTCTAAAATAAAATTTCACTTTACATTTCATAGATAAAAAAATTCGAAATTTGGATGAGTTGAGAAAAAGATTAATTTAAAGCATAAATTCTACGGGAACTAATAGAAAATTAGAGAGATACATATTATGTTATGGTTGAAAGCCGTTATAATATTATGGAATGGATTATATGACTATTAAAATTTGAAAATATTTTGATGAAGAAGCTATTAAAATAGGAGTTACATAAAATATTTAATTATTAAAATTTTAACGAGCATTAAAATTTGCTAACCGGCTGGTCGTCAAAGGCGGCTAGTTTTAATTAAATCTATCACATGATCCTATGCAATTTTTTTGGCGATGAATCACAGACATTTAGCAATAGATATCCGAAAACTGAATTTGTTTTTTAGATAAGTTATTTCCACCCGATTAAAATCGAAATTCGTCATAAAACTTGAGCTATCGAGTTTAAATGCTGGTGAAAGTACAGACTAACAGAAAGTTATCCTCTTGATGGATTTAGTCCCAAATTTGATAGGTATCTATATTTCGATGTTAAATATGTGTACCAAATTTCATATACATTATCTTCTTTGTTTTGCAGTTACAGAATTTACTTATATTCAGACAGCCAAACTTCCTCTGATTTGATTTTGCTCAAAATTTGATAGATATCTACAAGTCCATAGACCAAATTTCATCTGTCTGCACCAAACATTTTTTGAGTATTTGTCAAACAAGTAGGCCTAATGCCAAAAATGAATTTTTCGAATTAGAAGAGGTTTAAAACAGAAAGATTTGTCAAAATCTCGAGTTCGAATTTTTTCCGGATTTCAATTGCAAAAACAGTTATTGAATATTAAATCTTTATCAAATCATCTTTAAAGGTAAATAAGTTTTGTAAAAATCAATCCTTTCTCTAAAAGCATTTTCATGCCTAATAACAATTTTTTTGTTTGTATAGTAATTTCAGATAGTTTTCTTTACAAAAAAAAAAAAAAAAAAAAAAAAAAAAACTGCTTTTTAATTCCCCGCGAACAATTTTGAATAACAGAAAAATATTTCTTGTTTTATATATTGGCAACAATTTATAATAATTTTTTTTTACGAAGATGCTGTTCCGAAAAGAATTCGGAACTACGAAATATCACATCATTATCTATTAATTATTGAGATTCTATACTAACTGATTATACTTGCCATTGCAGGGGGTGAAATTATTTTCGTGCAGTTTACTATTGAAAAATTTGATATTTAAATGAATGTTATAAAAATTTTTATTAAAACATTTTTCGTGCTTCAACATTTGCGAACAAAATTTATATTTATAACGTAAAAAAAATTATAGCTAAATGCAGTAGCTTGACGCAAAAATTCTTTTATATAAATAATTATAATAAGCAAAATCTTTTTATCGTCTGAAAATTTATCTTTCATTAAAATAAGAAAGTCTGTTATATTATACAATTTTAATATTTCATAGCTTCTCAAAAAGTTATAGACAATCACAAATAATCTATAAACACATTTTTTTAAAAATTTTACCTTGTTATTCATTAGATTCAAAAACATGAATTTAATGGCATCAATCTGCTACAAATAACTGTGGATGGAATGTAAAGAATGTATATACTTTGAAATAAAAGCGGAAGTGAAACTCCTATATCGGATTTAAAGTTCAAAGAAAGCATTTTTTTTTAAATTTAAATTTTAACATTGGCATAAGTACGCAATTGAATAAATGAGTTTGAATTTAAACATCGATTAAAAACATTATTATTGATAATGTATAAAATGTAAACAGTTTTGTACAGGGATGAAATTGATATAATTAAAAAGGTAATTTTTCGAATTTTAAGATAATGCAAAAGTTATTTTTTCCGTTAATATTTTCGGTCATCAATTTCTACTGTAAAGTCATAGTGATTACCTAGCTGGTGACGATTAAGCCTATTTTTGTGTTCGATTTATTGTTTGACGCCTAGGTCTTGATTTCTATGACATCTTGTTTCTTCTGACTGTTTCAAGGGGGTGCGGCGAGCCCTCTGTAGAGCATTTCTGATTAAATTTTGAATTTCCATTAATAAGCGAAGCATTAATTCCATTCCATTAATTAGCTTAGAATGAAGTGCAATTGTAGCTGCAATGAAGCAGTCTGAAACGTTCGTGTAACAATTTGTTTACATTTGATAGTTATCTTTCTGTAATAAAATATAAGCAATTTATTTCTGTGGCACGTACGTTAATCTTTTATTTATAGAGATTTATTAGTAAAACTACACGCTTTTGAATTTAAAAAATTCTTTCAGGTGCTTGTTTGAGTTACCACAGGTATTGCGAGTTCTATCACTCATTTTCATAGCAAGGGCCGACACATCTGCTTTCAAGAAATTGATTTCGCGATGCCTGGAGCATCTCAAGTAGACAAAAATAATATTTTTAATAACTTAAACAACATCCCACAGTTTGGGTAGTCACATGAGCTTGAACCTACTATTTTCACGTGGGGATTGTAAAAAAATGTAAGAAATCTACTAAATCCTCTTGACGATTTTCAGCTGCGTCATCTAAGAAATATTAGAACATTTAGAGCATCTAGAACATTAGAGCATTTACTGCAAGAATACCGTTTAGCTAATATCATTTTGAATATCATCACATTTTTCCTTCTAATTTTAGGAGTTTTAAAAGGGTTACTTGCTCTTGCTATTTCAATGATATTGCATCATTCGTTGGAAATAAAAAAAAAAAATAGATTTCTTTTATAAATGGCGTAGTGTTTTCGAAATCACATGAATTTTTTTACTTTATCGTATACTAAGTACGGAGAAAATGTTGTAATCGTCAAAAAATTCGAACTTGAGATTTTTGCGAATCTTTACGTTTTAGAATTTACTTCCCTGTATTCGAAAAACACATTTTTGGAAAATGTCTGTTTATCTATGACAATGACCGCTTAGATTATTGCTTTTAAATTCTAGATTTTTACTTTCGTTTCAATTTTGCAAGCACCAAGTTTCTTTTCCTTCAAACATTTTGAAAAAAAAAATTAACTTTTCCTTTTCACAGAATTTTCTATTTGGAAAATTCTTTCAATTATTTGTTTTCAAACGATATTTTAAATATTTTTCTTATTTCTGTTATTGGAATTTTAGTTTCTTTTCTGGTTTTTTAAAACACCGTCATTAATTAATATATATATATACAGTGGCTCAAAAAATTGAGAGTACACCTTACTTTTACATCATAAATCCGATTTTAAATATAAATAACACATTACCGGGAAGTGCAAACATGATTTTATTTTTACACATAACAAATGGTTTAAGTTAGAGTAAAAATAAAAAAAAATCAACGAAAAATTTCAAAATTCAAAATTTTCAGAAGCATTTTAAATAAACATACGCAGAATTTTACCTCAAAAAATTGAGAATACACCAATGAAATTTTTGCAATATCACGCATAGAAATAAAGTATCACTATTAAATTGCATGTCTTTTGGTTCTTATAATGGCCTCTAAACGTCATTGTACCGATTTGACCAAATTTTGTTGGTATTTGAAGATATTTTACGCCATTCTTCTTGCACCATTTGTTTTAAATGGGTTTTGTTTCTAATTTTGTGTCTTTGAACGCCTCTTTTGGGTATAGCCCACGAATATTCAATGGCATTGATGTCAGGGTACTGTGGTGGTGTGTGTAACTGCTATTTACAATGAAAAAGACTCCATATTTTGAAGTTACGTGTATTCTGTTTGGGGTCGTTGTCTTACTGGAAAATGAAATTTCCATCTAAACCCAAATCTTTAGCCCTTTCCTTTAGATTTCTGCGAAGTATATCCAAGTAAACCGTATCATTTATAATGCCATCTATAAAAATTAAATTTCCTACCCCGAATGAAGCCTTGTAACCTCAAAACATCACGGAGTCACCATCATGTTAAACTGTAGGACTTAAACGTTTTGGATACAAAGCAGTATTAGGCTTTCTCCATACAGTAAGATGGTTGTCACTGCCAAAAATGTTGAGGTTTCTTTCATTACTAAATATAGATTTCTTCCAAAGGTTATTGGTCTTCAATTGATGAGTTTTTGCAAACTTCAAATGCTTTTTCTGAATTTACAAGCTGGTGAACGGTTTCTCTCTAACAATGCTACTTTTATATCCAGCTTGTTTAATGGCATTTCGCACAGTTTCAGCACTTACACATCTGCCTATCATTTGAAAAGTTTCAGCAACAAGTTGGATAAACCATATGGTCGCAGCAATCTAAAGGAAAGTGTTAAAAATTTGTCGCAGTGAAAGTCGCATTTATCAAGTAAACGTAAGGTGTACCACGACCTCCGTAATACAAGGCCTCACAACTAGTTTGTGACGTCACACGATTAGGATGATTGCCTGCCGTGAGCAGAATTCTGCTTTCTTCCTTGATGTTTAGATATATTTTAAATTCACTTAAAAATAACTTACTATTCCAAATATTAAGACATTAATCTTGCATAAAATTCAAGATTTATTTTTTCCCGTGTGAATAAAAGAAACGACATGATAGAAAATCTTGAAAGTCCTCTATAGCGTATTGACCATTTAATAACATTAAAACTTTCGAAGTTGTAAATTTATTAGATATATACATTGAGGTATTGTTAGTTTTCTTGTTTTAATAGAGTTTTTTTTATTTTATTAAAAGCTGTTAAAAATCGTTTTATTTTTTCCTTGAAAATATTTTTTAAAGCTTGAAATTAAAGTTTTTGATGATTTTTTTTATTGTAGTGACAGGTAATACATGTATTTTATAAATTAACATATAATTGTTTACTTCTCAAATTACTTATGAACTTTCAAATAAAATATTAATGTATTTAATATCAGATTCAAATTTTACACCAACTAATTCTGTTGATAAAAAAGAATTGCTTTCACACCTTGTTTTTTCACATTAAGAATTGTTTTCATTTAATATATTAGTAATTCATACAATTTAATAAACTAGCTTTCACATTTCAATGCATTTATACTTAATCTGAAGTAACAATAAAAGATAACACAAATAAAAAAAAATCACACACTATTTGAATCATAACATTTTATTTTCAGAGAGACAATAACAAAATACATTTTGTTTCCCAACTTTATTATAAATTTCACACAGACAAATGAAAATAATTATAATATTAAATAAAGTTAAAATACAAATTTATAAATAAAAGTTAATAACAATATTAAAAGAAACAATTGTGATAAAAGTCAATTAACAATTTAAACTGATATTACTTGTTATGCTTGAAAGTTTAATATTAAATATTTTTATCATCCCTCCTCTGTTTCAAGTTAGTAATTTTTAATTTTTTTCCTTTCTTTTTTCTGCTTTCTTTACAGCTAGGTTTTTTTTTTCTGAATTAAAGCTTTTGACCATAAAAACTTGGGAACTAGAAGCAGAAGCTTCAGAATCACACGACATGCCCGTTACACAACCACCTTTATACTCAAAATATTCTTTTATGTGAACTTCATCTAGCAATAAAGTCACAATTTTATCTTTCTCCAGCAAATATTTAAATTTCTGTTTTATGTACAACAAAAAATATGAATCTAGCTGTTCTAATTGTGGGCTTACACTATACTTTGAACACAGATGATTTATAGTATTTGGATGAGGCAGAACCAAATATCCACTTTGTCTTAGGAATTTATATGCAGATGGTGCTATAGTATACAGTAAAGATGAAAATATCTGCGTGCATATTTATTATTTCCAAGAAAAGAAACTTGCTCCATCAAAAAATTAATTGCTTGCGAGCTAAATTCAGAATTTTCAGAAAGGGCCTTTAATAAGTTGCCTATTAACTGGATTGTATCTTTTACTTCAATTTTCCCTTTTAACTCATACATAAAATTTTCTAAATGATCTAGAATTTCTATAATTGTACCTGATTTACTTATGACTAATGGAAAAGAAAAATTGCCTAAACTTCTAACCTCATGATCTGCAACATATGCATGGGCTTCTAATTTGGAAGAAATTAATAAAGAATGACTTACCTTAGGAGCTTGAGAAGTGTCTAGACAAATAAAAATTATTTCGTTTGCTTTTTGAATTGCACTCCATATATTTGATTCAAAGTTTTTAAATTTTAAAATTAAATCAGAAAAAGTGTTGATTTTTTCTAACTCCTCTTTTTTTGCTATGTCCTGGAGACTGCTATTTAAGCTGCTTTTAAGTTTTCCATATCCTTACGTGTTGCCCTATCCATTGGAGTTTCTCTTCTTGCTTTTGATTCTGAGGAAAAATATGAGGGTAAATTAGGGAAAATTGAAGGTACAGCACCAGGTACAAGCCTAGAAAAAAAAAAAAGTAGAATTCATTAGATAAAAAAAAATTAGTAATTTTATAATGCATAAACTGAAAGCTAACGTATGTTGGACAGTATTAAATAAAATCATACTATTAAATAATAAAATTTAAAATCAACAGATACATTTATTCATCCAAAATAAATAGTTCAATATTGTGTTGGAATATCTAAAATAATTATTTATTATTACTACCATTCAAGTAATACAATATTCTACATGAATTAATCAATTGATTTTACAAGGTATGAAAAATTGATTTAAAAACAGTTAACTTTTCATTACTTTTTTTAAAAAGTTTAAGATATTTTGTAAAAGTTGCATTCATTTATAATTAAAGATTGTGTATAACTAATGATATTTAAAAATAATAAATATTAATTGTTTTATATATAATCTGATGATTTATAGATAAACAAATAAAAACTATATTTTCTAAACCTATATGAGCATGCAATTCATATTGTTTTACAACTATATCTAACTTTTTTTACATAATATTTTAGAACAAAATATAAATTTAATTTGCTACAATCTATAGTCATGATATATATAATAAAAAATTAAGTTTTATTATTTATTAGATGATTTTAAACTTTTTTATAAGAGTATAATAAGAGTAAATCACTTAAATACTTTGTAAGATTTTGGTGATAATTATTACATATTTCTAAAAAAAACTTACCTTTTATACTCCATTGGTACTTGAATAAGTTCTCCTGTACTGGTATTAAACGCTTCTCTAACAGTTAAAAACTGATTTTCTGGAAAATGTTTAGCACAGACCTACATATATGAAACAAATATTAGGCTTAAGTCAAATTTAAAAAATATATATATGAAGTATAATTAAAAAGATACAGAAACAAAACATTTTAAATATTAAGAACAAATTAAAAAAAGACTATGAGAAGTAACAATAAAACAAAGAAATTTTTTATTTAGCTCAAGCAAACAATACCAAAGTAATTGGAAGCATAAGCAACTAAATGTAGAGAAAACAAAATGACAGAAATGGAAGTTATACATAATTTTAAATGTTTCACAGTTCAAGAGAATTAATTAACTAAAAACTGTACAAAAAAGAATCAAACTTACCTTACTATATTTAGTTGGCACGAAATTGTCCCGCTTTATTGCAGAGATCCATGCTCTTCTAGTGCTTTCATCTCTTGGAAACGAAAATACTGAAATATTGGGGCTATTTTTCGTGTAATTACTTTTACAATTAGGAACACAGCGCGCACTAGGCATCTTTTTTACAATAAATTAAAATTAATATGAAAAAAAGATAAGAAAACTTTTAAATAAAACCAGTAACACATTACCCGCACTTCGCTACGCCAACATCTACCGTGACTAAACGCACTCTTTTACACCAGCTGCCTTTAGAATTTTCCTGAAAATTCATCCTAACTCGTGACGTCACGGGCTGAACGCGTTGGGAGTTGTGAGGCCTTGTATTACGAAGGTCGTGGGTGTACTCTCAATTTTTTGAGCCACTGTATATATATATGTATATATATATATATATATACAAAAGTATTAGAATCAAGTTAATAGGAAAAACAAAAACCAAATAAAAATTAAACCAAAAAAATTATTAAAAAATATTAAAAAAGAATCCGGCCTGAAGACTTTTTCAAGGGTCACCCTCAGGCAGGGATTCATATAAAGGGATTTTTTCTGTGAGGACATACAGACATTAAGTCTAATAATGATTCCTCGTGACCCGAAAATCCCCCGAAATTATGCTCAAGAGATACCATTTTAACAGAAAGGAAATACAAAATAACAAATTAGAAAAAAAACCACAAAGTAAAAATACAATAAAAACAATAACAATAAAAACAAAAACAGCATTAAAATTAAAATTAAAAACGAAAAGGCCAAGACATACCATCCAACAGTGAACGAAACTTTAAACAATCGATTGTGATTTCCTGTTTTTGAAAGTTAACGGTAAATTATGTAAACAGAGGTAGGCAAACTAAACTAAAACTAAAACCAAAGTTCCTTTTTGGTTTTAGTTTAAATAGGTAATAAATTTTAGTTGCGATTTCGAAACTGTTTTGTTTCGTTTTCATTTTAGTTTCGTTTTCAAACTTTTTCTTACTTTAGATTGGTTACTTATATATATATATATATATATTGATCTTCCAAAAAATATGTATTTATATATAATATTATAAATGTTTTGAAACATCTTCATTCGTTAAAATTATAATTAAATAGACCGTGCGTAGACATTTATCTCAAAACGCTTAGCACTAAAATACATTATTTCAAAGACAAGCTTAGAAAACGATATTTCATTTTCTATTAATCCATATTTTTGAGTCTTACAAATAAACAAAAGTAGAATTTTAAATAATTATGCATTCCATGCCAACTGTTTAATTCTCACGAAAGCTACGAGTAAACATTCAAATAAAAAAAGTAAGCCATCAAATGTTGATAAAATGTATTTGTTTTCTAACATCTAATATATTTTTCTGTGTAGTGCATGATCAGAAATATTTTAATTAAGAGCGCTTTTCTGAATATTAGTACAAGTTGTCTTTAAAAGAAATTGATAATCGACAAATAGATCCTTTTTCTATAACGTTGTATCTTTCAATATGACTGTTTTATATACAAGAAGAATGACGAGTTTCGATTAAAAAATGCCAGAGATTTGTTTTTAGAAATTTAAAGATTTCAGGTCTTCTTAATTTGAACACTTGACAAAATTTCTCGGATTTTAATCTTTCTCAATAAATGATTCCCCTGATTTCAGCCCATGTCTTTTTCTTTTCTCCCAATACAATAGCTACAGATTAATAGGATTACTTCGCGATTTAAAAATTCCGATAACAGTTATCGATTGATATAAATAACCGAAAATAACCCATCAACCATACTTTTATCTCATTGACGAAAAACACACTTACATTAGGGCTAGCTGCAATTCAAATAAAAAATAAGAATGGAAAAAATTCATTAATTGTTGTTTGTCGGCAGTTATTTCTCAATAATTCATTTATGTATTGTTTGTAATTGAATTGTTTTTTAAAAATTTGTTTTTAGATACTGCACGCCGAGTTTTAAAATGTCAATAGTTTACTTGTTTCGGTGTTCCTTGCAAGATTTTCTTCATAACATTCGCAATCTTAGGAACCGTCAACATTTATTGCTTGATCTTGCTTACAAAAAAAAAGCTAACAATTTTTGAAAATTTTAAGTTGTAAAATTTTCGAATGTACCACAGCGTAATGTTGAATCATTTTAAGTAAACTTTAATATGTGTTAAAAATCTCAGTTTGTCTTTAATACTTTAATCAATTCTTTTATATTATACACGGTAGTTGATCGGTGAAGTCCTTTTAAACTCTTTAAATTTAAAATGGCGTTTCGTATTGCCAGAGAAGTAATGTGAAGTTGTAGTAAAGTGGCTATGCTGAGTTTATTGAAACAGGTTACAGCGCCCTTAGAAGCGAAATAAGAAAGTTACAAAAAACAATAACAATAATAAAAAAAGGAAATCGACTAAAAAATCCATTGGTAAAATGTACTCCATAAGAGTAAAAATACAGAAAAAAGTTTTATGGAGTTTTTTTTTTTTTAACAAAATTATTGTAAATATTTGCGATTACAATTATGAACTTTCCGTGACTTAAAAAGAGGTTCATATTAAAATTAGAAAATGTATTATCCGGTATTCCCTCCCTCCTTCCCTAGTACGTTTTTATGTTTTTTTTAATTATTTTTGTTTCCTTTCCTCGTTGCTTAAATTTCGCTTCGTCGGTGGATAATTATGATAATATCGGAGAATACATTTTTCAGTTTAGGATATATCTGTAGTGATGAGTACACAAAAATGCAGACCGGGATAGCCTGGTTGGTAGGACGTTAGATTCGCGTTCCTTGGGTTGCGAGTTCGAACCCCGTCGCTCTTTCACCTCTCCATGTCCTCCAGTCCTACATGTCGAGAGTAATACCACTGGGGGTATTGGATCAGAAGTGATCGTTCTCTGATACAGGGCAAAAATTACGACCTGTGGGTGAGTGAACGAAATGCATGAATGAAGTCAGCCCTGTAAAAAGAGTTGTGACGTGTGTGTAGCTAAGTCGTACTCTTAGCACTAGATGGTTTTACTGAAAAAACAAGCGACGCACAATTGGTTTAAAATCACAAACTTCTAAAGTCAGTGGGCTTGTCTATGACAAGTGCCATTAGTAACAACAACAAAAAAATATGTATTTAATATAATCGCAATGTACCCGAAATGGCAATAAAAAATGAATATATTGTTGTAAATATACTGAAAAATTTATTAAAAGCAGATAGAAACTGTTTGGAATTAAAAATAATAACACTGGAAGTGTCAAATTGGTATAATATAGTCGAATTTCAAAGTCATTAAGGCAAATGATAAAATTGTTAATTAAAAATATGATTTAAATTTTGAAGAATTCTTTCTTAGAGAGTGTCTACTGTCTAAAAAGTATCTAATTTCTCTAATTCCAATGAACGGCCCTACAGAACATTTTGAATGATATATATACATATATAAATATTTCATTAGGCATGGTGCAATTTACAACTAGTATTCCAGGCTATGCACATTATAATTTAACCTCCTTGGAAATGTGTCATTAATTTAGTCTATACACATTCTAATTTAACCATTTTGAAGTTAGCTACTGAAAAACGCAAAACATGGATGGATTTTAGAAAGGTTTATTTTTTGGAAGATTCATCTGAAAACAAGATTTATTTTTTGGAAGAACATTTGGATCAAAATATGACTACATATTTTTTTTTCAGTCATCCAAAATATAGATTAAAAGATTCTATCAATTTTATAATCCTGTAAACAATGGTTTTTCGTATATTTTCAAGTGCTGGACCTGCTTAAAGTAGTGATGACGAATATTTTAAGAGCGTTATTACGTAACCAATATCAAAAAGTCACAAATACAAGTGATCAATACTTTTCAAAAAGGGGTGTGATTCAAATCCTTGAAACGTTCTTACTGCTGATATTTCGATTACAGTTTTGGATCACGATAGAAAGTATCAATCGATACGATATCACTGAAATTTGTCGGAGCGGTGACTTCACTGGAAAGTAACAATCGATACGATCTGTCCAATCGAAGCTCTAGAAAGAAATCTGTGATTGGATTGAAAAGTGAACGGACCGGTTATTGGAATTATCGTATCGTTTCATTGAATTGCATATCACTGAAATTTATCGGAGCGGGGATTTCACCGGAAAGTGCGAGGCTTCACTGGAAAGTGCGAAGTTATCGCTCCACTTTACAGGAGTGACCGATATTCGTATTTGATGATACACTATTCCATACAGATCATTTTTAATTGCTCGTGACATGAATGACTTTGATTACATGTATTCTGTTTACTGCTGGCGCCATCTATTGGTAGAATATAGGACTAAAGTAAACATTTTAAAGAAATGACATATATTTTTAACTCACCTTTTCCAGAAAATAGTTCACTCTAATAAATAAATTAAATAAATAGTTTTGAGAAAAAAAAAATTTAAGAAGTAAGGTGAAACAGATAAATTAATTCAACCACACGTTACTTAAATTAGTAAATTAAGTATTAATTACAATTAATAAATTTTATATTTAATATTAAGTAATAATTTTTAATTAATAATATGATTGAAATAACAGATATTTGGAACGCATATTTAAAAATAACAATAGCAATATTATTTGTTATTCAAAAGATCGTGGATTATGCATCTCTAGCTTAAAGCTCCTAAATTTTACAGCTCTTGTTTGATAATGGTTCTTATATTGTCAATAAGACTGAAGGAAAGAAATACGGAAAAAAACTCTTCACCCTTGCTCATGCATTTTATTTAGCATAAATATTTTAGTATTGAAATATAACTTTATCATATAAAAATCACTGATATTTGAGACTCGATAATTACTAAAAGTAAGTACTTCAACTATACCTTTTCCAGTCGCAAAATTTGTTTTCAAACAGCACGTGTAGTTACCCAGTCCGGCTTCTAAGTTAAATAAAAGGATAAAAGGTGAAAATTATCATCTTATCATTTAAATAAATGTCGACGATTAAAAACTTAAATAGTTTGTGTATTATACTTTGTAATTTTTTTAGAATATTTGCGCCTGAATGTTTGTTTTATGGAAATTATTGCTTATAATTCTTAAATTTTTTTTGATTTGTGTAGTAATCTAGGGGAAAAAAAAAAAAAAAATTCTTTTATTAAAATGTTTTGATTTTTCAAATTTTGAACCAAGTGCATGAAATTGATTGATATAATTGCTACCATAAACAAAGAAGAGCTTTAAAACTTTCACATTATGAATATTGTCTAGAAATAAGTTTTCTTTAGCCAATTAATATTTTTTTTCTTTGCTTTGTGAATTGACTGAGTATGCCATTCGAATTTTTTAATTAAAAGATATTTTTTGCTTTATTTCAGCATTTTTTAAGGGTATAAACAACTGTAATTTATTAAATTTCTTCCTTAATTAGCACAATGAAGAAAAAGCAAGAAACCAAAGAACACTCCCATGTAAGTAACAATATGTATTCTTAAGAATTTGTTTACTATCTAATTCAGAAATATTAAAATAAGTGTTTTTTCAAAGTATAATATCTACATAAAAGCACTTAAAATTTACATGAAAAATTTCTTTATTCTTAAAATAACTACAGAATTGTTCTTTTTGTCATCAAAACACTATATGTAGTATTCTTGATTGTTCTGAAATTGTTTTAGAAAAGTAAATATAGTATGTTTTATTTCTTGGTTGAATTTCAGATGAAAATTACTGAGTTTTTTAAAGAATTATAATTTAATTTTTGTAATTAATGATAGATATCTGTAATTTATTTTTAGATAATAAATAATCTGTAATACTTCTTGCTATTTCTGTATAATTGTCTACATAATTGTTTAAGTTATTCTGCATTCTTCCTTTGTTAATTTGATTTTAGATATCCTCAAGTGTAAATTCTGGTATCAAAATTCTTTGTTAATGTAGGAAAAAAAAAAAAAAAAAAAAAAAATGCTATAATGTGCCCCCAAAACTTAGAAAATTTGTATTGTTGTTCTGAAATATTGTTGCATGCTAGTAATATCATGCTGAGAAAGCATTATTTGTTGTGTAATCTGCATTTTTATGATACTGTATTGCTGTCATTTCTAAATAAAGTTTAAACAAATTCATAAAGTTTTAATCAAAAGCAAGATGTTTAGATTAAATTTTAAAAAAAAGTGGAATAAAATTGAAAAATTAATATTTTTGAAATACAAATTTATCTTCTTTTAAAATTAAAGTAGTTATAATGTGGCAATGACTTCATCATTAAATAAATTATTGAAGGGATGATAACAAAAAACTATTGTATTCATTATTATAGAGTAATTTTTAAATATTTTACAAAAATAAAAGGCTGTAAAAATAAATTATTACTGAAATTTTTTTTAAATTTTAAAAGTAGTTTAAAAATGGTTTTTATGCACTTATACACTATAAAATTAAATATAACAATCTTACTATATGAATTGCATGCACTATGATGCTACTGTTCGTGGGAAATTCAATGCTCATTTTTTGTCTGTTACATTAATCAAAATTAGATAACTGTTTTACAGTAAAATCAAACTTACAGTAAAAAAACAAACAATAAATAATATTTAATTTTATGGCTATTATATTTATAATTTAACTCTCTTGAAAGTCTTTTAATGTGGTCTTAATCTCACTCAAGTCTAATACATTTTAGCAACAGATCCTTCCAACCTGATGTAATCTTCAGGCAAATATGTTGTTTACGATTATAAAAGTGTTGATTGTTATCAAATATTGGACTAATTATTTCAAATATTTATTCTATTCAAGATGAAACTTGGTTATAAATTAGTTTATAATGCTGGTATATATTATTAATTTTTAAGATAATTAATGTTTTTTATTGTTAGAAAGTAGTGACAATTTAAACCATTTGGAACAGGATGTCTCTATTCTAGACATTAAATAGGGATGGAGGGTACGTGAAAGGAATCATACTACAGGGATTTCATGTCGTTAAGCCTTTTAAAATAAATAAAATCAGAAATAAATAAAATAAAGTTTAAGTCCTAATGTTGTAAATTTTGGAACCTATTTAAATTATTTGTTAGCTGTCACATACTTTAAAATTAGCATTTAGTAATCTTATTAAAATATATTTATAAAATCTCATTTCTGTTGTGAAATAATTTTCAGAAGCCCTATTCAGTTTTGGGTAAAATACATGAATAAATTTTAAAATAAATATTAAAAAATTCAAACCTGCAATACAAAATAAGTAGAACACTGACACACAGTGAGCTCAGATTCAGATAAAATATCTGCATCAGAATCACTTAAAATCTCTGTTTGCTAATTCTTTAGGTCATGAACTGCGCCACTAATTGCATTATTCATAATGTGAAACTTTCTTCCTTTGATAAATAATATTTTCTTACCAAAAAAATCAAATTCAAGGCATTCCAAAATTAAAAAAAAGAAGTACACATAACATATCTGAATGCTAGGCTAAATGCAACAGAACTGATGGGGAAATGCAAATAGGCCTTGCATAGTAGCAAAAATAAAATAAAAAATAATAATAAATAAAATATGGAGTGAACCCAGCTCTGTTTATTTACATTACAGTTACCCCTCTCTGCCCACAACACTAGATGAATAAAATTACAAAGTGAGGCAGATTATAAGGTAACTGGAGATAAGGACTCTAAAACCACATCCATTTCATAAGTAATGGATACATGGAGCCATCTAGTGACCTTTAAAAATCGTTCCAGTTTAATTTTTACATCATCTGTCCCCTGAGCTTAACTTCCAGCAATGCACGGTGGTGCATTGCCGTGAGAGACATTCATAGGTGATGCATATATGGCATGCCCATCACAATAAGATATAAATAATGATTTTTAATTCAATTTTAATTTTATATCCTACAAAATTACATAAGAAAGTATAATGGCAAAGCAAAAGAAAAGATTAAATGCAAATTTAGAAATTCGCAAGAATTATTCTTAACTTGGGGAATATTAGGACACAATACACAATATGCACATTTTTTACTTTCAGCTCTGATGTCAAGATATGCCATCATATCAAATAAAATTCTTAATATTGTCATTGATTCTTATGATCATTACAAATAGTTAAAATTAAAAAAATAATAATAAAACAGCATTTCAAATACATGAAATAGAAAAGCGTTTTTTTCCCCCCCAATAATTTTTATCTGTTCATATTTTAAAATTTCAATACTTCATTCACATATTTAAATTTCAGAATATATATTTAAATATATGTAAGGAATTTTATATTTATTACAAGGAATTTGTTTTTTTAATATTTGAAATATTGCATTGATTTTTATTAGATGAGCGTCCTGTCTGGACTAGAATAAAACAATATAGAAGTCTCTGGACAACCAATTAGAGCTTCCTTTCCCTTCCCCAACTTTCATAATGAGATATTTTTAGTTAAGTTATTCAATCTTTATTTGTTAGTTTAAATTAACAAATATTTAGGCAGCTTCAAATAACAAAATACTTGCATCTGATTCACCTTCGTGAGAGGTAGTTTTAATGTTTTATATACAAAAAACAAACAAACAAAAAAAACCCATCTTTTTCCTCTGTCATTACTGAAATGTTTTAATGCAAAATTTTGCTGCATAACTTGTCATTTAAACTATTGCAAAAACAAAAACAAAATCTTTGATTATTAAACATGAAAAAATTGTAAAAAAAATTCCCAAAGATAATGTACTTAAATTTAAATTTGGTTAAATTTAATTTGAATTTGAGTACATGGGAAATATGTTGTTGTTGTTGTTGTTTCTTATGGCACTTGCCATAGGCAAGCCCGCTGTTCGAAGACAGCGGATTTAGGCCTGGGGGGGAGCGCTTCTTGTTTCTATAGTAGTGCCATCAAGGGCCAAAACAACGACTTAGCTACACACACATCATAACCCTTTTTACGGGGCGGACTTCATTCACGCATTTCATTCACTCAAACACAGATCATAATTTAGACCTGAATCAGAGAACGATCACCCCTGATCCAGTACCCCCAGTGGTATTACTCTCAACATGGAGGACTTTGTGACCACGACAGATTTAACGCTCATCAGCCACCAAGCACGCGGGGAATCTTCGGCCGGCGGGGTTCGAACTCGCAACCATAGGGACGCGAATCCGACGATCTACCAACCAGGCTATCCTGGCCTCACATGGGAAATATAAACATGATAATTTACATGGTATAAAAAAAAACCTCTGAAAATATCACAAAACAAATCTCAAGGCTACCAAAAGTTGCAGAACCTTAAGCAGTAGTCTGTTTGATAATCTGGTACAATGTTAGTGTTCTGGGATTCTTAAACAGTTACCTAGGTGTACTTGATGGTAAAACCTACATTTCCTCTCTCTTAATATTTTGAACACTTTTTAATGTATGCGTTCTAATTTAAAATAAGTCTTAAAAGTGTGGAAATTTTCTTTAATTATCTGCTTACTTTATTTTTATTTCAAGCCCATTTTAAGGAATTATCTATTTTTTTAAAAATTTATTTTGACAGAAGAGGAAAAAGCAAAAGGTAGCAAAGGAAACAGAGAATTCTGACTTTATAAAAGCTGAAGTTTTAGATTTGAAGGTATGTTTATGTAGTAATATATAATATCACCATTGTCTTAATGTTCTTGGAATATTTTAGTATCTATATTCATTGAAGAAAACTGAAAATACTTTTAATTTACTGAAAAACACAAAACTATTGATAAAAAAATTATTTGAAACATTTATTAAATTAATTTATAAGTTCTTTTGAAATAATTTTTTTTTATTGTTCTATGAAACATTGTATTAAATCTTGCATTCATTCTTTCACTTAATTACAAAATTTATTCATTCTAAATATGTACTGAAAGCTTCTAAAATTACAGTTTACAACTCTAAATGTTATTGTATATAATACTTTTGTAGTTGAAAAATTTATAAAATATTCATTAATTTTATGGAATTTCTTTATAAAAATATTTTTTTTGTATGCTTTAAACAGACTCTGAGGGAAGGTATGCTTCTTCTTGGTTGTGTGATTGAAATTCGAGCACATTGTTTTCTCATGTCTTTGCCTGGATGTCTTGTTGGAAGAGTTCCTTTAGCACATATCTCAAATAAATTCACAGAAATTATCAGAAGTTCTCAAGAAGAAGAGGACCAAGAGGAAGAAATCGAAGTATATAATTTTTTTATAAATATTGTTTAAAAATAATTTTACTTCTCATTTTGCTGTGATATATTTTATGCTATTTTTAGAAATATTTTGTTGGTATCTTTATTTATAAAGCAATTTATTATTATTTTTTTATTCATCCACATTTAAAAGTAAATCTTATATTTTTATAAAATGCAGATCTATTTAATTTGTTTTGCTTTTGTATTGTTTAATCACAGTTTAAAAAAATGGTGCATTAATGTGTTTAAAAAAACATTTAATATATTTTTTAAGCTGATATGTGGGTGTGTTTGTATTAGCTTAACAGCAGTCAAAATATGAACTCAGTTTATCAAATGCAGCAACTGTGTGCTGCAAAACATTCGACATCTTTGCAGTCAAAGTTCTTGACACATTGCATATATTTTAGTAGAGAATGCTCTAATCAGAAATTGACATTTATGCTTTGTGTCTGTCAACTATTAATTTAATTAAAAAAAATTAGATTTATTATCTTATTTTATTAACAAATTTTTCTTTCACATTCTAGGCAGATTTGCATTCAGTTATTGAATTAGGTGCTGTATACCCTTGTAAAATCCTTAATATATCTCAGGAAGAAAGAAGGAAGCCATCTATTATATTATCTATCAATCCACAAGATGTAAATGCTGAACTGCGATTATCTTCTCTGTTTTTGAAAATGGTAAGTTTTTTCTCTTTTTGTTGATGGAACTTACATGTATTTTTCTTGCTTATGAATGTATTTGAAATCGAAAGAATACTGGAATTTTTACTGTACAGTTCTTTTAATTTATCAGAAATTTGTTAAATGATTATACTTGTAATATAAACTGAAATCTGTTTTTAATGCTTAATTTTCTTTGGTGCTTATCATTTTCTGATCAGTCTTTTAGGATTTCTTAATCTTTCATTAAATACTTTTGTATCAGTATTTTTTAAAATTGAGATTTTTTCTTGAAAATGAAATTTAATTCTTCTAGAGTTTTAAATCTGAAGCATATATAAAAATATATTTTAAAGTGTGTGGTTTAATGCATTCCATGAAAAGCAGGTTATAGTGCATTTGATTAAATAGAAAATTTTTACCAGAATCTAAATAGTTGACATTAGTCTTTATTCTCTTTCTGTTGATGGCTTTACTGGAGTGCTTGTGTATTTCTGGTTCCACTGTATAACAGTAATGCTAGGATGGATTTCGTATCTAGAACATTAAATTGTGTAGCTTAAAATTTATTATACAATTATAATCTAAGAATGGAACCTTAAACATTTATTACCAAATGAAAATAATTTTTAACTCTTTATTTACAATACTGGATTCTCTCCTTTTCATTGTATTGTTTGCATATATGTACTATGTTAAGGTAATCAAGGTAAAACATTTTAGAATAAAAATTTCAGAATAATTGTAAAATGAGAATTTTTCTTTTCTATGTTTTTATTGTTGCATCAATAAGCAATAGTATAATTATGCTTTCCTAGACTCAAATAATCAAATATTATATATTAGGTTATTAATTATACATATGTCTATTATTCTTATTTAACCTTGTTTAATAAATATCTTTGTATAAGTAACTTATTAATTCAGTACTGATTGGATATAATGTAAAATTTTAACATTCCCCCCCACCTTCTAACTATTTAAGTTAAAGTGGACTTAAAAATAAGCAAAAATGGACAAAAACATGAAATTTTATTTTTATCATTTCGGCACCAAAATATTTGTTTATATTCAATAAAAATTGTGTTGCATGATATATTGTTCAATAAAATAAGTATTTCCAAATCCTAGAGACAAAAAACAAACAAACATATTTTAATTACTTTCCTCAAAATGATATTGTAATTAGATTTTAATATCTTTGAAATGTTCCAGATGTCTTAATTTTTGAAAAATTTAAATAGAATTGATAATAAAGAATTCGGTTGAACATTAAAAGAAAATAGGGTTTGCATTTTATATTTCGAGTTTTTTTAATAGTTAAAAGTCAATTTCAGTATAAAAAACATAAAATTCTTATGAAAATTCAGTAAATGTGCATAAAAATATTTCTAAAAAATTAGCATTTCATTGGAATTACAAAATCATACACAGGTTTATTCCAAATAAATTTATGTTGGGTAATAAAGAAAAAGTAATAAAAAAATTAAAAATTGAGTTTTCTGAAATGTTTTGAAATTTTAAAAAAAATTATGTCTTTTAATTTTTTAAAAATAATATTTCGTTTTAAAAAGAAATTTGACTTATTTATATTTTAATACATACGTATAAAAAATTTCCTTAAGTTAAGTAAATAATCTGCAAAAATGCCTAATAGTGTCCACTGTTTCCTTAAAAATACTTGCTAAAAGTAATAACTTTGTGTTTTGAAAATTAAGACATGAAATATGTTCGAAAACTTTAAATTCTTAAATTATATTTCATGTTGGTTTTATCTTTTAAGGTTCTACATGCTGCTGTACAAAGTATTGAAGATCATGGTTATGTTATGGATATTGGTGTGAAAGGTTCCCAAGGATTTCTTCCTTTTAGTGCTTCTAGTGGTCAAAGGAATTTAGTTCCTGGTCAAATAATTCCTACTTCTGTTAGGAAACTACCATCCCAAAAGGGTGGAAATGTGGTGTGGCTGTCTGAACTTAGCTTTAATGACCAATTTCCAGAAGTAAGAAAGGGGGAAAAAAACCCTTATTATTTAAGTTTTAATTTTTGAAAAAAATTATTGTTTTTAAATTAAAGTTTTGCTGTTGTCATCTTTTTTGTATATAAATATTAAATGCATTACGTATTTTATGAAAATGTTTGATTGAAATTATCACAGATTATAGAATTATTTTAGTGTTGTATTATGAACTGAATTTGCATTTAATGTTATGGCAATTGAACAGCATTCAGTGTTGAATTAGAATTTGAAGTACGCACCTTAATCCCTTTACTATGTCCTCTACTGTCTAATTAGACAATATTCGCTATTTTGGAAGAGTATAATAATAATTCAAGAGATCAGATATTCATACATTCCATGCTAATTTTTTATTGATGTAATAATGTCTGTGATTGCCTGAACTTTAGTACAATCCTTCATTTCTGAATTAGCAATGTCACCTTTCTTAATTTTTCAAATTTGACAAAAAAAAAAAAAAAAAAAAATATTAAAGATTTTTTTTTTTTTTTTTTTGTAATTTATATGATTATGCTATCCCATATTTGAATTCATAACGATTAAGCAAGAATTAAAAGTATTTCTGATAAAAATTAGAAATGTGGATTATTGGTTATGAGAAATTCAGTTATTAATTTCACCAGTTAAATTTGCTAAACTGATAGGTGATATTAGTCATTAAGTAGTTATTTGGAAATATTATTAAATGTTATAGAAATGATCAGGCACCATAGTTAAAGGATAAACATGTCTTGACTATGAAGAACTCTTTGCACTGAGAATATGGTTAATGGAATGTGAAGGTCTTAAATGCTCTGTTCAGCTCAATTAAATACTCCTGAAAGTCACCACAGAACCATCAAACTCAATAAATTACCCAAAACCTGGCATATATTCAGGGGCGGCGGCAGAGATTTGCCGACGGGGAGGCAAGACAAATCCGACAGGGGGGCAAGCACAATATCTCTAATTTGGCTTCAAAATAACTCATAATAATTAATTTTATATTTAATTAAAGAAAATAAAGTATTATTTAACTTTTTTTAATTCAGATACTGATCCTTTCTTTCATAGTTAAAAATTTGCAAAGATATTTATAAAAAAAATGTTGTTTTCAGTTTCTTTTACTGACTGTCAAAATATCGCTAATATTTGAGCCTATTTTTTATGACTCTTGAGATTTAATTGCATTAAAATCTAATTTTAGAAAAAAATATGATTATATTCTTTCTATGATTATTATTTTAATCTAGGTTGTAGTATATAGATAGGAACATAAATTGCGGCAGAATGGTGTGTCATTCTAAATGAATAAATGCATGTTTTTATCGTGGAATCTATATAAAATAAATGTTGAAAGAAAAAGTTTTATAAAAGAATTTTTTTTTAGAAATCTAGAATAATAAACAAAAAATATTCGATGTTTTCTTCAAAAAATAGATTTTTCAGCGTAGTTCCCTACCTAAAATATTTGTTAAGTAGGGATTGCAACAATGAGCAAATGTGTTCCGAATTCGAGGAAAATAAGTGCGTGTGCTCAACAAAAATTTACTATTGATCGGACACGAACAATATAGAATGCTGAAAAGATACAATGTTATTGTTTCTTAAGAAGGCCGGAGAAAATATTTTCTAAATTTATGCATAAACTTACTGTTTTATGTAAGATATGAAAAATATTCTTATGAAAAATGGACTGCTTAAACGTTAGATCCCCCATGTATTTATTTTTCAATATATATTTAGGCTTAAAAACCAATGCATTTTATTAAAAAACAATTAGATCTTGAATATGAATTCCTCTATCTTCATTTTTAGGCACGCGTTCTATGGTTAAGTACATTTTTAATTCGAAGTTATTGCAAACTAGCAATCCACCCAAAAACGTGAGTTTTATCTCCTCAGTTGCATGCATTGGGTTTGCTTAACCCCTTCATATACAATAGCGAATCTGGCTCGCTTGTGGAATTATTGAATTTCAAATTTTAAATCTGAAATTAAGTGAAAGCATTAAGTAATTTAAAATGCAAAAATCCCTTGAAAAATGCATCATTACCACAAATTCCCCTATATTATTCTAGGGATTAAAATAACAGTAATTGTCCAAAATAAGATCTGCCATCTTAGTAGGAAGTTAAGTAAGTTCGTATGTCAAGGGATTAATGTGTTATTTATGAATATTCTAAAAATAACTTTTAATAATCTTTTTATCAAGACATCTTTATTCAAAGTCTATTAAAAATTTAGAAGCATCTGAAATTATATAGTTTTTGCTGCGAATAGTAATTGAAATAAAAAAATAATATATAAACGATACGTTCCCGATTACATAGTCTTAATATTGAATGGAGAGTCTGAAAATAGGTTGTAATTTATTTATTTAACAAATTGCATACTTGGATAAATTCTTTTAGTGTAGCTAAAAAGCTATCAAACCACAAATATTTATTTTTGTCGTCAACTGCAGTCAGCAATATTTGTTTAGTGTAATAATTGTAGTCTGATAAATTAGATTGCAAAAGAAAACAGATATTTTACTATTAAATAAATTTAATTTACAATTTTACAATTTACTTTCTTCAGTGATTTATAATGAATTCACATAATGTGGCTACAGCAAAATAACTCTTTTTAGCTTGCATATTCACAAGACTTTCAAAAGAAAAGAGTGTTTTATTAAATTTAGTTTAACCATTAACTAGATTTTAGTCAGACTATTCTCATAGTGAAATGAATAAAATAAATTTATCAGTTCATTACTGAAGAAGTAATAATTATATAAATATGATGACGATAAGTTTTAGAACTTGATTTTTAATGATGAATTATGGAAAACAAATCTATCGTCTTATTCATGAATAATATAAAAGCATCAATTTCTCTAATAATTCCACTGAAAGTAATCGAAGTGATGAAAACAATTTTTTTCCATTATCTATGATAAAATCTTATCCGAAGGACAAAGATTAGTCAGGAAAAATGTGACGTCTTATTCATTGGACAGCTTATTGATTATTCTACTAAATTTAGCATAAATAAAATGCTGAATGAACATTATGACATTTAAATAAAATGACTGAGAATTTGGACTCGTCGACAACCATTCACATTGAATTCTTAGTCGACCCATCAAAATTTTTTGACAAAATGGGACATATTTTAGGTCTTATTCACATGTCGTCTTATCGGTTATATTTCCAAAAGTAATGCAAATTAAAAACTTGATGAATGAATTTGAATCAAATGTCTGAAAATCTGTGGATAGAGTCTTCGACATTCATCACATTCAGTTCATAGTCGATCGCCTAAAAGTTGCTGGCAGAAAGAGATATCTTATTCACTTGTCTGATATATTGCCAAATCAAGTGTAAATTATAAGCTAAATGAACGACATTTTAATCAAGTGTCTGAAAATCTGCAGATTTAATGTCTTCGGTATTCACCGCATTGAGTTCATAGTTGGCTGACCAAAAATTGCCAGCAAAACGAGAATATCACCTTGTCGGTATCTTATTCACTTGTTACCTTGTCGGTTATATTAGCAAAAGTAGAACAAATTATAAGCTTAATGAACGACATTTGAATCAGATGTCTGAAAATCTACGAACTTAACATCTTCGACATCCATTGCATTCAGTTCTTAGTTTGGTCTATCAGAAATTATGCGCAAAATACGGTATATTATTGACCTACCACCCTATTGATTATTTTGCAGAATATAGTCAAATTAGTTTAACCATTACTGGAAATACTTCAACTGTTTACAATATATTAACTGAGGTGGATTTTAAATAATCATATTCGATAATGCGCTACTCTCTACAACCGTCCTAAAATGGGAACACTTTTGCCAACGAAACTCTCAATCTCTCGCCGACGAGGGGGGGGGCAAGAGGCTGTCGATAGGAGGGCAATTGTCCCCCTGCTACCGCCGCCTCTGCATATATTTTTGTTTAAACAAAGTGAATAAATTTTATTTTGCTGTTTATATAGCATTTTAATCATGGTATTATGTTGAAAATTTTTATGTTTTGTATTAGATTCATGTTTTTTTAAACATTTTTTTTTTTATTTTTTATTTTGTCTTTTAGGTTGAAGATGAGAGCTTAAAACTGACATCTCTCTTACCAGGGACTAATGTGACAACTTACATTACTGAAGTATGTCTCCTCTCTGTAGGATTGTAAAAATGTATTTTAATTGAGTAAAATATTTTTTTAAGTGAATAATAGGTGTATTTTTAACCTATATAATTTTATAAGACATGTTTTTGAATTTAACTCTTTAATTTTTTTTAGATAAAAAGCTCATTTCTTTATGGCAAGTGTATGGATTTTAATGCATGCACTAATGCAATGTCACTTGGAAATCTAAGTATAACTGAAGCCTGTAAGGTAGGTTGCTGTACATTTTCCTCATTTTTTTATTAAAAAAATTGCAGTTTTCTTTTGCTTTTATGTCACTCTAATCACCTAAGAATATTGATTAACTTTGTTTTCATATAAATAACTTAGATATGTCATGTCTGAGATTTTACCAAATTATCCAATTTTATAGCTGTGTTATTTTAATTTTCTTATGTTCTGTTTATTATATACATGAACCTTTTTATTGGAGACAATCCCATTACATCATAGCACTATTAAAAATGTAATTGTGCGGTTCATATGTCTTCCGAATTTCATAATATTATATTTTCACTTTCTCATTTGTCTTGTAAAATACACAGATATTAAATAATCCTTCTTCCTTAGCTTTCAACAATGGGAGAAACTCATGCAATTAAATATTTGATGAAACAATAAAAACAGTTTGAATTTTAAGATAACAATGCAATCAGTTGTTGGAAATAAGGCAAAAAAATTATTTTTAAAAATTACTAAATTTTGTCAAAAGTTCCTGCAATTATTTAATCGGGTGTCATTTAAAAAATATTTTTTTTTATATTTTAAAATGATGTAAAATTCATTTTTGTGTGGTAATATTTTTGGAAGTTATTGCAGAAAAATGCCAAAATTTGATTTAATTTTTAAGTAATTAAATTTAAAAAAATTGTTTAGAGATGCACATTCCCATCTTCCAAAATTTATTGGTAGCTGTAAGTCAAGTAATCTGACGTGTAGAATGCCAACACACATATATTCAGCTTTATTATTAGTGAAGAAGTGTCTAATGTTTTTTCCCCTTCTTAAAATCCAAGATAGTGTTACAAGAAATAAAAGATGACTTAATATTAGCATTCTTAATTTATAGAAACATATTGAAATGACTCGCTCCTTATCCAATTGTACATTTTATATAATTCAGAAATTTCTTGCATTTTTGAATTCACTAAAGAAAATGGTCTGAAAATATGTTATATATTTAATCAAAATTTATCTTTTATTTTGTGGCACGAGTTCTTTAATTGTTTAAAAGAATTTCTTTCTTTTAAAATTTTCTATTGACATTTCAGGTCTCTGGAACAATTTTGTATATTCATCCAGTCACCCATATGATTTATTTATTATTAGGGCCAAAACCTACACCAAAGTCATTTAAGAATTTTTTCAAAGTAAAGAAGTTTGATATTTTGAAAAATGTAAAATATCAACATACTTGGCATCACAGATTATTTTTTAAAGCCCATCATGGCACCACAGGCTTTGTTAAAGTAAGTTTAAAATGTTTCTTACATGTTATTTTGATAATATATTTTACAATTTACATTTTTCTATGATTTGAGTTCATGAAATTTTCAATAACAAAATTGATGGGGGGGGGGAGACGAGCAGTGGATATTATCTTTCATTCTAATTTGAGATTCTGGGTATCCATTATGTTTAGAATTGTAAAGCATTCATAATTTAATAACTTAATTGTCTTCTACTGGGTTTCATTAATAATGATGGAAGTAAGAAAACCTAATGCAACAAAACTTGTTTGGATTAAATTGTGACAAAATAATCATATGCAAAAGAAAAAAAAAAGTAAAATTAATTTCAAAATGGAATTTTTATTGAAATTTTAAAATTCTGATTCGTACTAAGATGGGAGTTTTAAGAAAAATCTGATGCAAATAGAATGCAATTTATTTATTCTCTTCTTTCTTTGCATTTTTAAAGGAATTGATACATTGTTATTCTTTATTAGGATTAATTTGTAAATTATTGTCAAAAAAGCAATAGAAGATTTAAAAAGTCTTATTCAAGTTTATACATTGCTTTTATTTATTAAAAAAATTTCCATTTAAATAATGCCAGATAAAATATTGTTTGGAAATGATATGCATTATAATTTATTTTATTGTTATTATTTTTTACATAAAGAAGATCTTATTAAAAGAATAAAAATAAGAATCAATTGTAATATATTCTCTTATTAATAATTGCAATATTTATCTAATTACTAAATTCATGTTAGTACTCTTTAAAAGTCTAATCAGTATCAATTTTTGAAATGACTTAAATTTCCACAAATAAAGTATTATCAAGTATCAATACCTATGTTGTATATTAATTATTGAATAATTAAAAATTATTATATGTCTGAAATTCATATTATATCTTTTATTTAGCAAAATGAAATTGAGAAAACTGACATATCTGCAGATTCTTTGTTGAAAAATCCAGTTGTTTCAATGTAGGTTTTTTTTTTTTAAATCTTAATAATAATTTTAGCTCCTTAAATATCCCTACTAAGATATAGAAATTATTATCTTTATTGTTATTTTAAAGAGTATAAGATGTATGAAATATTTTGACATAAACTTTTTAAATAATTTTTTTAGATTGTCATGTAGTTATTTTAGCCATTTTCAACTATCTTGGTATGTTACTCTCCTTTGTTACTTTTCAGTAGAATACAAATATTTCTATCTAGTTGCTTTTGGTGACCAGCTGGTTAGTCAGGGATATTGGTTTTATTTAATATTGATTTATTCTATCAAATTGTTTAGACATATAATTTTATGTTCATGATTCTGCCAAATTGTTTGATATTAAAGCCATGTTATTTCATTATCTTACTTAAAATGCAAATATCCAATTCATCTTCTAAATTTCACAGCACTGAGACTTCATTTTTATTTTCTAGTAAACTACATAAATATTAAGCATAATCCTTCTTTAGCTTTCAACAGTGAAAGAGAGAATAAAACAATTAAATATTTGGTGAATCAAGGAAAATGGCTTAAATTTTAGGTCAACCATGTAATCTGCTGTTGGGAGAAAAAAAAAAAAAAAATCTAAAAAAATTGCCGAAATTCATGACAAGTTTGCATGATTATTAAATTGGTATAATTAAAGAGGCATTAAAATTTTTCTTGAAATGATGTAAAATTTATTTTTGTAGTGTTATATTTTCACAGGTAAATATTGGAAATTCACTACATTTTTAATTAAGACTTTAAAAATTTTAAAAAAATTTGATTTGAAATGCATATTTTCGTCCTCTAAGATATGTATAGGCCAGATTATGTAGCAATAAGTCAAATGGTCTTGTCTATAGAGTAATACTTACACACATTCATCTTTTTAGTAATAGCGATAGAGATTTCTGTATTACACATGGAATGTTTTTAAAGTTACTTCATTATTTTTATTTTGGCCTTTTTTTAATTATTGAAATGAAATTGTTCATAATTTTTTTTTTCTCTTTTGCTAGATGAAATTTTTATATTGCTGTTTTAATTAGTTAATTTTTATTTACATATTTTATCAATGTATGAATATTTTGCTTTATATAAATAGAAAAAATATGTATAAAGTGAATAGGCTTTATTGTTTATTGCAATTTTTTCTTTGCTTCTTTCACCTTTTAATTAATAGAATATTAAAATATGTATAATTTCGAGATTATTTATTTAACCCTTACTGCCTTCACTTATCTACTTAAAAGATTTGAGATTAAAAATTTCTTTTTATTTTGGAACTATATTGGTTAATTAAATTTAATTTTTGAATTGTGTACACTATATCTGTTTATATATTACAATACATAAAATAAAATAAATGCTTTAAAAATATGGTTTTAGGAGACTTATTAAAAAAAAAATCTGAACAATTTAGATGTGAAGTGTTCTGTTTATTTTGAAATTTAATCATATGTTTGTTCGATTTAAAATGATGTATATTGTTTATTTATTCGAAATATTTGTTTATTTGTTAAAGTTATTATTACTTTTTTTATCATATTTAAAATTAAAACTATTACCACTATTTATGAAAATTGTTTAATTTTAAAAGTAAATCTTTTTAAATGCCATTTTTAGTCTGGAATCTCATTTCTGTTATTCTTTATTTTCAGATCTAATTTTTTCTTATATAATTTTTATTGTGGCTACATCAACCTTAAAAATCATCAGAATCATTATTATAAAAATCATTATAGAAATTATATATATTAGAAAATCTTTCTCTGTATGCAAATGAAAATACTTGATATATATTCAAATGTGATGACTCGAGCATTATTTTTTTGAGCTAGTATGATATAAAATTCCTGTAAGACTTTTCAGTGTCTATACTTGCAGAGCTTTGTTCTGTTCCACAACATCTTTTAAACATACTTTTATATCACTTTTATACTATGCTACTTTTGAAAGATGAAACTACTGCTTGCACTATACTATCTTTACATACTCATTTATATATTAGGATATATGATGAACTATTTTAAAGCATAATACAGTCCTGTCCTTTTTAACTCACTTTACATAGCATTTTTTTTAATTTTTTCTATCAAAATATCTTGTGTTCTGAATTAAAGATAAAAGTCATCATAAATTCCTCCCCCTCCACATTTCTTCTCTTTTTAAAAGCTCTTTAACTCAACATTTTCATTTTAATAGTGGTTTTAAAATTGAAATTGTTCTCTCATTTTCTGCTTTATATGGTAATGGCAAATCAGGCAGTTTATCTGAATCTTAACAATTTAAATTGCTTGTATTAATAAAGATATGGGGTTAAAATAGAAGAATTATTTGAAACTGGATTTTATGGTTTTAGTGGCTTACATTTAACTTATTTATATATATTTATTTTTGTATTCTTTTATTCATTCCTTAGTAGTATTCAATTAAAAATTAAAATTGATGGATAAATTCATAATAATATTTATCTTGTAATCTCTTTTATTTCTATTTTTATTGATGTTGTTAAGTGAAAATTTTATTCTATTAAAGATAGAATAATTTTTAATTGATTTCAGGGCTCGAGTGATGTTTCTTCATTACATGGATAAACTTGTTCATTTGTCTGTCAACAAGTGAGTCTTTGAAGTTAATTTTTGATATGATAGAGTAAGATAATAGGATGCTTATATTCATTTGATAAAATATCTTTTATAGCAAACCTAGTTATTAGTAAAACTTTAGTTTTTAATTTAGTGCATTTATAGTTTTTGTATTAAATTGCAAGTTATTACAAATCCATTCATTACTTAAATAATTTTCATTAGTAAATATATAGTAATTTCATAGATTGATGCTCACATGATATGTTAATTAAATGTTTCTTCATAAGAAAAATAAATGGAAGTTTTTAATTGTGAGTAAGGCACAATTCTTTTAGTAAACTAAACTAACAGTTCACTCTCTTTTATTTTCTTGCATATAAAATATAGAGAAACCATTGAAATCATCAAAAATTTGAACTCAAAATTTTGACAAATCTCCATGCTTCAGATCTGCCTGAGTTTGAAATATGCATTTTTAGTATTATATCTGTCTGTGAACACAGCGACAAAAATGCTTTGAGTTAGATATATGGTCTTTATTCCAAATTTGAAGATTTCTATCAAATTTTGAGTGAAATCCATTCTGATTAAATTTATCTATCTATCTGAATATAATTTAACACAATAACTACAAAACAAGGAGAGCTTGTTGGATAAAATTTGGTACTCAGATTTTATTTCTTTGAAATGTAACTACTTATCGTATATGACTAGGCCCATCAAAAGTATTAGTCTCAGAAGCATGATAATTCAGGAAAAACATGATAATTCAAAACTGCAATGATTTAAATATATGAAATTTTGTATATGATTTTATGGCTACTGTTATTGCTGTTTATCAAATTTTGGTTTCAGTAGGTTGGAAAAGGATGTCTGAAATACAAATTTGATTATTAGGTATAAACTGCATACCAGGGACAGTAATAATAATAATAATAAAAACACCCAGAAGCACTCAATAGATTTAGTAAAATGCTACTTATGCAACTATTTACATTTTGTAACTGTTGTTTGTCAGTATCAAGCAAAGGATTTATGGCCTTAACCTAGGTCTACAAATTTATGTAGGAGAGGGGTATAGCACCTTTATTAGAGTGTACATGAAAATGTTTAACACCACTACCAGTAGTTGTGTTCAGTTCTAAAATTATTATTTTATATTTATTAACTTTTCATTACATTTATTTTAAAAATCTTGAATGCATCCGTTCTTTGTTAAGTTACAAAATTTCAATCACTTGATAAAGGTGAGGCGTATCTACTTTGAAAAATAATTACTGAAGCTTAAAATGATTGATTTATTGAATTAAAAACAATATTTTATGGTCTGCTTATTCTAATGAAAAACACCTTGCCAAAGTGATCATGTTCTAAATCCTTGTATGGGAAATTAAATTAGATGACACTGCAATAAAATTCAAGATGGGCAAATAGCTTTAGTCTTTTCATTTCAACATTTTGTTTGAATATTGTTATTATTTTAAAACTCATCCATTTGAATTTTAATCGTCAGTTTTAATTAAGATAAGACCATTGTGATCTGGTAACAGGAACTGTGGAACTAAAGAGTTACAAGTTTTAAATTCAATCTTGCTGCATAGTCATTGTATCCACAGATCTGCTTTATGCTATATCCTTCAAAATAAAATGTTTTCCTACTCATCCATAGTTTAGAATTTCAAAGTTTATGTAAAAATACTTTGATGGAACCTTAAAAATGGTATAATAATCTAATTAAACTAATATCCTTTCAAATATGAGTAAAATATAGTTTAATGTAATTAAGTTCTAAATTTTGTTTTTGAAATACTTAAAACCTTAAGCAAATTCTTAAAAATTATATTTATCAATACATGTTAATAATTTTATTGTTTTGTAGAATAAATATAAAAACTTCATTGGAAACTTAATTTTTTTTTTTTTTTGCATTTATCTTTGAAAATGATATAATAAATATAAAATTATTACTCTTAACATATTTAAAAAATATCATGTTATTTTGGATTATTATAAAACAGGGTGTGTTTTTCCCCCCCATAGGTTAGTGAATTATCTGATGATTTTATAAAGAATATTTTAATTAATTTCTCTAAAGAAAAGAAATGTTTGAATAATTTAATATGTTTTATTTGATGTAATAAATAATAAAAATCAATTTTAGAAAAATGCTTGAATTGGAAATTGTAAGACCAGAAGATGTCCAAATTGGTGATATATACAAGGTAAGCAGGTTTTTGATGAAATGGAGAATTTTTTTAAATCACATTTTAACTTGAATACTAATTTTGTATGAATAATAATTTTTATTTTCAGGCAGTTGTAAAAAACCATACTGCAAGTGGGATGTTTGTAACAATATGCATTGGTCTTGGTGGATTTGTGCGACAAATTCATATTTCGGATGCTTTAGTAACAATGCCTGAAAAGTTGCACCCAGTTGGATCTGAAGTCAATTGCAGAGTAATACTCTTTTATTATAATTTAATGCAAATATTTTACTACTGGAGATTTATTTTCAGTCTTGTTCATAGTGTTTAGTAAAAAATTAAAATAACTGAGTATAGTAATAAGGTAGCAAATAATAGCAAGAATATTTGAAAGATATTGTAATTGTTTATTTGTACTAGCAGAGTAGTCTCCTCATTTACTTCTTAATAAAGGTGCCATAATCTGCCTGAAAATTAGCTGCCTCTAACACTCAGATTTTTTATTGTCCTAACCAATAATGTTAATTACAATGCATGCACGAATCACTTTCCTTCCTTCTGACTTCCATATATAATAACACATCGTGGCATGTTTTATGCTTCATAATTAATAAAGAAATGTATGTATTTTGAAGGCCTTCTTTCACTTTGATTAAATTCAAAATTTAATAGACATTTACAATTTTAGTTGCAAGGCCACATATTAAATTTCATTTCTTTAGATTATGATATTTTTGAGTTATTATATTTATATGTATATAAATAGATATATCGATAGACTTATTTTGTCTAAGTTTCAATCGTGAACTGATAATTTCTTGTCAAATATTGATCCTTAGAGCCAATCTATAGTTCTAGTGATAAAACTATGTGCTAAATGTCATCCATTTAACTATTAACTTTTTTTTTTTTTTTTGGTTTGACATGTACACATATTTCCTGTCAATGGATATTGCCCCACATTTTTATAGAAATCTACAAATTTAGTAGATAGACGCATGCTAAATCTCATCTGTTTAGTGGATTCTTGCCTGAATTGTGATGTTCACAGGCAGACAAATAGACAGTCATAGTGCCTAAAATGTGTTTTTGTGGGATTCAAGGATGTTCAATTTTTTTTTGCTTTTTGGTTACCTCCAACTAACTTTCTATGCTCTGTTTTCAGTTTCATGCTTTATCTGACATTATATCACTCTCATCCAATAATTAGAAATCAGAACAGAAGAATTTCAGAGTGACTATTTTCTAATTTATGTCAAAATATTTGCAGATTTGCAAAATAATCTTTGTCATTTACAAAAAATAACAAAAATTATTTAGCAAATTTGCAAATATTTAGTATGTTTGTATGGAACTCAGAAAGATACTGAAAAGGCAATGTTTTGTAATGAATAAGAGATATCCTTCCTATGCATGTTTCTTATTAGAAATTTAGTTCTAATCGTAGAGTCATTGATTCCTTGTCTCCTTCCTCCATCTTCGAATATTTCAAACAATGGAATCAATTTTTTTCCTTATGTCATCCATTCCGAATGCAATTCGACAGTTTTTCAAGACATGTCTTTTCAAAATTGTAACTTATTTTTGTAAATAGTTACAGCAGATCATACCTGACCTGAATTATTAAGTAATTAAAGAAGACAGCTTATTTTTCGGGGAGGGGATAAATTTGCTTATGTATTAATTTAATGACCACAGAAACTGTATTTTTACATTTTATATGCTCACTGCATTAAATTATAATTGTAGACATTGTTTGAATATATCAATCAAAGTCTGTTACTTTGATTAAGGCTGCGGTGGCCTGGTGGTAAGGTCTTGGCTTGTGAGCCATAGGGTTTCATTTTCGAGACCCGATTCCACCGAAGAACCATCGTGTAAGGGGGTCTGTTGCACGTTAAATCCGTCATGCCAAACGTCCTCCCGCTGGTGTGGTGTGGAGTGAAGAGGGGAGTGCCAGCTCAGGTATCGTACTTGTCATCTGACCGCGGTTCAAAATTACGAGGTCCGTCCCAAAATAGTGTTGCTTTACAACGGGACGTTAATATAACTAAACTGTTACTTTGATTGATATGTATATGATAATTTACTAATTTTTACTTAGGGAAATTTTGTTTGAAGATCCCCCCACACCACTCTTAAACTATTTTAAACTAACTGGATTTCGAATACTCATATTACTACTAAACTATTAAAATAGTAGCTTTGTTCATTTTGTAAACATTTTCTTTTAAATTAAATTAATTTGATCAATCTTATTCTAAAATTGTTTTTAAGGTCTTATCAATGCATCCAATATCTGGTTTGAATCTGACTTGTAAGGCGAGTCTCCTGAATCTTCCAAAAGAGGGTGTTCTAAAATCATATGAACAGGCTCACCCAGGACAAATGTATAAAGGTGTTATAGTCCAAAAAACAGATGCATTTATTCTTGTCTTATTTTTCAATGATGTGAAGGTAAGTCACCTTTCTTATTCTTATTTTTTTTTAATGGCAACTTAAAATTGTTGCTATATAAAAACTTTTACACAAACGTTTTATGAACATGCAAGTTTGCAGGTATTCTCGTAAATTTTGAAAGCTCCTTGAATTTTATTTTGCTATACTTGTGGCCTCAAAAAAATATTTGATTTTTTTACTAAGTCCTTGGGGTAAAAAAAAGCAAAAAGTATATTTATTCATTTTTAAAAGAAGCCAAAACCAGTTTGTGATTTGGTTCTGCCTTGAAAATATGAGTGTGCTTGCAAATTAAGTACGTAATAATAGTTTATGTGATATTGGCATCTAATAGTAGCTTTCCAGCGGTTAATATTAAGGACAATATCATTGTGATCGCAAAACCCTATTTGAGCTGTAAATATTCTTATTAACTGCAAGATGAGTGTAATAGGTGAAATTATTTAAGCTTATCATTTGCATTTCTATGTCTAAAATATAAACTTTTATAATCCTTGAATTTTCTTAAAATGCTCTCTGAAAAATACTGGATTTTTTTTTTCTTTATTGAGATTGGATATCCTGGATTATTTAAAAATATTTGGCTCTGTTTTCAAAACTAGTTGAGGGAACTGAAATAAGCAGATTTTGTTGTAATACAGAATATTAGTCTAACAATGCCTCATTATGTTGGTAAAAGAAACTTTTGCAAATCTGTAATCCCTGTGCAGATTTAGATCATTGTGCAATGAACATCAGATATCTTGACAAACAAGTTACTTAGCTAATTAGCTAGAATGTAAGAATCCTTCCAAGACTTTTTTGTTGTTTAGGGATGATTGTTATTGAGCATATCTGAAAATGCAGATTATTTTATTTTCTGAAATTTGAAATTTTATGTTTTATGAATGTTTTAATGTTTACTATTCATTATTTTAAGAGCACACACACACACGCACGCACGCACGCATATATAACATTCTAAGGCTGATTATATGGATGTTGTTATGTTCATTAAAAAAAATGCCTGTAAAATTTGCTGGAACAAAATCATTATGCAGTCATACCTAGTCTAACAAGTATCTCCCTTAACAAGTTATTTGCATATCAAGCAAAACAAAATATTTTTTTAAAAAAATTGACTTTCTGAATGAGCAATGTTTTACCAAACAAGTGACATTGTGACATCACATGCAAGATTGGCTTGTGTCTTGAGTATGTTGAACACTTGTTTGAAGATAATTCTTATTTCTACACGAGAAAACCTTTAGCTGCAAGGCATTTCTAAACAAGATTCTAAGGAGTTTGAGCTGGAACCTATATAGCCTTAATTGATGATATTTTGTTTCTGTCGATGATTCTGGAGTTAGAGCTGAATAGAATGATGTCATTAAGTTGAACTAACTACTGAGGAATTTGTGGAATTACATTTTGTATAACACACAAAAAAGTATGGATGAGATTTGGCCAGGAAAGGAGAAAATAATAGGCTCAGTAGAGCAACCAACTTCTAATGAAATAAGAGATATGCTGAAAGTGTAGGAAATTGTTGCAGTATACATTGAGAAGCATCATCATAATAAAGCAATAGTAATCTGAGCTACAAATTCATTTAATGATAATACTGTGTCTGATTTTCACCACATTTTTAAGCATAGTCAAAGGTAATGACTTTAGATAACTTTCTTAAAGCAAGCATTACAAATAGTGAATTACTTTATTATAAAATAAATTTTTTTGAGTAGTTTTTTTTTCTTCTTCTTTTCGAATTGTCCTGTTTTACTTGGAATCTTTATTGCAAAAATTGTTTCTCTTAACAAGTGTTTCTCATTACAAATAATATTCAGTACTGAATTATGCTTGTTAAGCAAGGTTCCTCTGTAATCTGAGATGCTGTAAATCAATGTAGCCTGTTGAGTGGAATTTCGCTTGAGTAAATATTTTATTGATAATTTATTGAATATTTGAGCAGCTTAACCAAATTCTTTACATTAAATGAGCTATTATCGTTGTACTTGCATTTTGACGTTGACAACATTTGTTAATATGTATATTCTAATTTCATATTTAATACTTGAATAAAGTACCTACACCAAAATATTTTGCTGATTATACTGCAGTGTCAAAATTATTAAAAACAAATAAATAATTCTCAGAATTTAAATTCTTAACTCTTCAAAAATCTGAATCTGAAGTCTTAAAGTATGTTGAGAATTTGAAATAAGTACCTATGAAATGTTGTCATGAGAGTATGATGATGATTTTGGATTTTTTTACCCATTTTCATAGGTGTTCAAGGAATAAAAATTAATGAAGTTTCAGCTTCAATTATTCATCACATGGACTAGAAACCACTATTTGAGTTTATAGTTTCCAAAGTTGGAACTTTATTTTCTTATTTATATGTTTGAAGCTATATGCCATTGTAATTGTTTAACACAAGATTGGCCTAACATAGTGAGTTGATTTCCATTTGAAACCATAATGGTTCCTAAAATGTCAATCTTTGCTCAAAAATTATTTGTAAGAAATCTGTGGGATGCTCTTGCAGTATTGTTAGAATAAAATAATAATAAAAAAATTAGTATATTTTTGTTATTTAACTAAAAAAAATTAAATTTGTGGGGAAAAAAAAGAATATGTGATCTGAAAAATCACAAGAGACACACATTAGCTGTATCAAATGAAGAGCTAATAGAGAATCTTTGCTAGTAAAGATGTATTCTCAAATTTATTCTATATTATATTATTAATTATATATTAAATTTATTCTATCTTGCTTTTGCCTTTGAAAGTTATCTTGCTGTAATTGCTATGTTGTCTTTTAGTCTTATTTTTATTTTCAATGTTTTTTAATTTTATAATTTAGTTTCATTTTAGTAATTTCATGTAATTTTCTTTCTTGGAATTTTTTTTATTTTTTAGGGAGTGGTACCATCTGATCATATACCTGAATCCTCTGTTTTCTTTGTGGGACAAACAGTGCCTTGTCGCATCATTCAGTGTAACTCTGTGAAACGAAGACTAAAGCTGTCTCTTCTGGTAAGTGCAAAGACTTAATTATTATTTGAGTTTTATGTTCATTTCAAACTTTTACCAGACATGGATTTGTGTAAAGTGATCTAGTATACATTATCTTAATTAAATGTATTACAATTTAATTTTCATTAAGTAATTCTTAGCATCATGGTTAGTTTATAGAGCTTTAATGTAAAAATATTTTTAAATGTAAATGAATGGTGTAAAGATATTATAAAATATAATGTAAAATGATTGCAAACCTATAAATGAGAGAGAGAGAAAAAAAATTTAATTTTTAATAAAGTGAGATAGAAAGAGAGACTGATTTTCTCATATATACTAGATTTGAGCAGTTTATGAAGTTATATGCACTCTTCTTTCTCAAAAGAATTTTGTTCTTTTTCCCCATTTACAATCTAACTCTTCTATTCAATTTGCCCTTAATATCTTCATCATTAATGCTGCATTTTATTTACACATAAGACTGCGATGGCCTGGTGGTAAGGCCTCGATTTCAGAACTGAAGGGTTTCGGGTTCGAGATTCGATTCCACCGAAGAACCGTTGTGTAAGCGGGTCTGGTGCACACTAAATCCGTCGGGGCCAAACATCCTCCCACTGTTTTGGTGTGGAAGTTTGAAGAGGGGGTGTCAGATCAGGTGTCGTCCTCATCATCTGACCACGGTTAAAAATCGAGGTCTATCCCAAATAGCCCTAGTGTTGCTTTCAAACATGATGTTAATATAACTAAACAAACTAAAAACTGTTTACACAGATTTAATAAAATCAATAGATATTTACCATAAGATTTTTTTTATATAATACAATATTAAAACTTACTAAACTATTTTTTTTATTTTTATTATGAAATTCTGCATTGCAGGTTTTTAATGTAATTTATTTTCAGGCAGATAAACACTTCACTCAGAGCTCTTCAAACACTGCACAAAGCCAAATATCTAATAAAACAAAAACTAAGAAAATGTCAGATTTGGATAAAGATCCCAAGAAGAAATTGAAAGCTGTGTAAGTAATTTTTATATGAAAAGAATGCATGTTTATATTGATTCAGAAAGGACATATGTTGTATAAATTGATTGGAAGTATAGAAAGCTTATAAACAAGTTGCAATCGTTTGAATTCAAAAATTAGTTTATTGTTAACTAGTATTTCTTTAATTATGAAAGATGTTTCCAGATATGGTTGGATGCTTTTAATCTCTCTGTTTGCGGCATAACAAATTGTATAGTTTTTGTCATAAATGAAAATAAAAATGAGTCTTTTTAAAAAATTTAAAATTTATCAGGAACATGAAATTTCAGTTTTTTTTTTTGAAAATTATTTGGATAATATTCACAAATTGATTGAAGATAATGACCTCAGATGTTGCAAAAACTTAGGCTTCTCCCAAAGCCTCATATAAAAATGAGGCTTTGGGAGATGCCACTGATTGTATTAATATATTTAAAGAAATTAAATTTTGCATCAGGTTTTAACCTCCATAATAATCGAAATTTTACAATATTTTTTAAAAATAATTTATTTGAATTTAATCCAAATTTTTTTAATGTTCTGAAATTTATCTTTTTTTTTATCAGATAAAAGTATTTACAGAAGATATTTTTTAACATAGAAAATAATAAGAAATTGTTTGGGATTTAACTTTAATCGGATATTTGATATATAGATCTAAAATAATCATAATCAGATACTGAGTTATAATAATATTATCAATGATTTTTCTATAAAATGAAACAAAAGTTGCATATTGTAGCTTATTTATGTAATTTATAAGTTAAAAAAAATTGTATTTATAACATGAACAGACGTATTTATAAACATAAAATACAGATCTGTTATATATACAGACTTGTCTTATATATGTTTATAACCCCCAAAAATTTCTTATATGATTTATTAATGCTTATTTGTATGATTAATACTATTATGTTAATAAAAAGTAATTTAATTATTTATTATTTCCATTTATTCTTATACCAATTTGTGCTATGTAATTAACAGTAAAATATAATAATTATTTTGTATTGAAAATTGTTTCAAAATACCTTCCCTCCAAGGCAATCCCTTCCTACTTTGCACGGACACTTGTTTTTGTTTTGATCAACCTTGAATCTGAATATATATGCTCCAAAATCGCATTTCACTGTAGTTGTTATAAATATGTGTTTTAAACTATGCACATGTTAGATATATATGTATTGGTTACATCTTATTTTACTTCCAAAATTGTATCATATTGTGTTTTAAAATAAAGTTTTAAATTTCATTCTAAACTTTAGCTGAAACAAAAATTTTAAAAGTATATTCTGCAAATAATTTTTAAAGCTTTGAAAAATAAATTAATTTTATTTCTATTTAGAAATTATTTTACATTATATTTTTCTAAATTTATGTTTGTGAAATTTGCTGTGAAATGAATTTTTGGTTAATTATATTAACAAGTAATGTATATTGTTATGAAAAATCACTTACTTTATTTGACAACCCAAAACTCAGTAATGAATTACAATAAATTAATTTGTGATGCTTTGCCCTCTATTAGGATAAAATCTATTACTGGTCACCAACTCAATATTGTGTTAAATGGAGGACTGATTGGTCGAGTTCACATCACTGAGTTGGGTTGTTCTGAAGAAGTAAGTTTCAAAACTTTTCGTTTAAATTTATTTATTTAATAGTCTTAAAGAATTTTTTTACATCCAATAGATTTAGATGCTTTCATATGGTGTTTTTGCTCTTTGTTTAATATATATATATATATATATATATATATATATATATATATATATATATATATAATGATATTTTGAAACTTAATTTAATCCTAACTAATTTCCTAAATTTTTAGCCTAATTCACCCCATGTAAAAGTCATTCTAAAATATTCTCTTATTTCCTGATCTCATTCCACATTTAATTTAACAGAAGCTGTGTAAAAATTACTGCACAATCAGTTCTACGTATCAAGTGAAAATGACCCTTGTCAAAGGTCAACACGTGAATTCAATCGCCACATGGCTTTAAATCCCATGTTATATAAGACTAGTGATCATTTGTTTCACATCCTCCCTTCTTACTTCTGCTTTTGTGTTCCGCTGTGGCGGACGTGCCTTGTCCGTGTCTCTTCTTGTAAATAATTATGCTTTCCTGGAATGGATATTAAAGAGAATTAAAAAATCCAAAATGTCTTCTATGTCTTCAAACCTGCCTTTACTTTTCAGAAATATGCTTACACACACACACACACACACACACACACACACATATATATATATATATACTAGCCGCCTTTGGCGACCAGCCGGTTCGCCAATCTTAATGTTCGTTAAAATTTTAATAATTAAATATTTTATGCGATTCCAACTTTAATAGATTCTTCAACAAAATATTTGAAAACTTCAAATTTTGATAGTCATATAATTCACTCATAATATTATAAAGGCCTTCAGTCATAACGTGATATGTATCTCTCTAATTTTCTGTTACACCTCGTAGAATTTATGCTTTAAATTAAAGTGTAAATGATTAATCTGCAATTAATATAATAATATTTTTTCCTGAAACAAAGCATTTTTTTATAATCTGATTACTGAAAATAGAGTCACTCAGCGTTTAAACTTTATGGGCACTAAAGAATATCTTTTTTTTTTTTTTTAATTCATGTAATATCTCAAGAGTTGGTCAACAAAATTTTCTTAGATTCATTATGAGCAGATCGATTCATTAACAATGTTTAAATTTAAATGCATCAAACACTAAGAAAATAAAACGAATCGTTTAAAATAAACGGTTGAAAACGGTAGAATTTATGCTTTAAATTAAAGTGGAAAGAATTTATCTTCAATTAATATAATAATATTTTTTACTGAAACAAAGCATTTTTTTATAATCTGATTACTGAAAATAGAGTCACTCAGCGTTTAAACTTTATGGGCACTAAAGAATATCTTTTTTTTTTTAATTCATGTAATATCTCAAGAGTTGGTCAACAAAATTTTCTTAGATTCATTATGAGCAGATCGATTCATTAACAATGTTTAAATTTAAATGAATCAAACACTAAGAAAATAAAACGAATTGTTTAAAATAAACGGTTGAAAACAGGTTTTAAAAAAACTACTCAAAAAACGATGTACTTAAAACTATAAGCATATACAAAAAATATATAACTAACATAAATACAATTTACTTACAAAAGCATGCAACTAACCCAAAAATAATTTAAATCATCCATTGATAACGTTGTCATGGCAACAATCAGAATGCGCATGCGTGAATTTTCTTCGCCGGTTACGTAACGCAAATACGTGATTTTTTCTACGCCAGTTGGGGTAACGCTATGCGGATTAGAATTTTTTAATTTCCTTTATTCTGTTTTATTTTAATTCAAAAGTACTTCAGAATGAATCTGAAAGATTGATTCATTAACAATGTTTAATTTTAAATGCATCAAACATTAAGAAAATAAACAGAACCGATTGAAATAATCCGCCGAAAAATTTTAACCCTAGCCTCATTACTGTTGGGAGAAAAAAAACTGAAGACTTTCTCGTTTGGCGCTGGGGATAATGGAAGATTTTTTTTGGCGGAAAAGTTGGCGGTGGGGAAAATGGAAGATTTTTTTGGCGGGAAAGTTAGTTTTTAATTAATAATTAAAATTCTAATTTAAAATTCGAAAAAAGAAACCCCAGGTGCACATTCCCAACCTCCAAGGTATACATGTACCAAATTTGGTAGCTGTATGTCAAACGGTCTGGCCTGTAGAGCGCCAACACACACACACACACACATTGAGCTTTATTATAAGTATAGATATATATGTAAGCATATTATAATATGCAATATTATATACTGCAATTTATAATAATATTATAAATTCCACTGCTTGATACAAGAGTCACTTGTCATAACTTGAAAACAAATTATATATATATATATATATATATATATATATATATATATATATATATATATATATATATATATATATATATATAAAATTTGTTTTCAAGTTATGACAAGTGACTCTTGTATCAAGCAGCAGAATTTATAATATTATTATTTGATGCATTTGGTCTCGTTTGGGTCTGTAGGTTATAGTATTATTTTGTATGATTTAATTTCTGCTATTTCTTTTATTGAAAATCCTGTAGCTTAGTTTAATATTTTACACTCAAAATGCTGTTAGATATATCACAATTAACTTTTCTATAACAGCAAACTATTTAATATTTAAATTGCAAATTTTAGCTTCAGAGTTTTTATTTGTAGTTAGATAAGTTATGTCCATTAACTATAATAAGTGTTTCGTCCTGATTTATTGGGCCATAGTCACTACAATATGATAACCCATTTCTATTGCAAAAATAATAATTACAATCTAATAATTAAAAAAGAACAATAAAATTATCAACTTGAAAATATAAGAAAGAAATATATTCAAATTATTTCAGATTCTTTAATAATTATTGAACTTATAAATTTGGAATCTCAAAAAGGTTTTTCTGGAGCAGGATTATTTAATACATGTAATATCACAACTAATGTTAAGTTTTATGCATGCTTATTTTCTAAAGTATGTTCACAGATCACCTGTTTAATTGCATATGTTACACTTATTTTCATTGCAAAAAAATTGAACACATATAATGATATTTCTTAGTTTAAATTCTAATTGATTTCCTATTTTTTTAATCTTAAATAAATTAGTCCCTGTTGCTTTATTCTAAAATGTTATCTTTTATCCTGATCAAATCTCTTCTTTATTTAATTATTGCTAACATATGATTTAAAAATTGCCTTGTGAGTAAAAGGATAAAAGCCCTTGACAGCTAGGCAATTGTTTCAAAGATATGTAAGATTCTGTTTCCTAAGTTGACAATGTATATATATGCATTATCCTTTGTTCTTCTGTAAAAATTGTGCCTCATAAGGTAAAATAATTTTCAGTTATAATTGTAGTATAATTTTGGCCAAAAGAAAGAGACTTTTTGGCCAAAATTATATTACAATTATTACTGAAAATTATAACTACCCAAATTATATATAATGTGTTACCTTACATTAAAAAAAATTAAATATTTAATAATAATTTTAATTCAGACCTGAAAAAAGTTCTCTGACTTCTGAGTTGTGCAGAGTTCTTTCTTATGCTTCTGAAAGTCTGATTTCTGTCGTTTTAACTGCCCAACTCTAAGCTATAGTATCTATGAAAATCATGTGGTTAAAATATGCTTGCATAGCTAATCTTTGGTAAAATTCTATTTTGAAGGCATATAAGCTTTGAATGCATTCTCACAGCCTCTTTTCTCTGTTTTCTGCTGTGATTTATTAATTATGTTCTAGTACTGACAAACTTTTGAACACTGAAAAATTAAACTTTTGTTCAGTTAAGAGGATGAAGAAAACTATGATTTAATGAGAAATCTTGTAATGTTTATATCTCAAAATAAACATTTCAAGATTTCTATTTGTTATACTTTGTCACAATATGGATATATCAAATAAAGTTTCTTATTGTTATGAATTTTTATTTTATATCTCATCTTCTTTTGAATTCCTAGTAAATTTACTGATAAACCATTAGTTTTTTACTGAATTGTTTTTAATTGAAAACGTCAATAAATTTGCAGCGATTATTCATTGTTTGAATTTAAGAGTTGATATTTTGAACTCTAGTTTTCTTGACTGAATCATTAAAAAAAAAAAAAAAAAAAAAACTAATTTAACTATGAGTCCATGATGGTCGATTTTGGTTTCTGGATTTAAGGATCATTATTTTTAAAATTTGATTCCTTATCTTGGTCTTGTGGTAGATAACCATTTTCACTCTCTATGGTATTGGGGGAAGAAGATGGCTTGGATATCCTACTTTTTATTTGATCAGCATTCAAAATCAAATTAGTTTTTCTGTAGCTTCCCAATGGGTTATCAATAATAAAACTAAACTGAAACAACTGTATTGCTCCATAACCCCCCCCCCCAATATGGATCCTGCAAAATAATTTCAAATCATTTTCAAATATTTTAATCATTTATAGGTCATTGCACTTATTTGAAATGAGTTAAATAATCTGCTATATTTTCAAGTGTATATCATGTAATTTAATCTCTTTTTTTAAAAATATAAAATCAATAAATTTTAGAAATTTTCTTGATTTTTCATATAAGTATGGTGAAAGTTTAATTTATTATTGCACAAGATTTTAAACTGTTTCGAAATTATATGTTTCATTTGGACTTTTTAGCCTGAGCTTGATGAGATTTGCTAATCTTTGGTTGTCTGTAAATGTTTTAATGATCTTTTACTGGCATCTTCTACTCCTTTTTACTGTCTCGGCTAATTAGAGGATGTTACATTCTTTAGTCTAAGGACTGAGTTGTAAAATAGTTATAATAACTTTATTATAAAATGAAATTTGTGATTAGAGGGAATGTTTTATATACAAAAAAAGAAGGGGATGGAGAGGTTTTATTTTCAGTAACCAAATAAAGTCAAATAAATGGGTTTTAAATAAAAAATGGAAGTTAAATAAGGTCAGATAATAAATTATTAATTAGCTTAAAATATTAATAACTTATATGCTGCTTTTGAAGCATTATGTCAGAAATAAATCCAGATTTTAAATGAATATTATTATATTGTCTAAAGGAGAAAAAAAATTTGTTTTATCTTGTGTCATTTTTTTCCCTAATAAATTTATAAAAACAGTTTATTTCTTCTTTTTTGGATAGGATTTCATGCCCCTGAAGCAATTTAAAGCTGGAAAGGATTTAAAAGTTCATATTATTGGTACAAATACCAGAAAAAGTGTCAACTATCTAGCAATTACTCATCAGAATATGAAACATTTTTGTGAGTGTTCTTTTGAGTATCCACCACCAGTGCCTCTTCAGAAGGAATTCTTTCCTGGGATGTCTCTCATCGGATTTGTAAAAGAGGTTTGCGAGTCTTTAAATTTTAATTTTTTGTAAAAATTTTTTCATTATTTTACTATTTGTTATAGTTTTCTTAGGAATGGAAAAATTTTCACTTTTATTTACTTGAATAAAGAGTATGCATAGATTAAGATAATATGACTGAAAAATTCAACATCAAGATTTTGATTAATGTCATTATTTTATATAACAGTATTATATAATTATTTTTTATAACAGAAAATGGTTTATTTTTATATTATAGAAAAATTATTTTTGAAATTATGTCAGATTGTGCTTCCCTTGTTTCTTGTTTCCTTATGGTTGACTGTCTTATAATGACTTTATTTATTTATTTATTTTATATTGTTTTCCTCACTTTGTGCATCATTTTGTATTCTATTTTTTCTTTTAGTATATTTATATTCTTATATATTATTCGTTTATATTTATACTTGTATATATTCATATTTATTTATATTAATTTTTGTATTTAATTTCACCCCCTTTTTTTATTTTATATATTTATAATATAAATGAGTTTGATGATGCTTTCAAAAATGTTTAGTTGCATAAAAAGTACACTAAGTTGAATGATAAACAGTCATGATTTTTTAATTTATTACCAAGTACAGTAGACTCCCGATTATCCACGCCTGCCGCACTAAGTTTTTTTTTTTTTTTCCCTTTTTTTTCCAAGCAAAGAGAAAATGCTTCCAAAGCAAGAAGCAAATACCAATGACTGATTTCTTCAAAAAGGTGTAGTTTTACAGTTATGCTTTTGTAATTACATAAAACATTACAGTATTAAAACAGTACATATGAATTAATTTTTCTGTGTATCCTTGACGCCTCTCGTAAGTACAAAGCACTTTTCTGTTTTTATTAACAAAATGCATTTTAGGTTATTTTTGAGTGATATACTAAAATATTAAGCGTTAGTTAAACATTTCTTGTTGTTTATTTTACGTTTTATTGTACATAAAATGATTTTTCAAAGTTGGAATGGCTGTTTTCTCTTTTGCTATACTCGTTTTTAGCCTTTTTCGGATTATCCGCGATTTTTGTTATCCGCGGCGTCCGCGCCACCCAATTCCGCGGATAATCCGGAGTGTACTGTACAGTGTAAATATTTATGAATGGAATTTTGTAAATGAATAATATACAAATCTGGCAAATAGTTACTCTGCAGCTAATAATATGAAAATAACATTCAAATTCATTTTCTGTTGTTCTTTTTGGGGCTTTTTTCTAATTAGTATTTGGTATTTGGGTATTTTTGTAAAACTTTTGAAATTTTATTTATTATTTAGATATTAATAAAACGCATATTCAAAGCTATGAATATAATTTATTATATCATAAAGGAAAAGAGAAAGTAATATAATTCCAGTGTTTGTAGTTTATTAAAAAATATTGCTGATAATGGTTTAGAATATGAGAATACACTTTATATGTGTTAAAATTATACTAGTTTTGATTCCACCTGAAATTTATTTTTCAATAAAAGTTAAATTAGTAATAATTTTATGTTGATTATATTTTGTTTTATATTTTCACTAATATGGAATAAGTATAAAGAATTTTTGCATTTAACTTATAAATAATTTATTTTGTTGAATATATTTAGTTTAAAATTATAGAATAATTCATTATATGTATAATGTAATAATTTCTAATTCATTTACATTTTAAAAATAATTTCATAATAACTTGAACACAGTAACTTTAACTTCTGAGTTATGTGGGCTATTATTTCCCCCACAAAATCAAAATGCTTATTTAACAAACTTTTTTAAAATTGTCTAAGCTTTGGATGCTTTTTTATGGTCTTTCTGCTATCCTGTTTGGCACACTGCATCATATTCTCACCATGGCTTGGACAAAGAAGTTTGACAAAAGATCAAAATTGTATTATTTTGTCAAGTCTTGAAGAATAAAAATTGTATAAGGACTCCACGACTATTTTTTCAAAGCATGTTATTTATATTATGCTTATGGTTGCAAATTATTTTAAGAACACAATTTTCTTACACAAAACATGATTTTAAAAATTCATAATTTTTTTTCTTTGATCATTAAATTAAAAATGTTATATTACTTTTAAACTCAAATTTAATATCGTATTATGGATGAAATATTAAAAATAAAGAAAGCATTATATTTATGCATTGATTTTTATTTCAGGTTGGTGATACATCAGCAACAATATGGCTTTCTCCAACTCAGATTGGCACATTGGATTATTTAAATTTTTCTGATAATCCAAAGGTACATTTTTAAAAGTCATAATTCTTGAAAATGTTCCCCCCCCCTTTATATTCTTTCTGTAATCTTTTTTTTTTGCAGAAAATATGATAAGTTTTCCTCTGAAAAACAATTCAAAGTTTGTTTTAAATTTCATACAAAACAAATTCACTTAATTTGTGATTGTTTAATTTTTTTTTGATATTAAATATAGGTCTATTTGTAAATTAAAAAAATTAAATTGTTTTTGTATTTTAATATGAGTTACAGGTTAAATTCTAATAAACTAAATATTTAAATCAATTGTTATGGCAATTTATATGAAAGTTAACATGATAAAGTCAAACATTAATTTATAAGTAATTAAGCAAATTCATATTTCAGAAATTAATTATGATCTAAGAAATAGTTCTTTTAAGTTTATTATTTTGTTCAAATGTACAAAAGTGGAAATTGACTATGTTTTTTCTCCTAATCATTCAATTATGATTTTCAAAGTAATCTCTTAATTTCTAGTTTTCTATATAATAGTTTCTGCTTAAAAATTTAAAAGAACCAATTTAAGTTTATAGTTAAAACTGGAGTGCACTTAGTTAAGTGCATTAAGCGGCTAAAGATATTTTGCTTTTCTGAAAGTCTAAAAATATAGTATTTATTGAAGGTTTTCAGCCGATAAATTTCCTTGCTTTCAAATTTTAATGCTATCATAAGGAAGTTTATTAAAATAAGTGCTTGTTTGATTTTTTGGAAAGATTTTCATTCCCTATATAATTTATAAATATAAATTTTTAAAAAAATTGCAGTTTATTTGTGCATGTAAATTATATATTTATTTGTATATGTTTTTATTACATAGGTTTTGCGAAAGTTAAAAAAGAAACTGAAAGTTGGGCTATCATTATCCGTTTGTATCTTAGATGTAGAAAAGAAATCTAAAGAGAAAAGTGGCATGAGCAAAATATCACTATCAAAAATAGGTATTTATTTTATTGTTCTATGCTCTGTGTTTTTTCTTTCCCTTTCTTAATTTCAGTTTAAAAAATTTTTTGAATGTATATTTCTTTATTAAACTATTTGTTTACAAATTTATTTCCCGGTTTGTTATATGAACACATATGATTCATAATATTGTGTATTTTTAAATGATGTCATAGAAGGAGGTAGAGCAATTTCTTTTAAATTTTTTTTTCTATTCAACTTTTTTTTTTTTATTATGATGGATATTGAGAATATATTTATTATGAATTAATACTAGGACACTCCATGGCTTTAACAAATGCATTTTGTTTTATGTTTTCAAAATGTTATGCTGATTTCTTTTTAACATTGCTATGAACTGTAAATTTACACCATTATAAAACTAAATTCATTATTTTTAGTATTATGAATTTTTTTTTTTTTTTCATGAAGTTTGGATTTGGAAGTTTAATAATATAGTGCTATAATTTTTTTAGATGCTGAAATAAATAAGAATGATGCATTACCTTTTTTCTGAATTTTTTATATTTATTATATTTTATTTGACCTTTCTTGTGATCTCCAGAATTGGTACATACATTTTATAGAGTTAAATAACAATTACATATTATATAAAAATCAAAATATCACCTAATGCAAAATTTGTTTGTCCAAAATAAATTAAGCTGAAATCCTTTTTTAAATAATTTATCTTATAATTATTTAAATTAATTGACTTATATTGAAATATTATTTTAATTAAATTATTATCACAGCTCAATTTTAATAGTGATTTTTTTACAAAATATTAATAGTATTACATTGATGTTAATACCTTAATTAACTTTCCTGCAAATGAAAATTAGAAATTATCTATAGGATGAGTACAAGATATCCATTCTTTTTAACTTACTATATTACAACTTAAAAAAAAAAAAAAGTGGGAACGTAAATTTCTTTTTTTTTTTCAAATGGATACTAAGATTCTATCAGTTTTTCTTTTATTATGCAGCCTTATCTATAAGATAGAGTGTTTTGATAGTTATGCCAGTCTGTTGAAACTTAATACCAGGATTATTTAATTAATATAATTTTATTTCTTACTAGATGTGTTGAGGATATCTCATATATAATTGTCACAGATTAATAACTATGTAAAAGTTGTATAAAAATCTCATGCACATTGACAAGGTGCTTAAAAAATTATATATATAATTTTGGCAGTTACATGGCTAAAAGGGAGATATTTTTGAAATTTAATTTCTATGTATTTTTTCACGGGAGTCATGATTTGTGCACAAGGACAAAGGCGGAACATATTTGTTTGCACCAGAAAACAAGAATAAAGTGATATAATTTTTTTTGTGGTTTAAAATTATTATAAACATAATTTTGCAGATGTGTGGCCAAAAAAGAAGAAACTTTTGGAATTAACTTCAATTTATTTTTTCACGGGAGTCGTAATTTGTACAAGTGAGGATAAAAAGACTTCTGTTTACATCACATTACAAGGGCAAAGTGACAATTTTCCCCCTTCAGTGATTTTAATATGAGATTTTGATAGGATTTCTTTGACATGTGTCAACTTAGAAAAAGAAATCTTTGAAAGGAATGTTGGGATAAAGTGAAAATCTCTATCTAAAAGATAGAGAATTTTTTCCTATCGTCTGGAGCTTGAGAAATAGCAAATCATTAGTTTTCTAGAATATGTCTTTGAAATATTTAAAGAAAAAAAAAATGGGTTTGGATCAGGAAATGAGAAAACATTTTAGGATGAAATAACATAGACTAATTTAAGATGGAAATTTTAAAATTAATTAAAAAATATCATAAATATTATAGTAAACTTTAGATGTAAATAAATAGTAATAATGAAAGTTTTGTTCCTTTACAGTGAGCTATCTTTATAATAGATTTGGAACATATAGTGATTTACTAACAAAAAGAAATGAGACATGACAGAGTGTTGTTGGAACAAAAAAAGCTGAACTCCAAAAAATTATTAATTTTGCCAAACATAAACAATAATAAATGTAAAATAAATATGATTATATAGATGAAAAAATGAATGCATTTATGAAAAACATGCTTGAGATATTAAAAATCTTGTAGAATTATTCTTTAAAAGAAAACTAGTTTTATGAAATGATAAAATTTGATTCCAAAAATGCCGAAATCTGCTTTTCCACAGAAATGCTAAACCAAATACAAAATAAAATTATGCTGAAAAGAAATATTTGCAATAACTTCCAACAGAAGTGAGAATAATGAATCATCAGACCTCAGCACATTAACCTTTGTAACATTCAAGCATTAAAAAAAATTAAATAAAATGTGATGGTTGCAATCCCATAACTATATACTGTTAAGAACATTTAAATTAAAACTAATCATTAAAATTGGATTGAAACAAATAGTAATTTACTTACAGAGGAAAAAAAAAAAAAAAACTTTTACTAAATAATAATAATAAAAAAAAAAATGCTGATTAGAAAAGAAGAAAGGGATAATTCAGCACTATCCATACATATGTTCATCAAACTTCTAGGTTTTATAAAAATTAATTATTTATGCTAACATTCATTATTTTCACATGCTGAAACAGAAATTGGCCATACTCGAAAACAGGCATTTCTTGACGATTGTTGTATAAAGAGATTAAACATGGGTAATAGCCACTTTCCTTTGCACTTCATTTGAGGCCTGCATCTGAAAATATTTACTTTATTGTTTGAAAATAAAAATATTTACTTTTTCTAGCTTTCATGAATATAGAAATGTGTAACTAATATTTTTAAAGTTATATTTTCTCAGAACCCAATAATTATTTTCCAACTTTCCTGTACATATATATTCTGGAAATGGCAACATAGATTATGGATTTTTTCCCATTATAGATGCATATTTTTTATATTAATTTTCTTTTTTTTTAACTAATTTTTTTATTCTGATTTTTTATACAAGGAGTTTTTGTATGTTTCATAGTTAATGCTTATATTTTTTGTTGTAATCTATATTCAGGTAATTTATTATGTATGAAATGAGTTGTGGCTGCTATATTTGTAGTTTTTATTCAACCAGATATCCAAATATCACTAGGCATTCCAAATAATAAAAACATACAAATAAGGAATTTATTTTATTATTCATTTTAATGTTTCCTAATATTTTGTAGAAAAGAAACAAATGAAGGTTGGCCAAAACACTGTTGGTTTAGTTCAAGTTGCTAGTCCTGAAAAAGGTCTGATCTTAAAACTGTCTTATGGTTATCATGGTGTGGTATGTCTGACAGACCTGCAAGATGTATTTACTCCAGCAAAAGCAGAGCTTGAAAAGTGTCGCAAGTTGAGTTTTATCTTGTGTCATATCTTGGAAGTGAACCATAACACCAAATTCTGCTATTTGTCTTTAAGGAAATCAAGGTAAATCATTCTTTCAATTTTAAAAATTCATTAACAGCTATTATCATTCATATGGAAAAAAAAATTAATGAAATAATTTATGAAATAATAAATAAGTTTTGAAAATGAGAAAATAGAATATTGGCATCAAGAGTAAGTAACAAAATTTTGAAATTTAAGCAATCACGAAGTATGTGAAAAAATCAATTACAAAATTCTTTTTTTACTCATAAGAAGCAAGTTAAATAAAGAAAATATATATAAAGATCGATTATATTTTGATTCGTCTATAGAATCACTAATCTCTTATATTGAATTTCGTTATATTGCAAAGAAATCTTAGGAGTTAACTTCTTCAATATTACTGTAGTTGTAATTAATTTTGTGTAGTTTAATACATAGACTGTTATTTCTGAACAGCTGGAGTAAGAATCTTATTATATTTGTAAAACTTAAAAGTTAGTTCTGTTTTTTATAAATCCTCTTATTTCTAGACTATACAACATGAAAGAAAGTAGTTTGAAAGGCATTCAGCCAGAATTAACTGTAGCTGATTTGGAACAAGGCAAGAAAGTGAAAGGCTTCATCAAATCAATACAGGACAATAGCATCATTTTAAACATTGGTCGCACACTTGACGGCAAAGTGCCTTTGCATAAATGTACAACTTATGGTTGCTCTCTATGTAAACACACCCAAAATATTCTACAGAAATACACCATTGGTGATGTTTTGGACATTGTAATAGAAAGTACTACTGCTACGAAGGGTTTGTATACCCTATCCTTGCCTGAGTTAGCTGGTTTGGTACGTATTACTAATTTTCTAGTTAAATATTAATAGCTTTTAATTAAATAGCAGCAGAACTATTTTGATCTTGTGAGAAATTAAAAAAATGTAGAAAAGACACATATATGGAAAAGATTTAAACGAAATTAGAACAATTATTAGAATAGAATTAGTGTTAATGCTCCCAATGCACCGGTCCGATCCTCGGGCTGGCAAGGTCGACTCAGCCTTTAATCCCTTCAGTGAGTCAATAAACTGAGGACCAAGCATGTTTGGAAACTAAACACTGAGTATGTAACTTACTTACGTTAGGCTGACCACCTAACCGAGACATATGTCTTGCACCCCAGGGCATTTGGGCATGAAAGCAGATATGGGCATTATAGGCCTTGGCCCACATGGGCTGTCGCACCACTGAGTTTAGTTTAGAATTAGTGTGGCAATCCTGTATATGCTGCTGATAACTCAAAGCTCACAATAGTACAGCATAAATACAGTTCATAAGGTGATTAAAGTAATAAAAATTTTACTGTGCATAGTTAGATTTTTTCAGCTGAAATGATGATTTGAATGATTAGGAGTTCCAGAGAAGTTTGATTTTTTTAAACAACAATGGAAATTTAGATTGACAAATTTTAACTAGACCGAGTTAAATGCTTTAAATATGTTTACAATTCTTGCTTACTAAAATATAGAGTTGTAAGTGTTATGATGTCTTGATATATAAATTTTCTAAATATGTTCACTTTTTTAGGGAATAAACCCACAGAGTAGACTTAATATCACAAAAGACATAGATTGGAATGAATTGTAGTATATCAGCTGATGAGTTTCAAAGTGGAGCAATTTTAGGTATGTTTTTAAGATTGTATAGTAGTAAAATAAATTCTTTCTCTCTTTATTTCGATAATCTTTTTTTTTTTTTTAAAAGCTTTATTTTTGTTTTGCTAATACAATATGTATTGTTATTAAGAAATTCTTTACTAAAATAACTAGCTTTAAAATATTTTGCTTTTTTCTTCTTAATAATTAAAGTTTTAAATTATTATTCATTAAAGCAGCAAGTCTCCATTAAACTTCTCATAAATTCTTGATAAAAATATCCCCCCCTTTCCCACATGAAAATTGTAGACATAAACCTTGACTGTTACGAGTTCTCAGATTTTTATTGGACTGTGGGAGCCATACAATTTTTGGGCATAATAACACAATATGGCATCTCAAACGTTTAATGAAAATAGAGTATGTACTTTGCATCCCTTCTTTTTGACTGATTGATTTCATCTTCTAATTTTGATTGAGAGTCCACATATCAAATTTCATTCAAGTCAGTCCTCATGTTGTGTTCTGTTAATATACAGACAATCAACTTGTCCAAAATCTGATACTGATGAAATATTTCATTTAAAGTCAGATAAGAACCTGTTACTTATTGCATGTTTGATGTGAAGATTCTTCAAGGTCCAATTTTTGTTGACTGTCACAAGTCTTAACCACCAGACGTTTCACATTGTTAGGATTAAAAAATTGATTTTCAATTGCTATATTACTGTTCTATAAAATTTTCTGTTATTGAATCATCAATATCTTGCAAAAATAGGTAGTGATTTATTTTTATTCATGAAATCGGTAGAAAAAGACTTTGCAATAATTAAATTCTAAGATGGTTAATAAAGAATAAAATATTTTTTTCTGCAGAAATTCAGAACTATAACATTGAAATAACTGCTACAAACTGAAATATTTTTATAGCAAATTAATTTTTAAAGCTCTTATAAGCCAATAATGAAAAGTTTTAAGATTAAGTTAATACCTTAAATTTCTATATACAATATAACAATATTGAACTATTTCTTAAGATATCGTAAAAATAATTTCAGATATTCTCTTAAATACTTGTAATAATTTATTTTCAGATTCCAGTGAAAACTGTTCGACATTCACAGCATGTACATATGAATTACTTTACTACACTCGTCTTTTAAAAAGACACCTGTATTATGTGTTTAATAATAAAATATACTTTTGTAAGTTGCATTCTTTTTTTTAAATATATTAAACACATTTAATTATTTGTATATCTTCAGTTACACATAAAATATATGAAATTGTAAGCTGATGAGCCCAACTTTGTTCAAACTAAAATTATATTTTCCTTAGTACTCTGTGTATCAGATCTGTTTCTTAGCAGCTACATGCCTCTTCTTTTTGTCCTTGGAATTTCATTTTCCCCTCCCCTCTATTGCTATGACTTGAAATACATAATCTTTTCCAACTTTGGTCCTCTTCAGTAGGAATTAGGATGTGAAATTTTGGAACACACAAGTTTTAGTTGCATAAAACATCAGATTTCCAACAGCAAAAACTATTTTTTGAGATGTCCTAGGATGTTTTTATATTTTTATCTATACTGATTTAGTTATGTATGAACAAATTTTTTTTCTAAATCATTTTCTAAATCATAAAAATACATTTGAGTCTATTTAACAAAATCTCATTCTCTCATTTAAAAATTACATAACCATGTAAAACATGGGAGGAAAAAAGATCCTTAAATAATTTGATTCCGATTTCAGTACTAGACAATAATAAAATGTTTATCATAATCTTGTACATATTTTGTGGCCCATTTCAAGGCATTAACTTTTTTTAAACTCAAATTTATTAAAACATATATGGATGACAATTATGAAATAACGAGACAATTTCTGAAAATAGCTTGTATTTTTATTCTGTATGATAATGAAACAAAACAATGAAAGATTGTGGAATGATTTTACAAATTTCCCCAAAAATTATAAATATGGTGAAGAGAAACTCAAATAAGAGTCATAATATAAGAAACACTATAGTTTAATTATATTGAAACCATTAATTTCATACTTATAAATAATACAGTAGAAAAGAGCACTTTGGTATCAAAAGTAACCTATTCCCTTAAAAAATACAAGCACTATTTTTCCTGCATGCTTTTAATTGCTCTGGAAAAAGAATCCTAATATATACAATTTTTATTTCACTTTTTTTTCAAACCAAACAATTAGATATTAACTAAGGATTCAGAAGCTAAACTTCCAGGATAAAGAATAAAATCTATATAAGAATTTATATTTAATTAGATAACATCAAATGTTAGAAACACTCTTTGTAACACCATGATTCATAAAACTGCCTCCCCCACTGTAAATATAAAATAAATCTGAGGAGGAAAGATAAAACTTCAAACATACTGTAAAACATATTGAATTACATATCTAAATTTGTACATATGATTCAATTTTTAAGAAATATTACTTAACATATATATAGATGATACAGTTACAATATGCCCATATTATACTTATTTAGAAACAGTATCTAAAGAAAAAAGATAGTCAAAAATATTGAATATTTAACAATTCTTAAGCACACATTCAGCAGAATTTATCATATACAGAATTCATTTAACATTTATTTAATAATAATTTTATTTTTTTGCCAACAAACTTAAAAGAAAGGGAAAAGCACTTCTTTTAACAGAATTGATTATAAATATAAACTTTTTTGAATTCGTTGAAAACTAACTAATTACAATAGATTTCTGAAAACTTAACCGAAGATTAAAGGAAGACATCTGTTACAAAATAGTAAACTAAAATGTGACTGAATAGGTGCTGAAAGAAAATACATAAAAATTCATATGAAGTGATACTGTTATGAATACAAGTCCATCTTTTTGCTTCAGTGTGGCCAAAGCTTTCAAAAATGTACATTTCTTTAAAGATAAAGGACTAAATAGGTTTAACCTATGGCTGAAGCAACTATTTCGCTTACGTTGGGGTCCGTGCTTCTGACTGCAATGTTCATGGTGACGCCTTCTGTATCTGAGCGAATGGCTAACTTGGCACGTACCAGCACGGTGTGGCCTCCCCGGTACACGCCGGATAAAAAGAGAGTGTGAGAGCTTTTGTTCTCGGGCACTTTGTCAGACCTTTCGCAAGGTTGCATTCCAAGGAAGTGCATTATGTTCTTGACGGCATCTGAAAAAATATTGAATCAAGAATGATCTCTTACAGTATTTTATTTGATTTAAAAATCTCAAATATTAATTCCTCATTTCTCAAAACAATTTCTGTAAGAAATATGTTGCTGCAACATCAAAGTTAAAAAAAAATCATAAAAGATAACCAAATTCTTTAGTCCAGACTATTCTCTAAGTACTCAGAAAAAATCCCTATCTCGCCCAGATGGAAAACTGTTTCTTAATATTTATAAATAATACCACAGAATATTTTATCACATTAAGAAGTCTTTTGCTGATGATCAGTGACCTATCATCTTTTTGCACAGTTTTGCTAAAAGCCGTTATAAATGCATCAAATTTAATTTTTTTAACGTAATGAGGAAATTTTGTCTAAAATATATCTAACATAAAAATTATAGTTTAAATACTCTTATCATCAAAGACAATAGTTAAGCCCCAACAAAGAATACACATTTTTATAAAATCGAACCCTCAAAATGTTTCTAATATACAATTATTTAAAAAATACAATATAGAGGTTCTTGCTGAGTGTAATAGAAGAATCTCACAAAATGCTGAACAAAATAATTATGAGCTGAAGAATTTTCCAAATAAAATTTACAATTTAACTTTTTAAATTCCTTTCATTTACTCAGTTTTCCTAAATAGTTAAAAAAAAAAAAATATCTGGAATAATTAGTTGCAACCAACAAATGAAAAATAAGAAAACAAAGAATTAAATATAAATAAAGACCATTTCATAAAGAAATCATTCAATATTATCTTTGACTACCTGTCTGGCAAACAGCTTGTTTAATCGGATTACTTGTTTATTAAAACAATAACATGAAAAACATTTATTTAAATATTTACCTTATGATTTGTTACGACAGAAAATTATGAATTTAATGAAATCAATTAACTAAAAATTAGTGTTCATCCAAATTAAAAAAATATACAATGAAATAAAAGGAAATTTTGCTTCAGAGTTAATATAGAAAGAAAATTTTTTTAAATCATAACATTAGTAAAATCGCACAAGTGAATCATTTAATTGAACAATGAATTTAATTTGAATTTCAAAGTAACCAATATTGTTACATAATATATCAAATCGAATTTTAAAAGTTCATATCAAATAAAAGAAAAAATTATATGCAAATAAAATTTTTTTTTTTTCGTTTTAAGGTAGTTTAAAATTTTTTTTCCATGTGTTAATAACTTCATATAGCTGAATGCATCTAAAATTTAAAAAGTAAGCAACTGCAGATTGCTTATATATCAGAGAACATGTATCCTAAATTTCAGGATTATCATATGACAGTCAAACATTTCATCTTTAAAGATATTAATTTATTTTAAAAGAACCTAAAACTTAACATACCTTCTAATGTTTTTAAATTAAATGCGTAAGTGTCTTCTAATTCGTTCTTAGCAGTGACTTCTTCCCAAGCTGCTGCAAAATTTGTTTTCAAAACCTTTTGAATGTGGTCACTCAGCAAAATATCTAAATCTTCTAGCTGTAAATTAAAAATACAATTAGAATAACCTTTTATACTTTAATGTCATTTTATCTTAAAATAAAAATATTAACAAATACTTTAAAACTATATTTTTGAAATAGAAAATATTTAATGATTTCTACTTTCGCAAAATTTATTTTTCTTTGACATAAACACTAAATGCAAGACAACTTTAGTTAGTTTTAAACTTTCTAATACTTCATATTTCTATAATTTGCAATGAGTAAATTTTATGATGTGAAAATAACAACACAAATTCTTTAATTGCCTTGGGTATATACAAGATGGCCTAAAAGAGTTGAACAAGTGTTTAATTCAATATATACTTGTTCCATTCTTACAGATATTGGACCCTCACAATGACTTCCAATTACAAATTTTCTTTAAATAAGGCAGATAACTGTATGTTAAGACTTTTGGTTCTGTAGAGATGATTAATAAAAAGCGAAAAATAAATTTTTTTATAAGGCCTGCTTAGTATAAATGTGTCACCCAGTAAAATATTTCTCGTATGCATCCATGCACACACAAAGCTTCATGCTTCCATGTAAAAAAAATGTGCATATTATATATATATTTCTAAATTTAGAACTTACCACAAATTTAGAGGAAGATATTTATTAATGAAAAGTAAATTTATTCAACAGATAAAAATTATCATATGGAAATATTGCATATAGTATCCAATCCATCCAAATAGTAGGAAAATAGTTCATCACATATACAGCTGCTCTCTTTGGTTGACAGTTACAATTTTGATTTTACACAGAAGGACTCGACGTAACCCTTTCTAGGGCCATGGGAAGTATGCTTCCCACCAAATTTATCAATCTTTGTACGAAATTATGCAAGTTGGCATAAGTTCTGACACATTTTTTTTAGAAAGACAAACTTAGATGCTTCAGTTCTTTATCTTACACAAAATGATGTGTCTTGATTTGTTACTTCATTATTAATTAACCAAATTAATTAATTAATCAAATTAAATTTATTAATAAGCTAAATGAATCTCGTTTCTTATTCTAATTTCAAGCCTCAAAATATTTTAACAAAATACGACTACAAAAAAATGGCCATTTAAAGAATTAATTTAATTATATTAATATCCCATTTTGAAGCAATACTAGGGTTATTTTGTGTTAGACCTAGTAACTTTCTATTACGCAAGATAAGTACACCATCTGTTCTGGCAATAACCACACTCCAAACTTCCACATCACAACGACAGAATGTTTGTTCCCAACGAATTTAACATGTATCATGCTCACTTACAGAACTGTCTTTCAAACCTGGAACATTTGGCTCAGAAATCAAGACTAATGATCAAGCCATTACGGCCCTTATAATAAAGATGGATAGATAAATTTTAAAATATGCATATTTGAGATATATAAAAGAAGTAGGGGAAAAATTAAGAGAAAATAACTTGTCAGTAATTGTATGTACGATATTATTCATTCCAAATAGAAGACATATTTCAATTACAAGCAACACTTTGAAATGCTGATGATTTGAGCAATATATAACTGTAGTTCAGGATTACCAGCAGAAATATACAAGTAGGAATAGGAATGCTACAGTAAGAAGACTAAAATATGTAGCTGTAGGACTAGATGTACTATAGATAAATAAGGAAATTGAATATGCACAGCTAACTAATCAACAATAAATATTAAATGCAGAAAGTATAAGGATGCTATTTATAGTTCCTTTAAATAACACCAAAGTGAAAGATTCAAGTGCATAGAAAAATTGCGCAAAATGCCACTGGACATATGTTTGAATTTCAGCCAAATTTCTTTCTTTTTTTTTTTCTTTATCAATAATTAGCTACAATTATATAAAAAAAAGAATGACAAAAATATTTATAGGATTCTCTTGCATATTTTCAGCATATGTGGTCATTTGAGTGTGTCAGTGTTCACCTTCAAGACTGAACTGCATTAGGAAAATAATTAAAATATTTTTTTCACATTCAGAGGATTCAGTTTAGTAATATTACTGTCTCTATTAGGGAATGGGTCTCAATTTTGTATACCCAACGATAATGACATCCAAGTTGATAATCCCTTTCCCAAATTTCCACAACACATCAACAAGCACATTTGGTTATGATATCAGATATCAAACCTAGAGCCTTCTAGCCCAGATAACAAGACCTTTAACACAATCAACGGCCAACTGAATGTGTCACACATGAGAATAAATCATAAAATTTTATTAACAGTTGCACATTAATTTCTGTTTTATTCACAAATACTTCGAGTTAAATTTTGAAATTAACATCATCCAGAATACTGTAATCTTTTTTTAAATGGATAAGAGCATTAATATTTAAAAATAATTTTTATTTTATAAAAGTAAAATTTATAATAAGATCAATTTTCTTATATATAAATCCAAAAAAAAAAAAAAAAAAAAAAAAAATTAATTCAAAAATTCCAAGAACTTACAAATTTTCATAATTAATTCTTCTTTATAATTTTTTAAAGTTCTATTCCCTTTAATTTAATGAATTTAGACACACACACAAGAATGTTTTTGCTGTATGCATGTATAAAATATTGAATATTAGAGCAACAATGAAATATTTATAAGTGTACTGCAGTAACTAACTAAATTGGCACTGATAATTTTAAAACAGTAACAATGAAGTTGGCCCACTTTGTTATTAACTAACATTCATGTCTATGAGCTTGATACAAATTTTGTAATTGATTTTAAACTAACTTCTTGATCAATCAGAGAATTGAAATTTTAATCAAAGCTCGGAACTAGATAAACAATGCCATATTAACATAACTTGTATGTTCAGTATAAATATTGTTATCTGGGGTAGCTCATCAGGAAGTTAGTTTAAAATTGATTTCAAAATTTCACACATACAAGACTAAAAAGCAGAAAATTATTTAAACAATTATTTTCTTTTTTTAAAAATATTAATGAGAATTTTTTTAAATATAACATGTTTCTAGTACAGATTAAAAAGTATGAAATAATTTCTCCTAGCCCAATACAAATTGCTAAGAAAAACATGGATGTTCAGGCAATTTCTACATAGATAGGAAAAATTTTATACTTTTGAATTTGTTTAAAAAAAAATTGCAGAATATTTAAATAATTTTTATTTATAACTTTCAAATTAACAACTCACCACATATTCATCTTCATAGCCTTCATCATCGTCTGGTTCTCCACTATTTGGATCACAGTCCTTCACAAGATACTTCAAAGTATTGCCAAATGTCCCAATCACTATAAAATAAAACAATTTTAATTAATAATATTTCAGTTACAAAAAAATATTGAATGGAATTTAATGTAAACAAACAGAAAGTCCCTCCCCCCCAAAAATAATAAATAAAATAATCACAGCACACAAAAATCATTTGGTATTTACTAAATATAAAAAAAGACTTCTCAAAATTCAGAAGTTACTTTTATATGCTTTAAACAAATTAAATTAGCCAATAATCAAAGTAAATATCATTTGCAAAAACCTCTATTTCTTTCATTATATAATTATCCCATTCCAATATACAGAATTAAAGTGAACTCGTTGATACACTAGATATTGTTGGGAATTAATATCCTTTTGTGAATAATATCTTTAATATAGAAACTAATATTACTTAAAAATATAAAATTTATAAATAACTTACATTTTAATTCTTTAAAAGATTAATAACAACTGAAAAAATATTGCATAGAGATGCAATTAATGCTGCTGAAAAGGCATAATTTTGAATTTTAAGATTGTTTAAAAATATTTTTTTGGCATAAATTAATTAAAGTTACGAAAAAAAAGAATTAAATTTCAATTAATTTCTAATTAATTGAATATTCAACTTTGGGAAAGCTGACAGTATTCTTTCTTTTGGCCTTAAATAGTAAGAACAAAATTCAATTAAATTCAGTTATTTAAGATGAGATGTGAAAAATACATATACACAAAGATTTATTCATGTGAAAGTTAAAGTTTAATTTCATTAGATAGACATTTATTTTCATGCTCATTCAGAATCACTTTAGTAAAAACAATTGAAAACTAATTTCATATGACACATCTTAATCAACATATTGTAATTCAAACTTTGCACAAACTAATGAGAGGGCATCTAACTTCAATAAATTTCATGTGTGTCAGGTGGTTTAAACATAAGATTTGGCATTACATCTGAACTTTTTGATTCTGAAAATGAAATTCTGCAACCATGCAAAATACTTCAAAGATGAATTCATTAAAAATATAATTAAAAATATTTCTATTACTTTGGATGCAGTAAAACTTACCAACTAAAGGATCTGATGGTAGCCTTATACAAGCATATGTAGTTCCAGGTATGCTATATTGTAGCTTAGCACAGGGTGCATAAGCAAGAACTTCAAACCCTTCACTAGGTTCAACTTGAACATAAACATTCTCTAAAACTTGATCAGATAAGGTATTGGTGCAATCAAACTAAAAGAGAAGAAAGAAAATGTTATAGAAGCCAAGACTAAGATGAAATATTCAAATTTTATTTAGACAAAAAAATTCAAAATATTTATTGAATTTTAAGATGTTAGTTCTTAATATATTAAACTTCTCATTCTAAAATTATTCAAATTCAAGTATTCAGAATACCAAAAAACCCAAGTTTTTTTTTTTATATAAAAATTAGATTCTTTCAAAAATTATATTGACAGCCTGTATCTTTAAGTGATTGATATACAAAGAAAGTTCACTAAACCATTGGCTATTAAGCAAATGTCTACACAGACATCCTTTGGGAGTTCTCAGAAAAACCTTCCCTCAAATCCATCTAGGTAAGCTTTCCTATACACAATATATACACCACAGGTATTCAATCAACCACTGGAAGAAATGTTGAAACGATATCCAGGAATCTTAGACACCTGATGCAGTTTTATTTAACACAGGCATTTCTGGACTTTCATTATTGATGAAGAAATCACAGCATATTGAAATTTAATATAATTTAAAACATCTCAACCAGTGAAATATCTAAAAATTATTGCATTTCATCTAATGTAAAGTTGCATAAGTAAAGTTATAATTAGAGAAGTTACATACGAATGTTTTATAATAATATACTATCTCTATACGTATAAAACACCATTTTGATGCCTGTACACCTCAACTACTTTTCCAATTATTTATTCAAAAGCATTCTTTTGATGGAATTTAAAAATCAATTGTTATGATAATAAATTATGCAAAATTTATTAATTCCTTTTTGTTAGTAAAGATTCAAACACTATCTTAAATATTTTAATATTGTAGATGATTTATATTACAAATTTTTTTTATTGAAAGATATTAATTCATTGACAAAGAAATGATAAATAGAAATGAATTTAATTTCCATGAAATTTGCAAAAAATTACCAAAAATTTAATAAAAAATACAAATAAAACATACCTGAAGAACTATATGATTAGTAAATGTATGTTTTATGCATCTGACTACAAATTCTGTTTCTGACTCTGTAAGTTCAATAGGTAGTGAAGATTTGAATAGAGGACCTAAGTTAAGAGCTGCAAGCTCAGGCACGGCAGCAAGTTGTTCTGTAAAAAACATATATTAATATTAACTTAAGAACATAACTATAAGATTAGAAATGCATATAAGACATACTTAAATCATAAAAATATATTTACCAGCAAATATGTCTTGTCGTGAAGCAGCCACTTTTTCTTTGGCCTTACCAATAGTTGGAACATCTGCAAAAAAGAATTAATTGGCATATAAAAAATATTAATGAAGGTGAGTATAAAATTTGTTTTTTAAAACTGAATCCAGCTTTCAAGTCATTTGAAATATTGTTATTAAAAAAATTAAAATATAACCAGTGGGAGCATCTTGCCCTCAACATTCACATATACAATATAGTAATTATTTACGCCATCTTCTTGGCCCACTCGTAATAATTTACATATTGTAAATGTGAAGGATAGGGAGGGAGATAGTATAGGTCATATCAAAATTCATAAGTAGGAATGTCCCCCCCCATTCACTTATTTTAGCATGTATTAATACAATATTATATATTCTATGCTTTATTGAATAATGAGGGAAACTGCTCCAATATTTAAGAAAGATTTTTTTTAAAAATTTGTTTAGTGAACTAGAAAGGACAGTTTTAGTATTCTCTAAAGAATTAATAACTTTGTTTTCATTATTTTTAGGAAAAGGTCTGATGTTTAACAGATGTTCAAACTGCACAGAAGATGAGTCTTGATGAAAGATTATAAGCACAGCATTATGCTAAGCATAAAATCCAACGTACATAAAAATTATCAGATTTTGATTGCAAAGAAAATTCTGAGCAATGCATACCAGCTTTCTTCTCTTCTGCAATAGGTGCAGTGGCAAGAGGAACACTCTTGATATCGAAAGGTGCTTCAGAAGGCTCTAAAGTATATTGGTGCAGGGCCTTTTCTAGACCTACTATTGAGACTTGTAAACCTATAAATGAGAAAAAACATCACATAAGCATCACAGATGCATATCAGTAAAGTAATGCTTTTTAAACTATTATTATTATTCATTAAAAACAATTTTTTACTGAAGGTAGATCTTGTTATAAAGATTAATCCCTTTATTATAACTAATTCCCATTCAGCTTTCATGAATGCCAAATATGCAAGGCATCGTTAAATATTCATTAATTAAGGAAATTATCTGCTTTATGATTTACACATAGTTGAAAATATTAGTTATAAGAGATAATAAAAATTGGTGAACTATACAAAGGCACTTCTTCAAAAATTATTCAAACACTGATTTCATGCTAAAATGTCAAATGAGTAATGCTTTATACTATGGTAAACTAGAAAAATACTTGGCAATCTCTTAAATAATATAAAAGTATATAAAAAGATTGGTAGTACAAACATTTTTTTGGTAATTTTCAAGTATTTTCGCTTTTGGCACTTGTATTGCTTACCTATTTCAATCCTAAATTTATTAATATATTCTTACAGATTTACAGTTTCAATATTATTGAAAGACTTATAATTTAAGTGAATAAAATGTGAAGTGAATCTAAATTGAGTTATTCTTTTTAAGTCATTTTGAATTTTATTACATATATCTTTAAAAAGATATATGCATATGTTTAAGATTCACATAAAAAAAATGCAAATTCCACAGTGTAAGAATATCACCTTCAGGTCAATACTGTTAGATATCAGATTTAAATCAATTTAAATAAATTACAAATTATCATGATCAATTTTGGATAAATACCATTAATGAATTCTCTTTTAAAGCAAATAAAACTATTTGCAAAATGAAAACTCTTTAAAGGCACACTGAAAGACATACAACATTTTAAATTAGGACTAATTCAGACTAAGTGAAACTGTAGGTTTTGTATTAAGATGGTGATTTTAATAGAGAAAATGTGCATTCTCTTCTCTTCTTTCAAAACATGAGGAAATAAATTGCAATCTTTTACAAAAGGCTATATCTATATCAGTTCTCCCTGCAATTGGCTAGAGGATTAAAGATTAGACCCATATCATAATGGAAGTAAAATTGCTAATGACCTACCTGTAAATATATATATCTGCAAAGTAAATTTGAAAAACAAACAAATAAGTACAGTATTTAAACTGCTAGAAAGAGTCAAGTTAATAAAACATTGAACCATTACAAAGAGTCAAGTTAACCAAAGGTTACAAAAATAACTTTCTCATAAGAATGCATTTACACAAAATATTGACTTACCATTGAGGATATACTGAGAATAAAGACTCTTCTGCTTTTCATTGAGAATATTGAGATAATAAGTGGCTCGATCACGCACTTCATCATCGGTATCCAAGAGGCTGCGCTGAAGTAGGACGGTTACATTGGGAAGCAAATCTTCACAGTGGGCTCCAAACTTAGCCAATGAACTCACAGCAGCTGCAAAATGAAAACAAAATCAGAAAATATAAATATTTCCTAAATTAAAAAATTAAGAAGAGAATCTACTAACAGAGATAAAGAATATTAGAAAAATAGATAGTTTGAAGAAAATTAACTCTGATTTATGAAAGTAGTCGAAAAGTATTTTAGCCAGATTAATAGCAAGAGGGTTAAAGTTGAGTTAATTAATCACAATATTGTCCCACTTTCATGTTCTGATCTTCTAACAGTTTAAAAGTATTTTTTTTATTAGTCCCCTCTTTTTTCCTATGTTCCTGTATTATATATGTCTTTCATTTTTTCTATGTTGCAATAAATTCTCTTCCATCTTTATTAAATCATAACTGTTTATATTATACTAAACACATTGAGAAGAAGGGTAATGAAGAAAAATGAATTTATAATCAGACACTTCATGAACATTATCTGTAAAAAAGATGATCAAAATAATTTTGGCAGCCTTTAAAAACTTTGAAAGGTAAGCAGAAGACATTCATGTTATAAAAATAGTAGTTACTAAAAAACTACAAAAATTTCACAAAAGTTTAACCTGTCATACATTTATAGCATAAGATGTAATTCAAAGACAACACAATGAAAAGTAACCAAATTAAAAGAATATAGTTCAAAAAATTTAAATCCCTTTCTTTTAAGTAGTGGCAAGAAGAATTTCAAAAGCAGAACAGTAGCAACAATTTACATTTTTATTTCAAGTAAATATTAAGAACGAGAAAGGAGATAATTTGTAATCTTCTGCATGTGGTATAATCTATCCAGTTTTCCCATATTTGCAATTGACAAATATTACAATTTCTTCTTAAACATATTTTGTCCCAAATACCTATACCTATATAAGCAAAGGCCCATACAACACTACCTTACCATTTAAATCACTATTCCTTCAATAAAAAGTGCAACAGTCATATTATTTCCAACAGATAAATTAAGACAATTATAGAATACTACATTATAATTTTTTAGGTCCAGAGCATGTGATGTTCTTACTTTTTCAGATTTGCACAATAATATATGATCACAAAAAATTTTAGATGGCAAGTTAATTATCAAAAACAAAATCATTTGAGTTCACTAAAAATACAGGATCAATGAGAAATTTGTTGAACAAAAGAGGAGGGAGTGATGAAATGGACATTTAAAAACATTCTCCATTTAGATATATTGAGGAAATAACTCTGTTTACAGTCAAATTTTAAGGCATTAATGCTGATACTAAGAGTTGATTTAGATAAAATAACAACATAATTATGGCTTAATCTTCAAAGAGTATGAAACGACTGTCGCCTTTCATAATGATTAATTTAAATTCATATTTCTTTGTAAAATTTTCTTTAAAAACATGAAATAAAAATAATCACCTTACAAAATTTTGCTCACTTATGATAAAATGCTGCTCAAATGATAACCTATCTTATTTAAATGCTTACTACACACAAATGAAAATTAATATTTTCAAATAAAAACTATTTACATGACAAAAGAAAGAAAACTAATAAAAAATAAATCAAAATGGTTAAGAAAATATTCTGCCATACCTGCTCGAACAGGTGCATTTTCCAAGATTAATCTATTATAAATATATCTGATATATTTGCAGGGCTGAGATGTTTTGGGACCTTCTTTACCCAATAAATATAACACCTTTACTCCCAAAGATGTATGCTCACAGTCTTCAATAAATTCACATAAATGGGCTAATCCTATAAAAGAATACAATATAACAGTTAATAAAGCATTTTATAAATTTAACAGTACATTGGCATAAGTAATATCACACTTATTTTATATATCTAAAAAAAATAATAGATTTAAATAAACAAAATATTCCTAAAAAATATAAAATTTATATAACAAAAACTTTAATACTTAGTAGTGTAAAATTTTTATATTTAGAAGGACAAGATGTATTCCATAAAAAGAAATTTTGATTAAATTTGCTAGAGCTATAAAAATAATCGAATTACATGACAATTATAAGCTATATTTTTCAAGAAATTTTTCCACAACAAAAGCATGCAAAAAATCAAACTGTATGTTAAATCTAAACTGTAAATAGTAATAATAAATAAATCATTTTATGGAATAATGTTAATCACAATGCAGTAAGAAAACATTTTTTAAAATATATAATTTTTTGAATTAGAATATATTTTAGTTAAAAATTTAGAATACTTAGATTTAATAAAATAAACATACAAATTAAAAAATCTACTAAAATGTAAAAAGAGGTTTTTGAAATATTGCTAATAGGCTTGTAGTATACACACTTGCAGCATTACAGTAATTATAAAAAATATCTGCATTAAAAATTATTTCCAAATTATTATTTTCTTTTTTAGAATTTGCAATTAGAAATTACCTGCTTCCTTTCCATCTGGACTATCTTCAATAACATTGATAATTGTATCAACAATAGCTTTTTTGTATTCAAAGCCACCTTCATCTCTTAAAATGCCAGACAAAAAGTTCATCATGACATTGTGTTTACGAGGGAATTTTTGACACAAGGACCTAGCATTAAAAAAAGGAAAAATATTTTATATAAATTATCCAAAGCAACAAACAACAATGAGAAAATGTGATACAATGTTAATAATTATTAATTAAGGAATTATTAGATCAACTATTTCCAGAAACATTTTGTATCTTAATGACTGGTCGATGATAATCAGGATCACATTGTACTTAAGAATGTTGAGACATTGACTTTAAATTTACATATTAACAAGCATATGTACACTTAATAATCATTATTGATAATAAAGATGAATGTGTGAGTGTATCTGAGTTAACACACTGCAGGTCAAGATATTTGCTATAAAAATTTACTATTTGTTTGACACAACATAGGCAGACTCTTGTAATATAGCTCCATAAAGCAGCAGTCTGATCAAGAGCAATCAAACTTAGTATACATATAATTAGCAGGAAAAATATGCATTTTAGAGTGATATTTTTGAAATTTCACTTAGCAATTGAGTAAAATTTCGGTGTTTTCCTAATACAAATTTTAAAAATAGCATAAAAAAATTTTTACATCATAAAATTAAATAAAATTAACTTTTTAATGATACAATTTTCTATTTTTAAACAATTTCTAAAAAATACTTTAAGCACATTTCATAATATATTTCATTATGATGGTCAAGAAGATGAAGAATTGCTTTATTTTCTCACGATGAACAGGTTTCAATATATGATATACTTTTAACACAATTTTCGAAATTTTGTTGTACGAATAATTAAAGTTTAACTTCAAAACCAAGCAATGGTGAAATTCTTTTAAGTGCACCCATTTTTAAAAACTGTTGCTGTTTTCAGCAATATAATTCAGAGCCTAAAAATGAGTATACAGAAAATTAACAAAATGCATAGCACAATGATCAGAATGATGCAAGGCTTCTCAAATAACATAAGCCATTTGTCTATAAAAATATGAAGGTCAAAAATATTTTCTAAGGAAGCCATTAAAACAGTTATACAAAATATTTAAATGAAATTTTTAGCAATTATTTATCCCAAAGATCCAACTAGTTGTAAAAAGTGACTAGTATATTATAAATAGTAATAAGGAAAGAGATTTTTAAAATACAAGGTGTTTACATTTAACATTATAAAAAAATATAATTTAAAAACAAGAAATTCCGAAACAAATTATTGCAAAAAATTAATAAAAGCTTAATAATATGAAATAAGGCACGGGCAATAAAGTTGAATTTTAAAAGATTCTGAATTATCTCAAAATTCAGCAAAGACAATTTATCCTATTTAAAAAGAAAAACAATGCAAAGTTATTAAATTTATACCTGATGGATTGTACAACAACTATTTTAAACTCATCTGAAATTTCAGACATGAAGGATGTGATCTGCTTCATCAATCGATCAACACTACTCTCACTCCCAGTTTTGAGAAGAGTGGTAATGGCTAAAGTAGCAATATTACGGTTTGAGTCAGTGATGAGATTCTCAAGGTCAATATTGCAGGCAGTTACAGCAGCAGGATGAGTCATTGCCACCTGTAAAAAAAGTTTGTAAAAATAAATAAATAAAAGAAAAACTTCAAGAATAACCAGTTCTGAAATGAGGAATTACAACAATCAAAAATCAATATTTTTTTTTAATATACAATTTGTTTCTGATAACTATTCATTGCTTAATCTTTACATATAATAATGTTTCATTCTCTTGAAACTAATGAGGAAACCCTCATTTTCAACAGCATAAAAGCATTTGCCAAATAATGTACTTGAAATATGTAAGGTATCCAAAAGGTATGTTTACTTATAAAAAATATTAAAAATAAATTAATAAAGAACAAGCACTTTATTTGTTTTCACTTTAAGAATTATCGTGCATGTTGTTTCACAATTCCTTAAAATTAAATCACTCATTAACTATAAAGTCCATTTAGTATAAATTTTAAACTACATACAATCAAAATCCATATTCAAGGTCAATGCATAAGTCAAATTATAGTAATCTCTGAAACTGGCTACTCTAGACAGATTTTAAAAAGACCTCAGTGGAAATCCTAAATTCAATATGAAATACTCAATATTCAATATGATTATTCAATATGATATATTCAATTAAATATTCAATATGAAATTCCAAATACAACAAATGATAGGAGAAGTGAATTTCTCAATATGTTAAAAAAATAGTTATAAATTCTAAATTGAGTTCAGAATACCATAAATACATAGCTTTATTTATTTATAATTTTTTTTATATAATATAAAAATATTTTTTGGAAGTCTCATTTTCTAAATATATAAAAAATGCTAGAAATTACAATAAAAGATAAAGACTTTTCTAATAAATAAAAAAAATATTTTAACTACATTAATAATGTAATACTAAGTAACAGAAATAGCCGTATTTAGCTTTCTTTAAGGAAGAATTAAACAAAAAGTTTATCTGAAGTCTTAAACAATTATATAAGTAGTTTAAAAGTAAATTCAATAATGATTTATTGTACTTTTTTTTTTTTAATCTTTTAGGGATTAAATATATTATAATCAGTAAAATAAAGGTACCTGAATTCATAAACTATCTGTCAGAAATGAAAATACTTAGAAAATTTGGCATATGAAATTATAACCCTGTTTGAAAGTATCTATTAGAGTAAGCAATTATTTTCAATTAAGAAAGGAAATACATCTCTTGTAGGATACATAACTGCTTCAGTCAGTTCTGAAAATAATAACTGCAGACAAGATATTCCCTTAAGTAAGAAAGATGGGAATAGAAAAGATTTGGCAAATATCAGGAAGAAAACAGACTATACCAATCATCTAGTACTTTTATTTTAAAAATAGATTTTCAAAATAAAACTTTCATTTCTAAAAATATTCCTGGTGAAGCATATGCATTAATACTTTATTTATTTAGTCTGTAGCAGCATTTAAGCCTGCTTTGGTTCCAGAAACATTCATGGAACTAAAATTTTAAGAAAATAATGAAAGGCAATTTTTTAATATAAAATAACTAAAGTTTAATTAATTATAATACAATATTTTACTTGTATCTTTTTAGTATTTTTAAGATGCACTGACTACCTCTCACCTTATTAAGTGTTTTGACTGCAGCAAATCTCAGTGTAGGCTTTGGTGAGGCACAGAACAATTGTAATACGGATACAGCGGGAGCCAGCTCCCTTGGAGTGGTGGATTTCATATTCACAATAGCATGGGCAGCTTCATAAATGACCATTTCACTTTTATGTCGTAGGCAACTCTCAATGAAATCAAAATGAGAACTTTCGAGGCTGTGAGAAGGAAGGAAAAATAAAAGTAGCTATAAAAAATAGCATTTCAATATTGTTAGTGAAAGGAGATAAATGTATATATGCTGTGGAATACAATACTATCAAATTTCTTAGACTATTACACAAAAATTTAAAGATAATTTTCCTTTCATAAATTTATACATAATATCAGTATTACCGAGTATGTTCTTTTAACTGCTAAAAGGCAGTTCTATGTAATTAATCATAGACTCGAATAAAATAGCTTTACTATTTATTAAGTAGCAAACTAGTGATAAATTCTTATGAACTTGCATTTTTCTACGATAAAGAATGCAAGAGGAGGAATGCCACTGAGACAGATACTCCATCCAGTATCCAAATAATTATACGGTTAGTAACTATCATTAAACTAATGAATTTTCATCCTTATTTCAATGGATTATAATTGAAATCCTCATTTACAACTGTATATATCATTATAGATATTTAAGTTTAAAAGTTAATATACAGAATATAAAAGATCTTTTTCTAACACTGTTCATCACAAATTTGGCAACCAACAAAAAAGAATCACTTCCATGTGGGCAAACTTTCTAATAACTATTAAAAAATGTCGTAAGCATTTAAAATGACATTAAAAGATGGAATGTATAAAGATGGAACAACGAATCATAATTATTCTACAACATCGGAACAATTCAATAATTATATTAATAAAATTTTAAGCATTATTACCCAGCATCATCATCTTCAATCAATTTACTTGCAATTCGAATCTAAAAAAAAAAGAAAAGAAATTACAATTATTAGGCACTCATATTAAGCAACTAATTTCAGAAAAACCTTAAAAAACGGAAGATATTTTTAAAATAAAAATTCCTATAACTTACTAATAAACAAACAGCATAAGATGACTTGAGTGATGGTCTAGTATATTTGGTTAGAAGTTTGGATATGGCCAATTTGTCATTTTTACGAATCTGATACAGTAATCCCAAAGCATGATACTGAAAATAAAAAGGGGGGAAAATGATGAAACTATTTGTTTATGTCACAGTAAAATCTGTATTAACATTTTCAAATATTGATTAAATTTTTTTAATAATTAATATATAATTTCCAGTAATAAATAATTTTTTAAAGATCTCATTAAAGCGTATATTCTCAAACTTAAAATTTTTAATCTCGAATTTGTTCTAAAAAAGTGATTTATCATCATACTATCAATTAAAAATTAATACATTCTCTGTGAAGTGTTTATAACAATAAAAGGGATTTTACATTCATATTATGCTCACTAATGAAACTCTAACAATAAAACAAATATGCTACATATGTTTATGAACATGGAATAATAAGAAAAGCAAATATTTATTATTCAGGGGATGAATGCAATACTTGAGATTGATTCACTACAATGGTCTCGATGGCAGATTCTATCTTCATTCATTTCAAACATTTCAGGAACAAAATGTCCTATTTATAATTATTAGCAAGGCTGAATGATCAGTTTTGCACTGAAAACCTTAATTTTGTAAATGTATCAATATTCACCTCACATTTGTGCTTTAATGAATAATAAAATTTGAATAACTATAGTTTCTATTTTTGCATTTTAAAAGTACAATTTTATGCTTATAATTATATTTTCTTCATTCACGAGAAATATTTATATTATGATGGAAATTTAGAAAAATATTTTAATAATAAAGTTAATTGTGTTTAGGTTCAATTAAAAGAACATGGATAATATAAATTCATGTTACATAATCATAAAATATTTTTGTTATATTATATTGGACAATAAAATTGCAGTAATTTCTAAGAAAAAAAAAAAGCATCATATCTGAAGAAGTTTACCTGGACCATAACATTATCAGCATTAACTGCTTCTTGAGCTTCATTGACCCATCGTTTCACAACATCTGGACATTCCTTCATAAAATGCTAAAAAAAAAAAAAAAAAAAAAAAAAAAAAATCTGAAGAAAAATAGAAAAAATGCATAATCACTATAAATCACATATTATGCAATGAATATCAACTTACCAGAGATGATACAAGGGCAGCGCTAGATACTGAACTATTTTTATCAACAATAGCCTGCTTCATGTAACGCTCAATAGCTTGTAGCATGCCACCCTAAATGCAATTTAAAACAAATATAAGCCTAAAATATTCTCTTACAGTTTCAATAAAGTCAGTTATTAACACAGTTTTATATTGGCCTTTTTAAAATCAAACTACAGATAATTATACTTATTTTGGCAATTTAATTTTAACTAAAATTTAAAATAAAGAAATGATAGCTCACATCAGTAATTTTGCAGAGTGCTCGAATAGCTGCTGGTCGATATTGTTCTTCCTGCAAATATTATGGAGACTGCATTAATTTAATTATTATAATACTAATATAAGTTGAAAATAAAAGATTTTAATAATTACACAAAATAAAATTTAAACAGCTTTCAAGATAATTATAAGATAAAAAAAAATATAATAATCCATACCTTCCCAGTCATATCTTTAGTAAGACTAAAAAAACAAAACAAAAACAATGTTAATATTTTTTTAAAAATCAAACATTTTACAAGTAGTTTTGTAAAAACAAAATAATATTCAAGAACTATTTTGCCAAGTTGGCTTTCTATTATTCATTACCAATAAATGCAAGAATGGTTAATTTGAAATGCTGACAAATTCATATTACAACAGATATTTAAATTTATAAAACGGACATTAATAGAAGGTTACAAAAAAGGAAGAAATGAAATATCTAATAGTGAATCAAAAAGGTAAAGTAGATTCCTTATGTCCAAAAATTTAGCCATTTTGACTTTATTTCTGCATGGTTAAAATTTTAAAATAAAAGTATTTTTTTTTTAAATGATATTCCATGTAAAAATGGAACTTATTTATTAAACAGGGATTGAAATCTAATCTCCAGGATGTATATGCTATTACAGCTGAAAAGGTTAAGGAGAAAAAATTTCACCCTTTTTGCCATTTTGATTTCATAAGGATTGGAATTATGAGAAATAGAAAATGATGCAATGAATGAGATCTTCCAAACAAAATGACATGCATACTTTTATATTGTAAGTAAATAACAAATTTATAGCATACTAAGAGCATTAAAATTAGAGGTTGAATAATCAGACTATAGCTCCTAACTTCCCAGTTGTCACAAAATTTGAGATAAGATAATATTTTGCCCAATTTACATTATATGGTTATCTTCAAACATAACAGAATCGTAAACAGAAATTTTAAGCTTCGACTATTTTCACATTTTTAAGGTAAATAGTTCATTTATAAATATTAATTAAGATATTCATTTTCTCTCCAACATATCACTTGCCAATTCATCTCTATTAATAATAAAAATAAATATATGTATGTCTGTGCATCACTATTCTACAGACCAAACTTTCTGACTTACAGCTACCAAATTTGGTTCATAGGTTCCTAACAGGATAGAAGAGTATAGCTCAGATAATTTTTGAAATTTCTGTTAGAATTTTAAATAATTTAAAACTAAGCTGCATTTTGACATTTACTGTGATAAAAATAATGCACAAAAATAAATTTTTCTTAATTTCAAAATATATATATTAAAAAAAAAAAACTTTTTAATCATATCACTTTAAGAGTGATGCACTATTTTTTTTTTTTTTAATATTCACAATTTTTAAAAATATTTGCTTATTTTCAATTTAATGTTTGCTGAATTTAATATTTTAATTTCAATATATTGCATTACTAATTTGAAATTGAAACCATTTTGACTATCTGACTAAATATTTAATTTTCTTCCATAGTTCACTACTTGAAGGATTCTGCTTAAATCTGTGTAGTTTATAAAATGAATAAAAAAGTGAAATTACAATACTACACAATTTTTTTGGATGAATTGCACATTTATGTTTTTAATAGCACTATGATGTTACGGAACCTACCTAATTGTATTACAGGGAAACAACTTTAACACTTATGCTGAAAACTGAATAAGCTAATTGGTATCAGTATCAATAAAACTAATTGCAATTAAATTAATTTACAAAAAAAATTGCTTATTTTACAAAAGAAATTTGTATAAAGATGTCAGTTTATTTAAAAAGCCTAGAACAGGTTTATCAATCTTTTAAAGTTTTGCACCAATTAAGTAAGAATAAAAACATAGATACATCACAAAATAATCTTCTGATTGAGAATCAATGCATTTTTGATAAAGTGTTTATAATAAAAGGATAAAATGTTTTAAATTTATATTTTAACTTATAAAAATTATTAATTAATATTTATAAATACAAATTTTACATGATAAAATATAACCACAGCCAGCCAAAACAATAGATAATATTACATAATACAATATATTCAGATTTGTTTTATTAGTCCTATTTCATGTGCTAAAAGGAAAGGAATTAAACATTTTATCTTTGTTGAAAATATATTTATATTCTTATCCCCTCCCCTCCCAAAAAAATAAATAAATAAAATGATTGGAATTTATTTTTTAATGTAATTTCTGCCACATTAAATGTTTCAAAACTGATCTCTTTCTTGGATTGAAATGTCACCAAAGAAAGAAAGAAAGAAAAAAAAAGTTGCATACGAAACCATTTTGATACCACCCCAAGCATTAATTTGAAGAAACAACAACAAAATTGCATACTATTAAAACAACATTAAAAGTTCAATTTAAAAGAGCAACAAAAATACATATTTATATGTATTTATATAGTAATATTAAGATTGTGTTAAATGATGAGTTTATATAAAAAGTAAACAATGTAACAAATTGGCTTGGTTATTTTTCAGATAAACAAGAAAATTTGTTTTTTCAAAGAAAATTCTTATCAATTTAAATATTAAACTTTAAATAAAAAAAGGAAAACTTTTCATTCAATATATTATTTTATCAATTTAAATATTAAACTTGAAATAAAAAAAGGAAAATTTTTTCATTCAATATATTAGAAGCGGATATTTACATTAAAGACTTTTATTCATTATAAAATTTCATAATTTTTAAAAAATGCACTCATTTAATGCATGTCAATTTTTTTCCTTTGTTTTTGCTAAGCACATAAAAATTAAGCTAAAATATACTAAATAAAATCAAATCTTATATCTATGGATATTTAAAAAAAAAAAAAAATGGAAAGAAATTTTCCTAGTTGTAATTCTTTATACAAGTATTTAATATTATTATAACATCAGTGTTTTTTCAAAATGTGTATTCTAAAAGATAAAAGGGATAATAAAGCATATGAATGTTTAATAATTCAAAGCATATTTGATAGACTATTTGCATGTTATGTTTTATTATTAATTTTCTACAAAATCATAAAATGAATTTTTGGATCTAGATTTATTGCACAAAGCATTGTATAGAACTGTGGATTCTTTATAAAAGAAATTAATACGTTTCATATCAAAACATTCTTAAAATATCCAATTTTTTCCAAACGAAATTTTTACAAATTATTACAGATATAAAAGAACTAGTACAGAAATCAAATGAATAAAACATGAACAAATACAATCTTATTAATATACTGGAGTGAAGTTTTACTGTACAAAATTATAAAACATTGGAATATGAGATAATACCTGCTGGTTACAATAATAACATCCTCAGCAACTGAAGCCAATTCTTTAATACATAGATAAACTAAGCGACGGATAATTGGATCATTTGATTGAAAAAGCTTTGTCATAGCAAAGAATGCTTCTGTTGCTTCTACAGTGCCTAACTGCTCTCCCTATATGTCGGGGAAAAATCATAAATGTGATAAGTAACATAAAAATATTTTCAGTTAATACAGATACATCAAAAACTAAATTCAAAAATATAAACAAATACAAGATAACACAAATGAGCATTTTCTTCAGATATATATTTGAAGTATTATGTATGAAACTAAATTATCCAGAAAAATTCAACAGAACTATTCTTCCATTCTAAAATATACACAATAACAAAACATAACATAATTAAAAGCCATATATTTTTGACAAGATTTTCTTATTACATTAAAAAATTTAAATCTGATGCATTTATAACAGTTTTTAGCAAAACAGTGCCAAAAGAAATAAAATTTTAAGGCAATTTAAAATCATTTGAAAATTTTTTTAATTCTTGACAGGAAAGTTATTTTTCATTTTTACAGACTGAATATTTTTAAAATTATAGGCTATTTGCATTTATTTGATATAGTAAAACTACTTAAGTTACTTGTTTAATTTGAACCATATATGGAATATCAGCAATGTTTTAAAACTTCTTATACATAATATATAGCATCTTAATGCATAATTTTGAATTTAAAAAAATAAGTTGAAAAATGCAATATACAATAAAGAAAATGCAACATGAAGTTTTTTTAAGGGATTAAAACAAACCTGATTCAGAAGGTAGATGATCTTGGTCAGGATGGTTGCACATTTTCTTGGATTTAAAGGCGTTTCATTAAAAGTTCTAGCCTGGAAGAAAAATATATATATCTTTTAGAGAGATGCATGAAAGCAAATAATTCAAACCATTTATTAGAAAGTAGTAAATCACACAAATCATTTCTCACAGAAGTATCTACCAACTTAAGGGGGAAAAAACTTTTAAACACAGATAAAATTCAAATGAATTGATAGGGCATACACATTTCAGAAGGTAGATATTTCAAATCTCAAACATCCATAATTAATGTTGAAATTTTAAATCAGGCTGTTAAAATTGGCTTTCAAAGAAGTTTTACTTGTAAATTATTTCATTACTATAAAATATTTGTAAAGAAATTCCAAAATTTTCTTTTCTTTCATTATTGCTTAATCCAAAGCATTCAATTATGAGTAATGATTAAACTTAATCAATACTCATCATTTCAAGAATTAAAAAAAAAAAAAAAGGTTAAGCACAATTCTAATCAAACTCATATTAATCAAAAATCTCAATTATGTTTTCAGAAACATGGATTTTTATTTTTTTAAAATTTTTATATATTGAACAGAAATTTTGCTACAAAATTTTGTGCATATTTATTGCAATCCACAAAGTTCGAATGCATTTTGCATATGGCAGGAAATATGCATAATTTTTTTAAAAAAATCTTTCCCTCCAATTTTTACTGTTCACAGAAAACCAGAAAGTTATTTATAAAGAAATGCCAGCAAATTACAAGACATTCTTAATCTTACAAATTCTTTTCCTAACTTACAACAAGATTTTTACTTTAAATTCCATTTAGCTTTAGTTTACTTATGGTGAATATAATCCTGAAATGGAAATCTTTAAGAGTGAAAATGAAATTTAGTTTAATAAGAGACATAGAAAATATAATGAAAAATAATTTAATTTTGTCATTTTTATACATTTCTTTTTAACAAATTGTAAGAAAATTAACATGTTATATACACAATTGTTTTAAGTCTTTTTAAAAATTAACAATGCATAATTGCACTTAATAAGAAAATAAAAAATTATAGCATACAATTCTATATAATGCAATTTCTATGAATTGAATTCTTCAAGTACAATATATAGTTTCACTAACTCTAAATAATATTTGAAAGTAATTTACTCGATCATTAGAATTGATAACATCTTTTTTCTAAGCATCCTTTCTCAGAGGCTATTGTTGTGCAGCTTTGAAATGTTACACTTTGGTAGAATCAAATTAGTATATTTTCTTAATTTTAATGTAGCTCCAATTTCAACATAATTGTAAATCCAAAATAATATTTACACAAGTTTGAGACCTATTTTTATACATGAAAGACAAAACATTTAAAATTGATCATAATCATTGATTTGATCAACAATATCTTAAGACTATGTTACCAATTATTTTAAAGTAAGCTAGAGAGCTAACATATTATAAAAATACACATTTCATCTTAAAAATTATATTTTTCTTCTCAATGTACCAAAGAGATTTTTTCATATCGAAAAATACCCAGAATTATTTCTTATAAATAATTCTGGTTATTGTTATAGCTATAAATTAGGAAAATAATTTATAGCAATAACATTTTTTTTTAAAAAGTTTTTTTAAAGTGAATAAAAGGAAATATTTTTAATTCATTTTTTATATAACACAATTTAGAAGACAAAAACAAATATTTTATTTTCCCAAAGAGACCAAGTCAAATGAAATGCATGCCATATCTATTATTTATATGGTTAATATTAAAAATTACCTCTCATTAATGAATTTTCAGGAGATAGCTATATTCATATGTACAAATCATATTCAAACAGGAAGTTCTTAGCATTTCCCAATTTGATGACTTTTCAATATCAACTTTTATTTATTATATTTAAAATAAATTTAACTGAAAGGAAACAATAATAAAGCAGGAACTATGATGACTTTAGGTCGGAATCATGCTTTGAAATGTTTTAATTTCACATTCTATTTTAAGAGTTATTTTGATACAGAAACAGGGAATTTTTGAACTATAGTTAGGAGAAAAATATGATATTAGAGCTAATAATCCTCTCTGAACTTCAACGAAAATCAGAATTAAGAGATTTGAACCCCAACTTTAACATTTATTTTCCCATTTTTAACAAGATATATAGACGTTACTAAGTCTTGTCTATTAATCTTCAGTCAATAAACATATGAATATAATTACATGCACTATAATTTACTTTCTGACCATTGATTAAGAATTTCTATTTCTTTGAAGTGATCTACAACAAAATTTTTAGTTATTACAATTATATGACAAAATATGTTCTATAAATTGTATTATATAATTTGTAAAACCAATTATTATTCAATACTTTGTACAGATTCACCAATTTAAATCAAAGGATAAATTAATATTATGGAATGATTTTTATCAAAAAAATTCAGCAAATTCTAAATCTGTACAAATAATAGTTCCTGTAGCATCTACTTAAAACAGTATAAAAAAATTTAATACCAGTTTACATATCTAATTTGAACAACCAATTAAGATTTTAAAACTTTATGCAAAATGTTGAATAATTTGCTTCCTATATTGCTAATACAGATGCTACATGAACAATTTTGAAAAGATAAATGTAAAACTTACTTCCTGAAGAACAGTAGTTTTCTCTAAGTTATGAAAAGGATTGCCACTTGCACCTGAGTGGGGAAAAAAAGCATTTAAGCAAAAAAAAGCATTCAAAAGCTTACAGTATATAAAAATAGTAGGATAAAAATTTTATGTCTAAAAAACAATTCATAAAATACATTAAAAACTTTCTGAAAAAATGCATAATCATTAAAATAAATTTAAAATTTTTAAATGAAAATTTAGCATGAAATTTAATTTTAATCAATACTTTATTTAAAAATATGTCACTAATGCATTTTTAAAATTACATACTCAAGTTTTAGATTAAGTAATCGGTTAAGAAAATATTACATTTGATTCTTCATCAGTAATAATTTTATAAATTATATTAAAATTAAAATTATTTACTACATAATAAATATTCAAAATAATGCATTATCAAAAATATCAACTAATGAAATTACATATTCAATATTCTATTTTAAAAAATTTACTTAAACAACTTTATTTTACAATGAAATCAACTTGCAGCAAATTCATTAAAGAAAAAAAAAAAAATGACATTTTTTTTTCAGGGAGCTAATGTTTTATAAAATAGTATTTGAGTATTTTTATGGATTGAATTGTTAAGAAAACTAGATTTTAGTGACATCAATTTTATGGCAGCTGAATGCTATAAAAGTGGGATTTAGATATCAATCAAAACCATGAATAACAAATATGATGCTTTAAGAGTAAGGGCTAAAATGTTATTATAATTTTAAGAATAAAAATTTAATTAATCTTCAACATAAAACTAATCTGTGATGTGTAACGACGTAAAAGCAATTTCAGACAACTGATGTAACATTTAATATATTTTCAAGCGATATTAACAGGAAACTTAATTTAAACTAGTGTATAGACAAAATTTCAGAGCATACAAATCAGCATACGTAATTTAATGTAGGAGTAGACATGTTTAAAAGTGCATTTTAAAATGTTTATTGCTTCAAATAAAAAGAAATTTATTAGAATAAATTATTGATAACACATGAAATAATCTTTCAATACATACTAAATGAAAAAGTTTTCAACCTACAAATATAGAAGAAAATTTATGAGGGAAAAAAAAAAAATCTACTGTGGCAATTGAGATCTTTTCCTAACAACTATGGGTTGCCTCTTCAGAAGACTGCATTGACAGGGTCATAGAAATAATAAGTTTTTCATTGCTCAATTACATTTTTGTCATATACACTAACTGCTACATTTGATGCAGAGCGTGATTTGAAGTTTTAATACTGTACTTTGTTCAAAAGCAATGGCTTTTCACATCCTAATAAGATATGATTAATACATTTTTTCATCTTTATTCATATAAGATTAAATTCTTATTATAGAAAAAGCTGATAAATATCTCAATCAAATAAATAAAGTTATCAAAAAATTAAATGCCCCCCCCCCAAAAAAAAACACCTTCACATGTGGGATATTTATTTCCTACAATTTCACACAATGATTATTAAAATGTTATTAGAAAATATTTTCATTGTGATACTCGTCACAATAAATAACGAGATCTTGCACTTGACTTATAAAATTAAACTAGGCTGTAAAGATTAATTTATTTCCATTTTAAAAATACAGTAAGAAAGTAAGCATAAAATTATAAATCTCATGCCATTAGTGTAATCATTAAGAGGCTAATAATAACATTAATATTCCATGATTTCATCATTTTTGAAATTTATATTAGGTAATTTACATAACAAACTATTTCAACATTTTGTTAAATTGATAATTTTGATGATATTCTTTAAGAATGTTAATTCATGTTAAAAGGCCAAATAATAGACACATATCAAACTATGACAAAATGAAACTGAATTTGACAATAATAAGAAACTTGACAAGTAAATAAACACAATCAATAAGTAAATCCAGTAAACACAATACAGACAAATTTGATAGAACTTTAAAATAATTAAGGTTATTTGAATTTAAAATTCGCAATTCAAAGCAATAGTTTTGGCATGCACAATAAATTATGCTCTCTCTTTTCTCATCCTCAATAAACAATCTAAATATTGAAGTATTTTTCATAACGTGTCAATGAATACCATAATACACTACATTTGTAGAAAATATTGAGTTCTGCATAAAAGTTCCTTATCTTTACAAAATATCTTTACGGATTAATATAATTTATCATGTTTTAAAATATGTTCTAAATTTAATCTAAAGGATGCGACAGGAAAAACGTAAGCTAAATAAATAGCATTTTCTGTCAATAATGATGCAATGAGTAATGAAATTTTTATAAAATAATATTAATTATTAAAAGTAATTTCACTTGATAAAATTGTTTATTACTGAAAAATATTTCAAAAAAATTAGTTACGGGTTGCTGACATGAGGAATATCATCACTTGAAGTAGAAAAATTCCAACACTGGGATGTAGAGTATTAGGCCGATATAATAATTTCGACACAATAACTAAATAGTATGTAAAATCTTTCTAAATAATACTGAATCCTTAAAAAGCAGTTATAATAAAAACCGATCCAAAATATAATCAGAAACCAAAACTACATCAAAGTAAACAAAAAATGCCGATCAATCTCTAAGCCTAAGAAATCGAACAGTATAACGTAATAAGTATGCAATTTAAAACATTTAGGAAAGTATATTAAATATTATTAAACATTACTACCATCTTCTTCCTCTTTTTTCTCGCGCTTAAGGGCGTACATATTTGATGTTGTATTATGGTTTTATTGTAACTCAAGTTTACTCCACGTCAATAGCAATAACACCACATCTCTGCTCTCGCAATTTTACGGCACAGTTAAGAAACTAACTCAGTTGTCATCATCATCTTAGTTAACGTTTGAGGCTTTCAAGTAGAAATAATTATTGCCCATTTTTGATTTTTACTCATACAAAAATCTAAAATTTATATTAAATTACATATTTTCTAGACTCTTCTTCGTGCCTTTATAGATATTTAATCAACTCGGTCTGATTAAAGCTTTACATTTGTTTTTTGTAATCCTGAATTAATTTATTACAGCTAATTTATTTATTCTGTAGTGCCTTTATTATTTTATGATATCATATCATTGTTTTCAGAGTAATTTGAAAAATCAAAACTGGAGCTCCATTAATTATATATAATAATCACTAATTAATTATATTCTTATTTATTGCTCTAGAGTGACTTTATTTTTCAGAATGTTATTCGATTTATTTCGAATTTCTTAATAGTATAATTGTTCTGAGAACTATTTTGTAAAGAAAAGTAGAAGTAACTGAATTGGAATTATTTTCGTTTATCGGAATTAGAAATTAAAATCTTTCAGAATTAGCAAGAGTTTAACTACTTTGATACTGTTTTCGGGTCATTCAATTCGATTCGATCATTTGATTTCGGTCAAGTAAAATTCATTAGAAGGAGCGAAAAATATTGTCTTTTTTTTTTTTAACTGACTAATTCATAAAGTATACCTTTAAATTTTTGAAAATTCCAATTACATTGTTGACTTCTTTTGCAGACGATAATTCTTTTTTTAAAAAGAAAGAAAACAAGTTCGTAAGAATTTTTTTAAATGTGTTTAAGTAGTTCGAATCACGGAAAAGGTGGATTCTCCTTCTCTGTAGTTGGAATTTAGGAACTGGAACAGTATGGAAGGAGAAAATTGCTCAGTTTCCCATGGGAATAGCATTATGAAAGGTACTTCAAATTTTAAATTACTTACTAGAGAAATAGAAGATCTTTTAAATTTATTAAGAAGTAACGCAGATCCTGAAACATTAACGAGATATATAGATTTTTTAAAACAGCTGGCTGATAAAAGAGATTTAATTGAAGATGAAAAGGAGAAAATAACAAATATCATTAAAGAATGCATCAGCTTTTCTTTATCGTACATAGAAGATAGCAAAAAATGTTCTTCTGAAGAGAATGAAATTCGTCTTGAATTATATTGTATGTTATCATTAACGGTTTTGAATTTGTTAAATGATAATGATATCGAATATAACAGCATTGCGTTTACTTTCATGAGCAAATGTCCGAAAATGGTCAGACTTTTTAACTGTCATGGGCATTATGAAAAAGGAGAATATTATGTCGTGAAGTGTAAAGAATTAACAGAGACAATAATTGATAAATATAAACACAGTGACGTATTTGTAACTAAAATACTCATGGATAAAAAAATATCTGTAGATTTGTATCACATTGAAACAATAAGCAACAGAGGAAAACTTGATGAAAGTTTTGATGAAATTCAGAAAGTAAAGTCAAGACTTTCAGATTTTCCAGATCATCGAGAATATTTCATTAATATTTGCTACAACGTTAGCATCAAATTCTATAAGAAAGAACGATATGAACATTCAATAACGTTGTTGGAAACAGCATTGAAAATAGCAACTGACGTAAATCCGTCTTGCGAGAGTATTTCTATTATCGCGAAATTATTAACCCATATTTATACGAAACAAAGCATAGCCACTAATTGGCAAAAATGTTTGAAAATATTTAATTTGATAAAGGAGAAAGATGTGCCAGTAGCATTCTTACCTGATTTATTCACAGCTGCGTTCTTTTCAGGAAATCAAAATACCATTGCAGATATTTTAAGTCATTACCACAAATCAGGTGATTTTTCTACATCTTTTATATCAGAAGTTGTTGAAAAATTGAATGGAAAAGGATATTATAGAATTGCTATAGATTTTATTCATAAAGAAAGACAAAGACGTTTAGAATTGAAAGAAAAATTCTATTTATTCAGCTTGGAATTACAAGTACATTTAAAAACTAGTTCCTTGGAGAAGGCAAGTGCTTTACTCGAAGATGCTATAAGATTAGCAAAATCTACAGATGTCACTCTAAAGCAGACAAACTCCTTTTGCAAAGTTTTGTTTTCTTACGCTGATCGTTTATTCAAATCACAATCTTTCATGCAATCTTTAACATGGTATAAAAAATTCCTGAAATTTGTTGAAACAACGAGAATAAGTGGTGCGGCTATAACTTTCTTGAAGCAAAGAATTTGCTTGTGCTATTTGGAAATGAATGAAGGACAACTGGCTAAACAAATGTTTATGAAAATCGAATGCCCTAATTCAAACACAGATTTTCTCCATCTATATTTGGGACTTCAAATAGCAATAATGTGCGAAGACCAAGAACTGGCTGATATAGCATTAAAATACACTGGTAAGATCATTTTTTTTTAAAAAAAAAACAGTTTAAATTTTTCTTCATAATTTTCCTCTTAAATCCAAAACTGAAAAGTTTGGATGTAAAGTCTTCATTTCGCCAGCTTGAAACGGATTTTAAGAGGAATTTTTGCTTATTGATTTCGGTGTATTGGCTCAAGTGTCAAAATTACTATCATATTGTACCAATTCGATGCTTGAGATGGTGCGGCGCATTCAATATGTAGCTATAAGGCAAATGCCCCCAAGCTGGCTTGGTGTGGAAGTTTGGATTGAGGTGTATTGCTTCAAAGCGGCAAAATCAGCTGATATTCTTTATTAATAATAAAGAGAAAAAAGCAGATTGCTGGAAACAAAGATAAAATATTTACCATAAATATACTCAGGAGTGAAGAAATATACATAATTCTTGACAATTTGCAAAAATTTTTTTAGCATAAAAATAAATTTTATCCATAATTTATTATTTTATCATTATCCATCTTTTCTATGATATCAATTTAGCTGCCATATTTTTTAATTTTTAATGGACTTTTTAAAATATAAGTATATTTTACAATACCTTTTATTATTATAATTAAATTTAAATCGCTTTCAACTATTTATCGTTACGTTTTTTTTTTTTTTTTTTTTTTTTTTTTTTTTTTTTAAATTAGAATCCAGGGTATGAAGATTTAGCCTACGTTTTTCATTTTGATTAAGTTTCCATTCTTGAATTTCTTTTTTAATTTAACCATTTGTAAACATCACTGCTCTTATCTAATATTGTTGAATGTATAAAAATGTATTCAGGTTCTTTAAGTTCGGAATGTTTCTTTCTTATTGTATAGCACTAATTTCTTTTGTTCAATCAGAAATTAAAAATCCACTAAGATATTTCAAAAATTTAGAAATATATTCAGTATTAGGATCCAATGAGGAAAAGTTTTCCTTATTATTGTTGCATATTTTATGGATGTGTTTCAATTCACAATCCAATTATTCGCTTCTTGAAGCTTAATTATTCCCTGTTTCGTTTAAAACTGAAATTGTAAATGAGATGACAGTCAGAGAGAATTGACCAGGCCCATCGCGCAGTGAACAAAATAGGCTCCAAAGTTCCTAAAATTGGGGCCCGTTTCCACATCTATCAAATTTGAACTTTTAAGCTACTTTATTGGAGAAATCATTAGAATCAAATTGCTTATGAGCGCTTTTATTAATTTTTTTGGTTGCAATTATTGTGCCGAACCAGCTGGTCGTCAGAGGCGGCTGGTCTTTAATAATACTGAAATTTATTCCTTTAAAGCAAATAAAGTTTTATTTATTTCTTTTCTTATTTAACTAGAAGAAAATGCAACTCGCTTGTTGTATTTCTTAAAGGCAGCATTTCCAAAATTTCAGTGTTTTAAAGAATAAAAGATAAAATTCTTTAGTTTTAGTTAAGTTTCGCATATTTTTTTAAATTTTTAATTTTACTGTTGAAGCAAAAACATATACTTCCAGCTTATCTGTGAATCAAAATCGTTTTATTTCCAGAATGTATGCATATACTGAAAAAGAGAAAGAATATAAAATTAATTTAATTTCCAAAGGCGAAGAAATTTTTGTAAATCGCTGTGATTTTTTGAATTAATTTTTTTCAGATATCGAATACCTGACAAAGCATTATTCCTTTCATATTATTTCTATTATTGATCCTATAATGATGATGGCTCCATTTTTGTCCGGGAAGGGTAATTTAGAAGCCAAAGAATAAGTTTTTATTGATAACTAGCCGAATTTGGCGATCAGCCGGTTCGCCAAACTTAATGTTCGTTAAAATTTTAATAATTAAATATTTTATGCAATTCATACTTCAGTAGCTTCTTCATTAAAATATTTTAAAACTTCAAATTTTGATAGTCATATAATTAATTCATTCATAATATTATAAAGGCCTTCAGTCATAACGTAATATGTATCTCTCTCATTTTCTGTTAGCTCCCGTAGAATTTATACTTTAAATTAAAGTGGAAAGGATTAATCTGCAATTAATATAATAATATTTTTTACTGAAACAAAGTATTTTTTTTTTGTAATATGATTACTGAAAACAGAGTCACTGAGCGTTTAAACTTTATGGGCACTAAAGAATATCTTTCTTAATTTATGTAACATTTCAAGAATTTGTCACATAATTTTCTCAGATTCATCATGACCAAATCGATTAATTAACAATGTTTCATTTTAAATGCATCAAACACTAAGAAAATAAAACAAATCGTTTAAAAAAATCGGTCGAAAACAGGCTAAAAAAAATACTTAAAAACGATATATTTAAAACTATAAGCATATACAAAAAATATATAACTAACTTAAATACAATTTAATTACAAAAGCATGCAACTAATCTAAAAATAATTTAAATCAAGAATCATCCGTTGATAATAATTGTCAATAATCAGAACACAATGCGCATGCGTGAATTTTCGACGCCAGTTACGGTAACGCAAATGCGTGAATTTTCTACTCCAGTTGGGGTAACGCTATGCGGATTAGAAATTTTTAATTTCTTTATTCTGCTTTATTTTAATTCAAAAGTACTTCAGAATGAATCTGAAAGATCGATTCATTAACAATGTTTAATTTTAAATGCATAAAACATTAAGAAAATAAACAGAATCGTTTGAAATAATCGGCCGAAAAATGTTAACCCTAGCCTCATTACTGTTGGAAAAAAAAAGCTTGAAGCCTTACTCATTTGACGGTGAGGAAAATGGAAGATTTTTTGGCGGGAAAGTTAGTTTTTAATTAATAATTAAAATTCTAATTAAAAATTCAAAAAAGGCACCCCAGGTGCACATTTCCGACCTCTAAGGTATACCTCTACCAAATTTGGTAGCTGTAGATCAAACGGTCTGGCCTGTGGAGGGCCAACACACACACACACACACACACACACACACACACACACACACTGATCTTTTTCATAAGTATAGATAAAGGACAATATGTGTGTGTGGATGTCAGTTCGTGTATTGGCATTCTAAAGGATATAAGATCTATAGTTGGCAAATTTGGTGAAAATATACTTTGGAAGTTGAAAATGTGCTCTCTGAGAATGTTTTTTGAAATGTTAACTAAAAAAAAATAAGCAAAATTATAGCGGTTTCCCGCAAGGATTTCTAAAAATATTACTGCACAAGAAAGATTTTACATCATCTAAAAATTCAAAAAATTATTTTTTTCTACTACACCGATTTACATGTCGTATAACTTTTTCTATTTTTAATCAATCGAAAAAAAATATTTGAAGCACATTTTACAATAATATGTTTCATGTGGCATTCAGATCGTTTTCATTATTGCCGGAAATATTTTATCTTGAATTTTTCTTCCATTGTTGTTGGTGAAAATGTAAAGTCTTATGAAAGTATAAAAGTAAGAAAGTAAAAGTAAGAAAAAGTAAGAAAGTAAAGTAAAGTAAAAGTAAGAAAGTAAAGTCTTATTAAAGTCTTAAAGAAATGTCTTATTTTCAGTATTGAATTGGTTTCAATATAAAGCATGTTTTTGTAGTAAAATTTCGAAAAATAGTTGTTCTTAATGCTTCAATTTAACTTCAAAACTAAGAACGTTGAAGCATTTTGCAAACGCAGCGTGTTCCCGCTTTTAAACGCTGCTGCTCTTTTCTATGATATAATTGGATGTATGAAGATATAATTAGGGAAATGAAGAATTCTGTGCACAGAGCAATTTTTCTAATATAATATGAATTAGATGTTTCTCAAAATTTGAAGTTAAATTATATTTTGCTGAAGAGGCCATTAAGGCCAAATTACACAGAATAGTAAATTGAAAGATTTAATTCTGAAGAGTTAAACAGTTGCCAAAGATAGCTAGTTGAAAATTTAAAAAAAATTCTCTCGAATCTTTTTACGATAAAGAATTTACTTCATCAAATACTTTTGAAAGAAGAAGTTAATTTCACAATTAAAAATTGATCCACTGTAAATGCTAAAATGAAACTTAAAGAATTTACTTCATCAAATACTTTTGAAAGAAGAAGTTAATTTCACAATTAAAAATTGATCCACTGTAAATGCTAAAATGAAACTTAAAGAATTTACTTCATCAAATACTTTTGAAAGAAGAAGTTAATTTCACAATTAAAAATTGATCCACTGTAAATGCTAAAATGAAACTTAAAGAATTTACTTCATCAAATACTTTTGAAAGAAGAAGTTAATTTCACAATTAAAAATTGATCCACTGTAAATGCTAAAATGAAACTTAAAGAATTTACTTCATCAAATACTTTTGAAAGAAGAAGTTAATTTCACAATTAAAAATTGATCCACTGTAAATGCTAAAATGAAACTAATATGTAGTAGTTAGTCTATGTAATTCGTTCGGTAGGAAATAGTGTTGTATGAAATTTTTCTCGTATAACGCTAAAAATATTTAAGTAATATATTTATTTAATATTTTTAGCGTTTATGTATCTTATATATTTCATTTTAAAAAATATTAGGTAATAAAAGGCAATTAATTGGTAAATCAATGTTTCCTTTTTGTTTTTATTTATGCTGACTTTATCAATAACTAAGCTTGATGTTTAAACTGATTTATTTTAAAATAAATCTATAAATGATTTTATTGCAAAGAGATCGCTTTTCAAATGTGAAATATTTGTAGGTGGCTACGATCATTCACTGGAAGAGGTTCTTCTGGCTTGCTGCAGAAAAGCATTATCTATTGGAAAAACAGCTTTCATTTGCAAGATCTTAGAATTACTGATTGAAAAATTCAACGTCAACGAAGGAAGCCTTTCTCATCTCAAACTGTCTCAAATTCTTATAAAGCTCTATCTTGGCTCAACAGGTAAAGACGTTAAATACATCATTGACTTTGATATAAAATTAAAAGCATCATGAGTTGATAAGATATAGGCTACTTCAATTTTTAAGTAAACAAACTTAGAAAATTTTGAACAAATAAATTAATAATCATCTACCAAGTAAAAATTGTAAAAAATTCCAATGGCTGTGCAGAATTTATTTGGTGGAATGATTCTTACTAGAAAGATATAGGTATGTATGCAAAGTATAGATACTTCATGTGAAAATGCATACTTTGTATAAGTATAAAAATACTCTCATCGAAAACTGTGTAATCAGTTTTTCTGTTTTGCCATTAGTGAATTCGTGCAAAAGAAGACAGAAAAGGAATAAATTTATTCACAATTAAACGGATTCAGTTGTTAAGATGCGGCAATGAAAGACAGCTTACAGAATTTTAAACAGTATTTTAAAACACTGTAAACAACACTTTTACTTTTGCACTTTTAATTTTAGTTTTGTGCTTCTTTATAATTTTTTTTCATGCATGTTTGACGTACCAGAATTTTTTTATTTTTACACTACTTATATAACTGCAAATTATCCCTCTATTTTTTTACTAACAAAATTAAATGCCTGCTTTAAACAGTATTAACAAATTACAATCAAATGTCTGCTTCTATCAATATCAACGAGATTACAATTAAATACCTATATTAATCAGTGTTTATAAATTCCAATCAGGTACATGTTTTAACAACCCTTCCTAAAGAAGAAAAGATTTTCTTTATGAGGTTTTGATTTCAATCTTTATTAAAATTAAATGACCGTTTTAACCAGAACTAAGAAAATTTCTATCAAATATCTATTTTTTTCTAATATTAACAAATATACATTTAAATGTCTGATTTTTATCGGTATTAACAAAGCTGAACTGGAGAAATAGTAACGCTTGCTTAACACTTTGAAAATGTTTTTTTATTTTCTTGTTACAAATAGTTATACAGAGTTAATTTTGAATATTAAAAATTTAAAAGAAATCAACCATGAAAAGAAATCGAGCAGAATTAAACCCTGACAGAAAAATTTGGGAATATGTACCAAACAAACAGGTGAACCTTATGCAAGGCCGTAACTGCCATTTTTTATTTCAGAGTCCTGCACTTGACAGTTTCGTTCTCCGTAGTACAGTGAAGAAAAATATGTATTTTAGGCATATTTTTTTCAGCTAATTGAAACTGAAATATGAAAGAGAACTACACATTTTAGAATTAAAATCACATACTGGATTTGCATTTATCTAAAGTCACTGAGTTATTGTCTTTAAACAAATGCGAAGATACAAGATGCCATTGATGAATTTGGTCCAAAAAATTGATTTGTTTTTATATTTTGGATGCTAAAACTTACACCAAATTTCATTTATTTAGTTCTTTACGTTATGTAATTATGGTATTAACTTACTCTCAGATAAAAAAAAAACATGAATGGTTTTCTTTCAAAATTTGTTAGAAACCTACGAATTTTACTCAAAGATCACATTACAAAAGGTCATCAAGTCAAGGTCATAGATAAAATTGTCTGTAATGGGATCGGGGAAATCTAAAACGTAAAGACTCGTCATCATCTGGGGATGGAAATTATTGAAAACAGTGATGTTCTCTATTTGTATATTTCCTACAGGAAATAGTAAAAAAAGAACTCTATTCTTCTTTTAAAGCATTTTTTTAAAATCCAATTTTAATAGTAACGTAAGGTAAACATTCAAATTAATATTAATTTTCATTCAGAGAATTTAAAATTACTTCAAGAACATTATGAATAAAACTAATGTTTCGTACGAACGAAATTGGAACTAAAATTGTGACTAAACTTAACTGATTAACTTGGCGACCATTTGGCGAGTTGGCGACGAATTTGGCGACTTTGCCGCCCAAATAGATTATACCCGAAACATCGAGAATTTTCCCGATCCGTCCAGTAGGAACGGAGATACCCCTCGAACGTTCCTGATTGGTTGAGAGGCTTCTAGCCCCGCCTCCTGAGATCTATAAAAGGAAGCACTCGCAGTTGCCGGGCAGTGGTGAATAGGGTTGGGAACCAGTGAAGTCGAAGAGTAGTCGGAATCGACAGTAAAAAAAAAAAAAAAAAACTGGCTTTCCAGAGATAAGCGGAGCAGCGACGGAGTGAAGCTAGTGCTGAACTAAGCTGTGTGCTATTGTCTGAAGTAGAATCTGTTGTATGCTGCTGTTTATGTTGTTTCGTATGCTGCTGTGCATGCTGTTGTTGCTGCACGTCTCTGCTGAAGATAATCGTCTTCTGTGCTGTATATAGTTGTCCTCTTTGTGCTGACCTGTGTGTCTTCGTGTAAATAAACGCCGTTGTTTTATTTTCTACTGCCGCCTGGTGATTGAGCGTTCTTCACACCATATAACTTTCACTATCCAAATGAACCCCGGAAATTCCGTAACAATATCCTTTTATGCCAGAGGAACCATGAGTAGACTACAAATGAATGCTAAATATATGTTTGCATCTATGCATAGTATAAAATGAAGTCCACTGAAAGTGTATGTGTGTTTGAAAGAGAGAAACTCGATAAATACTTAACTAATATTGAAGATATTTGTGCTATTTTATAGGACATTTATTGGGGAAGGTTTTAATATATTAAAGTCATATCAGTGTAGAAAAAAAAAAGTTTTATAATTGTAATTTTAATAATTTTCCTACTACGAATCGCGCATGCGTAAAGCAGCAGTACATGTTCTTTGCACTTATCAGTGCATGTGCGAAAACTTCAAACTACGCATGCGCAAATAGCAAGAGAGTTGTGGTATGCATATGCGATAAATTTATTTGTTTACGTCTGATTTTAAACAGTGATTTAAAACTCATTATGCCCCCCCTTCTCCAATAAAAAAAAGAAGAAAAAAGAAGAAAATCTAATCTTGGCCGGAGCACATTAAATGCCAAAATGCTTCATTAGTTGCATGATAATGAAAATGAGAGGAAAGAAACGTTCGGTTAGCGAATATTAGAGAAAGAATGTCCACACTTAGGGAGGGAGGGTCCTCTGTTCAGAGAAGTAACCGTCTCTCCTCAAATCGCACTCCAATTGAATTGCAGAGACAGGATGAATTGCATGAAGAGTGATGTGACTGACTGTCTGCTGGCAGAGAAAAATATTTAAATTTGAGACAGAGGAGAAGAAGTGAAAGAACAAATGTTCCTGATATTTGGACCGAAAAGGAGTATTCCGCCCATTACGATCCATGTGGATTACAGAATGATGCTTCAACTTTTCTATTTATAGTTTTAGTGAATTGTTTTGTCTATGAATATATAATATTTTTACCTTTTTAACAGTCTAAATATTTCTGAATGAACATGTATGCTATGAAAACTGGTTTTGCAGTTATTTTTGATGATTTCTAAATATATTTTTTATGTTTGATGTTGCGTGGTATGTTCATATCATATCGGGTGGAAGCTAGACTTAAAGCTAATTTTTCCTCTTGGATGTTATGCCACAGGCAACACTGCGCTGCTACTGCTAGTATACACACATGAAAAACCTATTTTCCAAGAGGTCTTGACACTATTAAGAAAATGTTAAAACCTGTTGGGTTAGAAAAGAAAGGAATGTATTGGGAAAATTTTCATTCCTTTTCAATAATTTTACAAACAAAATGGTATTTTATTTTGGAGGGGGGTAGACAAATAATGAATTCAAACATTAGGAGCAAGCTGTGTAATAGTTAGAAATAAGCAACATTTTATATAAAATTAAAATTTTGTAAATGAAATTATTTTTCCAGAAATGATGGAAGAGCAAGAAAAAATCATAATTTGCTTGAGGAAAGCCTTGGAAATTTCTGAACATGTAAGTAATCAATTATAAAACGTTTTCATATAGACTTTTCTTGTATAGTACAATTCATTCAGTAACATTTGATTTCGGAAAGTCTTTGATAATTTTTCTAATTATGGTATTGGAACAAAAATTGGTAATTATTTCAAGATTTTAAAACAAAAACGCCACGAATTAACTACCATTAGATAAACATTTTAAGGGGTAGGATCATTTTAAAGAGTATACTCTTGAATAAAGGCCTTTTTATTGTGGAGTTTGGGGATGGGGGTCTATGAAATATACGAAATCTGCTGAAAATAAGGCATTGGGTACTAAACCATGTTGTTATGCGCCGTACGACCTTATTTTAAATGCAAAATTAGAACTGAGGTTTTCAAATTTTAGTTACTTATTTTTGTTGGAAATAAATAGAAGTGTTAATGCGAAATTTTACTTAAAGCTTCATGATTGCCAACTGTCAATTTTAAATTTACTTCAAACTTGATCATATATAATACTTTCTATAAAATATATAGAATGTTTTTCAACTCCCTTGATAACACGTAACACATCGAGGCTTCTTTGATATTATGTGATACGTTTTTATAGACATACTTGTATAGAATGTATTAGAGTTCTTAACAGTGATTTAACACAAGAGTTCCAAACGGCGAATTAATTTTTCATTATAGAAGTATTTATATTTTTAAAGAAGACTGGATATGCAAGCCACAAAAAGATGCATTATAAAAATTAACCAATATTTAATTCTTTTATCTAGTAAATTTCAATTATTTTTTTTATCAAACTTTTTATATAGCTCCGATTAGAAGTTCCAATGCGATCATCGGTACGGCAGCATTTCTAACAGAATCAAAATATATTGTCTAAGGTTTCGAGGAGTCTCCCTTCTAATCTATGGTATGTTCGTTTTTCAACGATTCATTCAAAGAAAGGAACTTAAGTATTACAAACTTATTGTGAATAAATTTTTAAAAAATTCGCAGAAATTTAAAATTTTATTCCATTTTTGTTTTCTACCAATTCACAAAATTTAAAATTAAAAGACAACCAAGGAAGAATAGGAAATCTCAGCTGGATCCCTCCAAAATAAAAATTGGTCTTTTATGTTAATTTTTATATGACTTCACGGTTAATTGTAACCTTTTTTATATGATTCACGTATCATTAGAAAAACTAACTTCGATACAAATAATATATTTAATGGTCTTTATAGGTTGAGAAAGGAAATGCGACTGAAGACATGATGGAATGGTTTTGTAGAGTAGCTTGGAATATGGCTCTGAAAGAAGGCACTAAAGTCAAAAACGTCTTTGAATTTTTTTATATTTGCTGTCAGTTTCTTGAGAAACTAAAAGGTTCATATGTGCGTCTTAAAAATGCCCTCATTTTTGTAATAGCAGCTGGAATTCAAACTCTACGAGAAAATAGCAAGTCAGAAGGCATGGAAGAAGAAAGCAAAGATATTTCCAGGTAAAAAAATTATCTTTTGAAGTAGATTGAATAATATTATATATATATATATATATATATATATATATATATATATATATATATATATATATATATATATATATATATATATATATAATATAAAACTAACGAATGTGGCACAGAAATCACTTTTATTATTACGGAATGGCAACAGTCATATGTAAACATTACGATGTATGAAAGTTTCAGCAGACTGCTTTATTCAGCGATTTTACAGCTGCTCTTAATTCAACATTTCGGTGATTAAATAAAATTATTGTATGATAAATACTGTTTGCCGTGTCAAATACTTCATTCAGTCAGAAGATGTAAAAGAAATTAAGAAACAATCATTAATCGGAAAGTTTAATAATAGAGAGTGAAAATAGGTTTAATCATCGTTATGGATAATCATTATGACTGACCTGTGGAAATAGATGACATCCAAAACTATTAATTTCCCCAAAAATTTTTGCATTATCCTAAAAACCAAAAAAATCATCTCTTTAATGATATCGATTTCATTTCTGTAAGTTTTTTCTTTTCTTTAATAAGTTCTTTACTTTAATAAGTTTAATTTATAATGTTACGTTGCTTTGAATGTTACGAAATTCAAACTCATCTGTAAAAATATTCATTCGCCTGCTTTTGCCAATTTTAAAATTAAGATTAAAAACTATTTTCTTTTTGTCATTAATTTCGAAATAGGCGTTTCACTTCCGCTTATATTTCATAGCATATACAGTTTTAATTTTGTCACAATAATTTCTTGCAGAACGATGCAGTTAAAGTCCTACTTTTGTGTTGTATCAAATAAAAGTGATTTTTCTTAAAAATACATTCCATATTAATCTTTTAATAGCCTAAAAAGAAGAAAAGTTCTAGAGAAAAGAACTTGTTGCTATTAGCGATAGGCGAGGATCGAACTCGCAACCTTTGGGTTCGTAGCCGAGTAACAAGACCACTAGACAAAAGAAATTTTTCGTGTCTCGTAGCTGTTATCTGGCTTATAAAGCGTCACCACAAACTGTTTTACAGTTTTTCACTTTTCCTTGTAACATTACATGCGTAATATTTTTAGAGTGTAACTAATTATTATCTAAGAATGATATTCAAAAGTAATTTTTTTGTCTAATATATGAAATTATCCTCGAAATTTCGGAATTTTTCCAACAATATTCACATAAACAATCATAAATACACTTCTAGAACATTCAACATCAAATCTATAGTTCATTACATTCTGCATAACATAACGTGCACTAATTGTAAATTTTCTTAAATAAACGATTTTTTTTTGAGATATGACAATACTCTTACAGTAGAATTATAAAAGAACTCGTTCTTCTGAAAATGCATTTAAACTTTTTAAATGCTTATGGATAAGTATGTAAATAGTTTGCTATAACGTGGCTTCTAATTGAAATAGAAACAAAACAAAGATATCACCGGAAAAAAAAGAAACGTGCCTATTTTATGAAACTTTAAAAAATAAAAATGAGAATTTTCATGAAATTCATGTTTTTAACCTAGTCGGATACCTTAAGCAAAATAACATAAATCAAACACCGATTTATTTCTCTGTTACGGTTATAAGTTCATGAAAACCTCATTAAAAGTCGAATGTTATTCATTGATGTGGAAATTCGTTTCTGGAAACAAAATAAAATGTGAATTACTGATACCAACAGTGGACAAAATTTAAATAGAAATACAAAATTTTATTGATTTAAATAGTGCTTTGAAATTATTTATCCAACTTAGCAAATGCTCTAAAAATTGTACTGATAATTAAGTTCAATTATATTAACATCCCGATTTAAAGCAACACTAGGGCTATTTTTGGCACGGACCTCGTAATTTTGAACCGCGGTCAGATGACGAGGACGACACCTGAGCTGGCACCCCTCTCTCTACATCACACCACACCAGTGGTAGGACGTTTGGCACGACGGATCTAACTTGCAACAGATCCCCTTACACGGCGGTTCTTAGGTGGAATCGAGTCTCGAACCTGAAACCCTACGGCTCACAAGCCGGGACCTTACCACCAGGCCACCGCGGCCTATTATACTGATCATATAAACATCCCAGATTTTACCTTTATTCGATATTGATCATCTTCTCATGAAATGCTATATTATTTCGTCTAGGAAGATTTTATCATCTATAGATATATGCAGAAATATTGAAAAGGACAACACCAGGATTCTTTCTTTGTTGCATGTCTACGAATTTGAAACCAGACTCCTGATGGAAGATCCTTCAGCAGAAAGTATTCTGAGAAGGATGTTGCAAATGCCTTTTGTCGATGCTGAAGCACTGCAATTAGTGGCGTCGATAGCTTACGTGAGTTATTATTCATATCAATGATCTATCATGAATTCAGTATGCATTAAAGATCTATAATGTTAAAGATCTGTTTCTATGAGATTAACTGTTCAAGGAATCTATATTACAGATTCGTAACACTATCACAACCCCCATTCAGAGACATGCAAAATGTTGTATTACGGAGTTCCTCCTCTTAACGAATACATTACTCAATGCAAAACGCGCATTAAATTTATTAGTTTCAAACCATCTTGTCCCAAAAATTTTGAATTCTAACGTGAATGCTTGGCAAGGCCGAGGATTACGTCGAGAAATGAAATTTATATTCAATCTGTTTATTTGTCTGTTCAAAAGTGAAGCGCAAATTTCCAATTATTTAAAAAATTACCGCTAGTGCACAGTAATGCCTTATGAGTTTTACTATATGAGTAAACCAATTAAATGATAACAATAAGAGAGATCATTAACATTGTTTTTGGCGATATCTGTTTTATTTCGGTCCTACGAATAAGCCACTTGACATTCTTAAAATAGATTGCAGTTGAGAACTTAGATATTTATCATCAGTGTCTTAGCAGCAACAATCAATAATTTGATCACTTCCGATTACTGACAAAACTCTACAATTGTTCAAATTTATTTGTGCAGTGACAATTTGATGCATACTTTTTAGTTATCTATATAATGCTACTTTAAAGTATGTATACTTTTCTGAGCCTTACTTTCTAGGTATACATGTATTGTTCATATCATTGATATGAGGCTAAAATGCATATTACAAGCAGAATTCAACTATCACTGCAATAAGCCGCAGATAATGACAAGATGTTGAGAAAGATGCAGAAACATATAACTATGCAGCATCTTATTCATAGAGCACGAAGAGGAAGGTTTTCACTTGTCACTGCGAGGGACTGTTAAACTTGATTGCCCTTCAAACATTTTAAGAATAATTAAATTAGTTTTAAGTCTTATAACAACCTGCACATCTTTGCTAATATTTTCTTTTCCTTTTTTTGCAGGAAGATTCTTCAAACAACTTTAAATTAGTTACAATAGCCTTGGAAGGAGCCATAAATAAAACTGATCAGACTGATAGTCGAATCGGTCAATTATATCATTCATTATTACAGGTAAGTTTTATATGAGCATTTAGAGAATGAAAATGAAAATAATCTGAAGCCTCTAATTTTCTGTTAACTTATAGAGAAAAGTGAATTTTAAAAGACGATTTTCTTTTGTGCCAGGTTTTGTTCTTTACGCAAGAATATGTAACGTCCTCTGTTGAAGAACAGACTATGAATGTTTGCAAAACTGTCTTAAAAAGACTAGAAGAAGATGATAGCTTTCAAGAATATCCGGAGATGAAGGTATTTGATTTTTTTTACAATTAAATCCTAAACAAATCTCCTTTTTATAAAGTTAATTTAAGAGATTCCGATTCATAGTAGTAATCTCTAAAATTAACTAGGCAAGATAAATAAAACGGTTATTTCATCGAGACTTTTGAATTCCCTTTGGCACTAAAATGATCGCATTCTTTGTGTGACTTCATTATTATTTCAGTCGATTCATTGTGATGTCAAATTGGAATGATTAATGAAATTGTTCATACCAGAAAAAATTCCATCTCATCCTTTCAATACAGCACCAAGCTCATCTGGATATTTTATCTCTAGTTTTACTTACACAGCTAGATAGACCTGAAAAACATCTGGGGAGGTATAATAACCAATAGCCTCATTATGAGAGTTTTTCTAGTCACTTTTTTGTGAAAATAAAATCTGATTCATACTGTTCGAAAAGGTATTTTAAGATGCAATAATGCGAAAAGTACTTTTACTTTTCAGGTTTTATGGCTAATGACTAAGTGCTGGAATTGGGGCGTACACAAGCTGTCTGCTGGAAATCCAACGAGCGGTCACGAATGGTGCACCTTGGCGATGAAACTTCTGCAAAAATTGAAAGGGCTCAAAGGGTTACACGAGGAAAAATTACAGGCACTCTTCTCCTCTTATTTTGGAACTCAAGACGTGTAAAGAATACTGAAAAGAAAATCTCTGTAATACATCAAATTATTAAAAGAAAAGTGTTTATTCCATGTGCTTTCTTATATTCATTTTGGTTTTCTAATATGCGTTGTGTACAAAGATAAAGTATTTTAAATTACAAATTTTTTCACAAATCTGTTATTGTGATGCAAAGGAAATATATCTCATAAACAGAAAGAGCTGAGCCTTGTTCCTCACTGTGGGAAGATTTCGGCATAAATACGTCCTACTTCCTATCGTGGAAATGAAAAGTTCTGCTGTTGTTCTAGAGAAAGTGACCTTCCCGTGAAATGCCGATAAATACTCGTTTGTCAAAGGTCAACAGCATTTTGCTGCCCGTAGTATGGCTATATACCGGATGTTAATATAATCACCAAGGGAGCAGTGCCACTGGTCAGATTCTTATAGAGCACGGGTTCTCACGTATGATTGCAACAAAAACACAGGCCATGGGAGCAGTGCCCCTGGTCAAGTTCTGATAGACCACGGGTTCTCACGTATGATTGCAACAAAAACACAGGCCATGGGAGCAGTGCCCCTGGTCAAGTTCTGATAGAGCACGGGTTCTCAAGTATGATTGCAACAAAAACACAGGCCATGGGGGCAGTGCCCCTGGTCAAGTTCTGATAGACCACGGGTTCTCACGTATGATTGCAACAAAAACACAGGCCATGGGAGCAGTGCCCCTGGTCAAGTTCTGATAGACCACGGGTTCTCAAGTATGATTGCAACAAAAACACAGGCCATGGGAGCAGTGCCCCTGGTCAAGTTCTGATAGACCACGGGTTCTCACGTATGATTGCAACAAAAACACAGGCCATGGGAGCAGTGCCCCTGGTCAAGTTCTGATAGACCACGGGTTCTCACGTATGATTGCAACAAAAACACAGGCCATGGGAGCAGTGCCCCTGGTCAAGTTCTGATAGAGCACGGGTTCTCAAGTATGATTGCAACAAAAACACAGGCCATGGGAGCAGTGCCCCTGCTCAAGTTCTGATATACCACGGGTTCTCAAGTATGATTGCAACAAAAACACAGGCCATGGGAAGAAGGCTATAGACAAATGAATTTTGGTTGGAGTATTACTGAAAGACCAGAGGAGGGATAGTCATAAGAAATTGTCATGACCAGATAAGAGGAAGCAGGAGACTTCCTCTAGCAAAGTGTTCAAACGTTTTGTGAGTTAAGAAGGCAAAAATCATTAGGATTTACTGAAGACCAGTTTTTTCTCATCTTTTGTTTTGGCCTTGCAGCAACATTTAATATTTAAAAGTAATCTTATTTTTGGGAATGATTCAAGCACTTCTTGGTGGGATGAGGTGCCGATCAGGAGTAGTTTCCAAAAGGTATTTGATTTGGGAGAAAAACAGGTTGATGGTTATTGAATTGTCATCTGGCGCCTTCATTTAAGAATTTCTTGGTGGATGATTTTGATTTAATTTGGGGAAAATCTTTCCGTATCAGTTAGATGTCAGTTTATGTAGGGTGGAATTGCTATTTCTAGCACTATGAGAGAAACTTGCACAGTTTAAATACATTGTTGCTTTGCTCCATCTCTGGTAGGTTTGGACTCGGCTTTGTAATAAGGCTTTAGATTTGACATTATAAATATCTTTGATCGTTAGATTTCAAAAGTCGATATCTTCCATAGATCGACTTTTTCAGTTGAATTAAAAAGATCGGGCGCAATACTTTTTTTCTACCAAAATTTCTGAATTAAGAGATTCTGATTGGTTGAATTTTTTAAATTTCAGTTCTATAAAATTTCTTCTTTATTTGAAATTTATTGGCAGGTCTTTGATAATTACTTTAAAGTAACAATTTACTTTTACATCAAAAAGAGCACTGATTTTACCGTCTAGGAATTGAATAATTCTCAGTCTGATATCTTCAGGTTCTGAGATGATCTGGATAAAAATATCGAGGAATAGATTTTAATATTACAGTGGATTCTGGTGATTTTTTTTCTGAGATTGCAGTAATTAACTGATTTTTTAAATTTTATATAAATTACTCATTTTTTAATATAAATAATTTTTGGGTGAAAATAAATGGATGATAAATTATGCGAAAGTGTTTTTTTTTACAGTCATTCATATCTTACATATATCTAATGATGTTAAATGAAAGAAGTCTAGTTAGAATTTCAGAAAAGGAGATGCTGAGACTTCACTCTCATAGGCACTAATGCCAAAACTTAACATTGCAAGTTAACAGTTCCACCATTATTCTTAGAAAATAGAACTAACCGAAAGTACATACCTCTGGAGTAGTAGAAAAAAAGCATGTTTTTAATGTCATGACCACAGTGTAAATAGTAATTAAATATTTATTGCATTGTTATTCGTTTTTCAATAAATATTATTAAATTCAGGATTAGATGATTTTTTGCATAGCTAACGTTACAGCTTTTAAATTAGGGAATTAGTAATTCCGTTATAATATTTTTCTCCATAAATTATATTTTTCTTTAATATAGATATTAAATTTGGAGCATCTTTGTAGTATAATAAATTAGTATATGCAGATAAATAATTTAAATTTATAAAATTACTGAAAATTGCATTCAGGCCCTAAAATTTCTTAAATAAACAAGACAGTATTTTTAGTTACTTAAATATTATTCTATCGCTTTCAAAATACTTTTTATCTTCAACAATAAATTAATTTTTGATTCAGAATCATAATTTTTAGAATAAAAAATAAAGTTATCTGAATTCCATGAATAAAAAATAATTTGTGAAATTTTTAAATCTTTACAGTATATTAAATATCACATTTGGTCAGGCAGCAAGTAAATGTACCTTAAATAATACAACTTTATCTTATTTAATAAGCTTATTAGTCTATAAAATATTAAAAACACATAAATTTTTCCATTTCAAAAATTTTGTGAAAAATGTGAAACACTGTAACAAAAACATTACGTATAAAAATGTAAAATTATTTCTTATTCTAATTTCCTTACAAATAATTACATTTATTCCAATTCACAACTAAATACGAGGAATGAAATTTAAAATAAGATTAAAATGGTGAATTCAAAACAGAGCAGTTTAATTTAAAGATGATGATTCTTTTTGTAGACAAAACCAAAAGCACTCCAGAAAACATAATATAATATAATATGACAATAAAGAATAAATTCAAGTGGCCAATAAAAAGAATAATAAGAGATAAATTTAAATACATTGAGATAAATATAAATTTCAGAACAAAGAATACAAAAATAAAAATGCAAACGATTTTTATCAAATCGATCCAGATGATAGACTACAGTTTTCTTTATATTATTTCCAAAATTTTTTTATAAAGTGTGAACAGTTTAATTGATAAACTGACTTACTCAATGTAAATATATATATATATATATATATATATATATATATATATATATATATATATATATATATATATATATATATATATATATATATATATAATACAATTTTTCTAAAATTTGTGTATTTTCTTATTCTAACAAAAGAATGAGAGAGGTGACAGAGAAATTGTGTTTGTTTAATTATTGGGAATTGCAGATTGTTAGAAAAAACAAACAAACAAACAAAACAATCTTCTGGCTAAAGAGTAATTTAAGCTAAATTTAATCTAGTATTTTTTGTCTAATTTAAGCTTGATTTAATCTAGTATTTTTTGTCTAATTTAAGCTTGATTTAATCTAGTATTTTTTGTCTAATTTAAGCTTGATTTAATCTAGTATTTTTTGTCTAACTTAAGCTTGATTTAATCTAGTATTTTTTGTCTAACTTAAGCTTGATTTAATCTAGTATTTTTATGTTTAATTTAAGATTGATTTAATCTAGTATTTTTTGTCTAATTTAAGCTTGATTTAATCTAGTATTTTAATATGGCATTTTTAGTATAATTTAAGCTAAATTTAATCTAGTATTTTTTGTCTAATTTAAGCTTGATTTAATCTAGTATTTTTTGTCTAATTTAAGCTTGATTTAATCTAGTATTTTTTGTCTAATTTAAGCTTGATTTAATCTAGTATTTTTTGTCTAATTTAAGCTTGATTTAATGTAGTATTTTAGTCTAATTTAAGCTTGATTTAATCTAGTATTTTTTGTCTAATTTAAGCTAAATTTAATCTAGTATTTTAATCTAGTATTTTTAGTCTAATTTCAGCTAGATTTAATCTAGTATTTTTGGTCAAGCTTGATTTAATCTAGTATTTTTAGTCATATTTAAGCTAGATTTAATCTAGTATTTTTTGTCAAGCTTGATTTAATCTAGTATTTTTTTTGTTTAATTTAAACTAAATTTAATCTAGTATTTTATTTTAGTATTTTTTGTCTAGCTTAAGCTTGATTTAATCTAGTATTTTTTGTCTAATTTAATCTTGATTTAATCTAGTATTTTAGTCCCACATGAATTCACTTTGTATATATAACGAATGAGATCAAGTTCATAATTTATCAAACTCATCTTATGACTACTACAGTGTAACTAACTCTCTTTTACAAACTTTCAATTAGAAAAAATAATAATTAAGAATCACATAATGGAACTAAAAGAAAGTCTTTCAGAAATTTAAAAAAAATTTCATTTTTATTATTTTACCTTAATTTTTACTAACTAGCAAAGTAGTTGGTTCAGTTTTAAGTTCATAAAAATTATATAATCAAAGATATTTTAAAATTTAATATATTTTTCAATATTTCATATCATAAAATACAATTCCATATATTAGGGCAACATTTGACATTTTCCGGCTTCATCCTTCCACGTGATTTCTTGCACTTTATTTATAGGTTTATTCACTTTAATAGTCAAGACCTAGAAAAAAAAAAGAAGAATCACTAAAGGATAGATAATTACTTGAAAAAAGTACATGTTTGTACCAAAAAAAAAAACATATTTTCTTTAAGAAGTCAGTGGAATTGAATATTTAAATTGGATATATTACAGATAATAATTAAAAATATATCGAAAAATTTTTCGACTCAATTCTTGGCTCTGTTATTTCTTCCTCAAAAAATGTCTTCTCATTCTCAAAAGTTGTCTTCTCAGTACTCAACAAGTTGTTTTAGAATAACATAAAGTCAGGTTTAACAAGAAATTTCTTTAAGGTACCTAACTAGGTTCAGAAGGGATTTAAAAAATACTGTTTATATGATGTTTTTATTTAATAACATAATTATAAAATGATGAATAAAAGTGAAGTTATTTAAATATATAGGTTACTTACTTATACTGTACGTATAAGTAATACTGTATGTATAAGTGTATGTGTAAGTTATATGTATACTTATGTACAAGTATATTTTGATGTAAATTTTGGAATTTATTTACAAAAACTAAGATTGCTATAGAGAAGAAAGTTGTTACAATTTCTCATTTTTCTTTGAAACATTACATTACAACATATTTTAGGATGAAGGAACTATTATCTAAGAATGATATTCAAAAATAAGATTTTTGTGTGTAATATATGAAATTATCTACGAAATTCTGGAATTTTTTCAGCAATATTTACATTAAACAATCATAGATCCTTTTCTAGGTCATTCAACATCAAATCCATAGTTCATTACATTCTGTATATCATACCGAGCACTAATTATTAATTTTATTAAAATATCTTGATTATTTTTTGAGATATGACGATACTCGCATAGTAGAATTAAGAAAACCTCGTTCTTCAAAAAATGTATATTGTTACGGAATTCCGGGTACTTTTCTTGATTTGTTGATCGATGAAATAAACAGACCTTTAGTGATGGACGACGACCTTTATTAAACACGAAGGCACTAATACAAGGACAGAAAATAAACAGCCTAGACGAACAAAAGCATACACACAGCAGCACACTACAACAAACAGTAGCTCACAAGTAGTAAACGGTAGTAATAACAACCACAGCACACACAGCGGCCATCGGAATTCAGCAGGAGGAGGGAATCTACGTGACAACACTCTACGGTCTCTCCAAACATCTGCACTTCACCACGCTCTCCCCGCTTTAACTGTATACAACTGCCGACTCACCACTATGCGACTGGCTATTCCTACACGACTCAATGATGCCTCTACAGTAAACAAAAGGACACGGCAGACAGCTCAATACAGCAGTCTCTTGAGCTCCAACGCTTGCGTTTCACCGGACTGATCCAATTATTACCCCTTCTCTTTCCACGATTCAATACACGACTGACTTTGGCTTGAGACTGCCGGCCTTTTATAGTTCCCGGAGAGGGCAGAGAAGGTTCTGAAACAATCAGGCGTATCTTGGCTCCTATTGGCTCAATCGCTAAAATTCTGGAAGTTTCCAGTATTATCTATTTTGTTGAAAAAGTCTCCAAATTCGTCGCCAAGCTCTGAGATCACTGATTCGGCACCCGATCAGCATCCAATATAGTTGATCGCAAAGTGGTCTTTTCAGTGATTGAACTAACCATGCTAGGAAGCAACAATGCAGATTTGTAACAGTATAAAGTTTTTAAATGCTTATAGATAAAACTAACTTACATGCCACTAGTTTTCTATAATTTGGTTTCGAATTCACATAGAGACATAATAAGGATGTCACTGAAAACAGATACGTATCTGTCTTTTTAAAAACTGCCAAAAATAATAAATAAATAAGTAAATAATAATAATAAATTGTAACCTAGTCGGATATCTTAAATGTTGGAGGTGATTATACGTCGATGAAATTTTTAAAGGTTTGTCCTACTTAGTGATTGTTTTGTCGGTTGTTCCTCCCCTCTTTTTTTCTCTTCATTTTAGAGTATGTTACTATTCTCCAGAGCCAATTAAGCTTTTTAATACGTACTAACATCATTTAATTTTTTTTTTATAAAATTCAGTTGGCAGGTATAAAATATTGTCAATAGCTTGTATTTTTTTCTTTAGAAGAAATTGTGCCCGATAAAGAGGAGCAAAGAATTCGTTTTTAAATTGTGGAATAACACAGTTCAGATTTTTTTAAAATTTGATTTTTTAAAATAAGTTAATGAATAGCTTTTTTTTACAAATTACTTGTCCAACTTAAATGAAAAAAAAAAAAACTTTTTAGTTTAAAAAAAAAAAATTAACATATTAATGTTTTTAAGTTTATTGATATTAGTTTAAATTATATTAGAAATTAAATTATTTAGAAATCTTTCTTTCAATCCTTAAACTCTCTTATTGCTCTGCCATATTATTGAAAAAGAATTTGCACAGCACAGATTAAAATACAAGATACAAAAAAAGGCAGATTAAATATCTTACTTGGGATACATTATTCAGAAAAAAATTCATGTTCTGCAAGCCAATCTTTACGCCCTCGGCTGCTTTTACCTTGAATACAAATATCTTCGTTAGATATGCGTCGAACGATGCTGAAGTTGATGATGACTTCCGGATCTTGAGAGTGCACTAAAAAAGGGACTCATTTTTTTTTTTTTTATATTTCTAAATTTATAAAAATTTTGGCAAAGAGCTAAACTTTTAAGTTTATTAATACTTCACAAAACTCTTTTGTTATTTGAATGTATGTTAAAAACACCCCCCCCCCCAAACATTCTCTCTTTCTGCATATATGCATATGATCCTCGGAATGCAATCAGGTAGATACTTTCGTACATTTCAGCTAATAAGTGTGGAGAATGCTTGTGTTTATTCTCGATGTGTAGCTTAAGCCATTTGATAGAGAGCTACTAAATTTGGCACAATAATACTTTGAAGGTTGAGAATGTGCCCTTTGTAACAATTTTTTAAAATAAATTTTAACTAAGATTGTTTATGATTAAAAATTAAAAAGAAAGGAATTTGGTTTTTTTTTACCCTCTATAATTTCCGAAAAAAAAATATTTGGAAAATTATTGTACAAATGTACGTCATATAAAATTGAAATGATTGCCTTTTCAATTGTATGAATGATGTGAAATTTTTTTCTGAGCTTAGAAATTTAAAAAAAAAAATGTTGCATATTTTTAAACCAACTTTTTTTTATTGTTACATTGAAATTCAAAATGTTTTCACTGTATCTTCAAATACTCGATCTCATTCATTTCTTCCATTGTTGACAGTTAAAAGAGAATATATCAGTTATTTAAGCTCAATATCATTTACTTTATATCCAGTCATAGCACATCTCTAACCATGAGTGTTCCGTCAAATTTTATGGTGGAAAGATTTACTAATTTTAATAAACCCGAAGCTTCCATTTTAGGTATAGTATTTATACATAAATCATCTCATTAATAACTTTATTTGTAAAATTGCGCGGAATTTTTCTGAAAATTACCGTCTTAATAATTAACCAAAACGCATGTGCTAATAAGAAATTTTATTTATTAATATTATGTTTATCAACACATATAATAATAAGAACTGCCAACATGTATATTAGTATATGTCAGGGGTGGCGAACCTTTATGGATCAACGTGCCATTTTTTTCTAAAGAAATGTCTAATGAGGTATAGAAGTGCCATCAAATTATTTTGGCCTGTGATTATTGGGAAGATAATAAAACTAAATGCTAACAATTCAAAACTCTTTATTTACTACAAAAAATACATTTTTCACTGTATAGTAGTAAATGTTTTAGTTATACGTGTAATTGAAATTAAAGTAGCATTAATGTGACTTCTGTTGTCGCAGATTAGATGACAAATAGTTTATATTAGGATTGTAAGATGTTCAGAATTGGAGTCATCCGCTAAACGGTTTCTACATCTTTACGGTTCTTTAATGTTATTCCTCTCTCAAAATGACTTTCAGACATAGATGAAAAATATGCTTAAAATAGAATGAGCCAGTTTCTTCAAACAGTTAAATGTTTGAATCGAATTCCATGTTTCCAAAATTTTGTTACTGGCATTTTTACTTATGTTGCTTGTTAATCTTTCTGTTTCAATCAATTCCAACTTTTTCCTTGTCTCAATAAATTTTTGAATCCATATTGAACTATACTGGAAATCAATCAGTTGCATTTCAAATTCTTCGATTTCCAACGAATCGAATTGGTACAAATTTAGTTTATCAAGTGAAGTCACATGCAAGTCGTTTTGCAAACCGTAAAATGCAAAACGGTTTTGAGCTGCGGCGTGCCCAAAATATTGTGTCACTGGTTCGCCATCCCTGGTATATGTGTTGACGGAACTGTAATAAGTACTGTCAACACTTATTCGAATAAGAAATTTTACATATTAGTATATGTGTTGACAGTGTCAAAAATATTTAACTGAACTTCACGCCCCATTTATAAAATCTTTTGAGAATCATTCTAATCATTTTCATAATCTTAAATGGGACAAACAAATTACAAGTTCTTACATTTTTATACATGAATTCGAAGACTTCATACTGTCCTTGTTCGATTGGATCTAGGAAAAGAAATTGAGTTCTAATTAATTCTTACGCACGAGGTATTGTAAAATATACGAAAATATTATGTAGAAGAATTATCGGTTAACAAAAAGTATGAAGTAGGGATAAATAGGAGGTGAATTATGCTTCTGTACGAAAAACAATTATTTCGTTACTCTCATGCTAGAAAAGCCATCGATTCCGAGTTGATTTTGGAATTCAGTATTTTTAGTTAGAATCGCATTTTGAAAGCAGAAATACAGGACAAAAACAGAAACCACTAGTTCTCGTATTAAAAAACTCTCTGCGCTTTTGCGCATGTGTTTGGATGGGTTTATTTAATCAAACAGGGGTGAAAGGAAAGATAAAAAGCAGATGTCTGCATTCAACAATAATGTGAATTCGGATTATCCGCTAATTTGGGAAGCGTAAAAACTGCAGATAACTTGTAATATTATTTGTAAATGTATTAATTTACAATAATGTACTAATTCACAATACAGCAATTTTTATTTATTACATAGGGCCTAAACATTAAATTATCTATACTTATATAAAGCTCAATGTGTGTGTGTGTGTTGGCGCTCTACAGGCCAGACCGTTTGACCTACAGCTACCAAATTTGGTACATGTATACCTTGGAAGTCAGGAATGTGCACTTGGGATCCATTTTTTTGAATTTTTAATTAGCATTTTAATTATTAATTAAAAACTAACTTTCCCTCCAAAAAAATCTTCATTTCCCCACCGCCAAATGAGTAAGGCTTCAGTTTTTTTCCCACGCTAATACGGTTAGACTTAATATTTTTCGACCGATTATTTCAAACGATTCTGTTTATTTTCTTAATGTTTGAAGCATTTAAAATTAAAAATTGTTAATTAATAGATCTTTTAGATTCATTCTGAAGAACTTTTGAATTCAAATAAAACAGAATAAAGGAAATTAAAAACTTCTAATCTGCATAGCGTTACTCCAACTGGCGTAGAAAAATTCACACATTTGCTTTACCAACTGGTGCTGAAAATTCACGCATGCGCATTGTGTTCTGATTGTTGACAACTATTTTAAACGGATGCGGACTTGATTAAAATTATTTTTTAGGTTAGTTGTATGCTTTGTATTATATTAATGGCAGATTAATCATTTCCACTTTAATTTAAAGCATAAACTCTATGGGAGCTAACAAAAAAATTAGAGATACATATCACGTTATGACTGAAGGCCTTTATAATATTATGAGTGAATTATATGATTATCAAAATTTGAAGTTTTAAAATATTTTAATAAAGAAGCTATTAAAGTAGAAATTACATAAAATATTTAATTATTAAAATTTTAACGATCATTAAGATTGGCAAACCGGCTGGTCGCCAAAGGCGGCAAGTGATGAATAAATAAAATATTTCTATTCTAGAAATTCGGAAATACACGTTTTTACAAAATAATAATAATTTCTTATGTTAAAACATTTTTTTAATTGAATTTTTGATAACATTTTTAGATTAACAATGGTAGATAATTTCTGCCACATTTAATGGTATTATGTAAATTATTTTTTCGTGTCACTCCTGAAAGTTTTTTGTCACTTGAACTGGCCATAAAAGCACAGAAATACACAATTTTAAGTTAAAATAAAATAGTACGATAAGAAATGAAACGACACCCACATATATGTGGGAAAAAAAAAGAAAAGAAAACTGAACGAAAAAGTATCAAATGGAGTGTTAAACATAATCAAAGAATGCCGAAAATGCTCTCATCCTTTCATATCTCATCCCTCAGTGATATAGAATCGTCGAAAAGTGGTAGTCATGGGATACTGAAACTAAACTCTAAGCAACTAATAGTGATATAAAATATAAAACACCCTATAGTGGCTTAAAACAAAATATATTGAGCAAATGGTCTAAAAAGAACAGGGGAAAAGTACAAAATAAAACACAGACGATTCCTAAAATCGCAACTTAATGATGCACTTGCAATAATTAATTTTTCATTTTCACTTAATTTTTTTTTACTGCCTTCATTCAGGGGTTGAGAAAAACATTGAGCAAAACAATCTTAATAATTCTTGAGTTGAGCACCATTATTAAATATAAAAATTCTTTAATATCGGAATAGATTCTTACCAAGTGAAACTAGTTGATCTATGTAAATTTCTCCCCAGGTTTATCTCTAAGTGGAAATACGTAAAGGGTGTAGTTTTTCAAATAATTCCTGTAAATAAGATTAAAAAAAAAACTATGACTTGTTTTTGACTGTTATTTAGGAAATTATTATGCAAAATAGAGAATTTTATAGTATCTTGTAAAATAACTTTTGGCTCTAATGTTTTAAATGGTTATTTTGATAAAATTTTTTTTAATATTTTGAGTTTAACCAAAAGATATAAAAGATACAATTTTTAAAATTTTCCAGTAAAACGATACGTGAAAAGTATCAAACTATTTAAATTAGTTAAAATCTAAATTTAATGCATATAAAGAAAAGCGGTCTAAGTAAAAATAAATAAATAAATAATTTTCAAAGCTAGTTTTCTAGAAATATTCTTCGATATGAAAGGTTATCAAAAGAGATGCCTTGCATTTGCAATATAAATGTTTTACAACGCTTGTATCCAGTTTGATTTGAAAATCTAAAATATAACTTTTTCAGCTTTTAGGCATCTGCAACTAAAACAAATAACCAAATGAAACTAAGTTTCATATGCTGATTGTGCAAGACATGGGAAAAGTAGTCACTACTACAGTATTTTACAGACAGGGCATGAAACGATTAGTACATTAAAAGAACAAAGAATTCTTCTACTGGTTTCAAGAGACCTGAATGCTGATTAATTAAAGAAGTTCTTTCTATTATTTTCGTTCTTTATATTCACTTTTACTTTTTTGTACAGGTACAGGTAGTAGAGAGAAAGTATAGTGCACGTCAAAAAATTCAAACTCGATATTTTGACGAATCTCATCCTTTTAGACCTTCCTGGAAAATTTCTGTCTGTCTGTAACAAAGATAACTCAAAAACGCTTGCAGCTACAGAGTTGAAATTTGGTATTCGGTCTTGATACCAAATTTGCAGATTTCTGTCAAATTTTGAGTAAAATCTGTTCAGAGGAAGTCTGTCCGTCCGGCTGTTTCAATATGAGTTAACACGATAACAACGAAACGAAGAGATCTAGGTAAATAAAATTCGGTACACAGATTTATCGTCTATAGTGTAGACATTGGTCAAATTTTGAAACCAAATCTAACAACGAGTTGATTGTTTGTCGGTCTGTACTTTCATAAACAGGTTAACACGATAACTCATAGATGCAATGACTTAAATATATGAAATCTGGTATGGAATTTTTTGACTACAAGTGTAGTGCTGTGCCAAATTTTTGTTTCAATCCATTGAGAAAATGTGTCTGAAACACAAATTCTATTACCAAATACTATTAACAGCATGCCAAGGATTAATCGCCAAATAACTCGCCAATGATGATACGATAGATTCAGATAAAATTCTAAATTCATGTCAGAAGTTAATATTTCGTAACTATTGTACGCCAATGTAAGGCTTTCTCTGGCATGAGAGTGCGCGAGAAATTTTTGGAAATACCACACCAACTAGCTTTAACTGTATTCGTCACCCTATGCCTTCCAAAGTCTGCATATGAAATTCGGTTTCATTTCGTTCATTGGTTTCAGCTGCAGGTGCTTCCAATCAGGGAAAGATATTTTTTTGGATATTCTTTGCATAATAACAATTTAAATATAATTTTTATTTATACCTATTTACATTCTGATGACTTCTCTATTGAAATCAAATTTTCTAGATCACTTTCCTTGAAATAAATTAAAATTCATTGTTGAATTAGAAAACGGAAAAAGTATTCACTTTTCAGGATTCGGTTTCTTCTGCTTGTTGTCCTTTGTAGGAATAATGCATTCGCCTCTTACGTGAAGAGGAATGTTGTCAAAGATGTCGTTTATTTCAATGTAATCGCCGATCTTTTTCTCTTGACGACTCTGTGAGGAAAGAAAAAAAGCATAAAAATGAACAAATAGGGCTAAATCAATTCCACAACTTCAATTTTATCTTCATATTTCATTTCATTCCCTGCTTTTCTTTCCATACACGATTTTATTTTGCCGATTTCTTGACCGAGATTGAAATCGGATTCCACTAAAGTCCAGCTATTTTTGGGCTTCGTGTGCTCTTAATTTGTCTCGAAGGTCAACGTCCTCTCCCTAAGGTATTTTCGAAATTTCTGTAAAAGTCGAAGAATATTTGATCTTGGATTTATTTATTCCTAAGTATAGTCAGAGGTAAAGAGAGGTAAGTATGGTCACGAGGTAAACATCTGACCAAGTACCAGTGTCTTCAAATTTTCATAGTACACCAGCAGAAGATTGCTTAACTTTAGGCAGTATTAAAAAGCAACAAGCCCATTGAAGGGATGGACTGTCTGCGGAATCGAGTTAACTACTCTCCAGTCACAAAACCGAGACTGCCATAGAGCATCCTTGGTATCTTTTAACTTTAATATTATTTCCTAACTTTTATATTATTTCCTTTAATATTATTTAATCCCTGGAGTCTTGAAGGTTCCCAATCAGCAAAGATAGGCAAATGTGGGAGGAAAAAATGGATTGCCCTTTCGAAATTTTTTAAAGATAAATTTACAACTGAATCACGATTCTGCAAGTTTAGGGTGCGGATAGCTGTCCAGATGTCATCTTTGTCATTTGATCAAGGTTTAATTAAGGATTTAGAAATAGTTTTCAAAATAAAAAGTTAATATATCTAAGTTGAACTCGTTAACAAAGCTTACAACTTTGAAAATGAATAAAATTGAAACCCCATTGATTCTTTTAAAGATAAACGACGTCAATCATGTTTGACAATGATGGTCACAGATCAATTTGCTGCTTCAAATGTAGCTTTTACCTGACTTTGGGTCAGCATTTTAAGATTCGTTTCAGAATAATTGACTCTTAGTTTGAGTGAGGGATGTTAATTTTACAAACTGAATTAATCATAAACATTTATTTGGTTTGTTCGAGACCTCAAATGGATATTCTAAATTGTACATCATGGAATAAAATTTTTAAAGAAATTGTCTCTTAAGATCGAGAACAGACACTGAGTTGTGTGTTGTGTTAACTTTTAAAAAGCCGTTTTTTTCTAGTCATGTTATATTAAAATATTTTTAGGATTGAGATTGCCTTAAGAAATGTTATTTATTCAGCTTATTAAATAAATTTAATTTTATTAATTAATAATTAAGTAACAAATCAAGACACAACATTCTATGTGAGATAAGGAACTGAAGTATCTAAGCTTTCTCTCTTGTTGAAAAATTTGTCAGAACTTATGCCAACCTACATAACTTCGTACAAAGATCGACAAATTTGGGGGAAAGCATACTTCCAATGGCCCTAGAAAGGGTTAACTACTGGTAATGATACTTTGTTATATATCCTGACAAAAGCAGTAGTATTTCCGGGAATTAACTCACACAAAAGGAAAGTAAAAGCGCAATTGATTTAATGATATGCTATTATTTGCCAACATATATGGCGTGAAATAAATGCCACCATTCACTATCGGGCAAATATAGCTTTAAAGATTTGGCTTTCTGAAAAAATACAAAAAAGTGGAAATAAAGTTTAAAAAAAATACAAAATATCCAGTAAATAGAATCGAATTTCGCTACTTGTGAGTATAATTAAAGCATACTTTTTTGCTTTCTCGCATTCGAAGTGTAGTGAAAGCATTGCAATCATTTGAGCAATCACCTTCAAGAGTTCGAAAAACTCACTTTCGACATTACGTCTGTTTGAGAACCAATAACTCAAAAAAAAAAGAAAAAAAAAAAAAAAAAAAAAAAAGCTTTGACATAGATGATCAAAATTTGGTATCTGACCATGAGTGATCACTTTTATCTAAAGGTCAGGTTACTCGGCTACGAACTCAAACGTTGCGAGTTCAGTCCTCGCTATTACCAAATCACTCCAGGACTTATGAGCAAATTTCTGGATTTCTACCATATTTTAAAGGAAATTCATTCAGAGAAAGTTTATCTATTCGAATACAAAAAAAAAAAAAAAAAAAAAAAACTTGATACCTACGAAACGTAGATTCATAGCTAAAATTTAGTACACAGATTAAGTATCTAAAATGCAGATTCTTACCAGATTTTGAAATAATTCCTTAAAGTTATTCATAGTTTGTCGGTTTGTACTTTTTCACGAATTTTAAAGCAATAACGCATAAATACAATGATATAAATCACTGAAAACTCGATATGTGATCTTGTGACGATAATTGCAATTTCGTGTCATATTTCGGTTTCAATCGGCCGGAAAAAAAGGCTTCCAAAATACATATTCACACGATAGATTCAGTAAAAATGCTAGATTTACGCCAAAGATCGATATCTCTTAACGAATGTTCGCCAATGACATGGAAGACATTCGCAATTTTATTTAGGAAACACAATATTATGAGGGTCAAGGGGATTAAAACTTTTATTGAAATATATGAAAGAAAGTTTCAGGGAAACCACTCCAGCGAGCTTAGAAATGTAATTGAAGAACAAATGAAGGTACTTTTCCATTAATCGGGTGCAAGCGGAAAATCGCCAAATAATGTAGGATTCCGCCAAATTTCTCACGCCAAATTCGCGTTTGGTTCACAATCCGTTAACCGGAGGCAAGCGAAAAATCGCCAAATAATGTAGAATTCCGCCAAATTTCTTACGCCAAATTCGCGTTTGATTCACAATCCGTTAACCAGAGGCAAGCGAAAAATCCCCAAATAATGTAGAATTCCGCCAAATTTCTTACGCCAAATTCGCATTTGGTTCACAATTGGCGACATTTAGAACAATATAAATGGAATATATGGATGGATTATTTGGAATAATATAATTTAATAAATGCAATAAGAAATCAAATGTTCTCAGTGATTTAAACTATCTTGATTATTTTTACTTTCTCGCATAAGTAGTATAGAGAAAGTATAATAATCATAAAAAAATTCGAACTCGAGATTTTGAGGCATCTCCACATTTTAGACTTCTTTGAATACGAAAAACCCATATTTGGAAAACGTCCGTCCGTCGTCTGCGACTCAATAACTCAAAAATGCTTTGAGCTAGACGTATGAAATTTGGTATACCATCTTTCCACCATATTTGCAGATTTCTTTCAAATTTGGAGTAAAATTTGTTCAGAGGAAATCTGTTTGATCGGCTATTCGAATATAAGTTAACATGATAATTCGCCAAAAAATGAAGAGATCTAGATGGATAGAATTTGGCACACAGATTTAGCATCTATAGCGTAGACACCTATCAAATTTTGAGCCATATCCAGCAATTGATTGATTGTCTGTCGGTCAATACTTTCAGAAATATATAAACCGGATAATTTAAAAACACAGTGACTTAAAGATATCAAATTTAGTATGGAATTTTATGATTAGATGTGCAGCTTTGAGTCAAATCTTTGTTTCAATCTGCTGAGAAAAACGTGTCTGAAAAACAAATCGACTTTTGGATACTATTAACAGCATGACAGAGATTAATCGCCAAAAAACTGGCCAAGGATGACAAGATCGATTCAGTAAAAATACGAAATTCACGCTAAAAGTTAGTATTTCGTAACTATTGTACAACAATGCCATGCAAGGCATTTTCTGGAATAACAAGTTTATTAGAGAATATGCGAGAAAATTTTGGGAAGACTGCCCTCGCTGGTTTTTATGTGTTATTAAAAATCATGTTGATTTTAGGATGTTTGGCTGCCAGTGCGAATTTACAAGGACACGGGTACATTGTAACTATCAGGAAATCTAAACTTTTATAAAAATACGAAAGATTATTAAGTTTTCACCCACTTTAAATTCATTTGAATTGAGATAATTGTTATATATATGCAGGGTGTTCCCAAAGAAGTCAGAGAATTATTTATTTCCGTAAATATTGCATCTATATATTTATTTCCAATTACAAAATTTCATTTAAATGGGCAGAAAATTGTATGAAAATATGTTTGCTTCTATAGAGGTTAATAGCATAAAGTTGGGAAAAAAAATTAAATATTGATATGTCCTCCATAGTGAAAACATTGTCAATTAGTAAAACCTTTCTCCTACATTCATCTGTGCATATACAAAGTTTCAAGTTTCTACCCACAAAATTTGCAGAAATATCTTAATTTTTTACGTTTAGAGCGTCGATCACAAATTTTAGATGGAAAGATTTATTTCAGAAACGGAATTTTTTTTACTATAAAAATACTGGTAAAGACAAATATATTGTTACGAAATTTCCGGGGTTCGTTTGGATAGTGGGAGTTATATGGTGTGGAGAACACTCAATCAGCAGGCGGCGGTAGAAAATGAAACAACGACGTTTATTTACACGAAGACACACAGGACAACACAAAGACGACAACTATATACATCACACAATTATCTTCAGCCGAGACGTGCAGACAACAGACTCTAATGCAGACCGTAGCGCACAACTTGATTCCGCACACACTTGACTCAGTCGCTGCTCCGCTAATCTCTGGAAGGCCAGTTCTTTCTGTCGATTCCGACTACTCTTCGACTCCACTGATCCACGACTCAATTCACCGTCGGTCCACACCACCCGACTCACCACTGGTCCACGACCACTCTTCTCTGTCGCTTCCGACTACTCAATTCACCACTCGACTCACCACTGCCCGGCAGCTGCGGGTGCTTCCTTTTATAGGTCTCAGGAGGCGGGGTTAGAAGCCTCTCAACCAATTAGGAACGTTTGAGGCGTATCTCCGTTCCTACTGGACGGATCGGGAAAATTCTCGATGTTTCGGGTATAATCAATTTTGGCGCCAAAGTCGCCAAATTGTCGCCAAGCTCTGGGACCTCCCATGGAACCGACTATGCTGGGAAGCCGCCTCACAGATTCGTAACAATATCTAATACTTATACTTCCCATTTCAGTATTCAGTATATCTTAATTGAATACATCATCTAATGTTCAAAGAAATTTTCTAATCACTTATAATGTTAATTTTGATTGACCAACTGCTGGAACTTCAACTTCAACAAGAAAGAAATTGAAATTTCAGGGAATCAACTTTTATACCCGAGAGAAACCACAGAATACCGTAAAAGAAAGTAAAACTCTCTGCTCACAGTTTTATGCATAGCATTAAGGAAAAGTAATAATGGGTTTTAAGCAAATTTAATTTTAAGCAAAAGTAATAATGGGTAATTTAATGTGTTGTATGTAATCGTAATGAAAGTTTAATTGTAACAGAAAATAAATGCAGCTTCCTGAATCTTCATTTAGAAAGTGTTCTTACATAACTAATTCCAAGATCTTTGCTTTTCTGGAGAGGAACGGGGAAGATGAGGCCCTATACAAAGGATACATAAATTTATATTTTGGTTTATTTTTTATGCTGAAAGACGAAGAGTCAGTTCAGAGTTGAACATTTCAATAACAATAACATAGAGAATATTTCAATTTAATAACTTGCATACATACTGCATTCGTATGCAGTATTCGCCAATAGATTATTACAACAATTACGTGGACAAGTAGACGTCTGGGTCTAGAATTTTTCAATTGGATAATACTTGAGGTAAAATCACATCCTTCTTTTCCGAGAAATGTAATTTGAACAGAAGAATGTTGCTTTTATTTTTTTACTTCACAAAACTATCGCTTTTGAAATGGTAAAAATTCTTTTTTCGTACAAGAGATACCAGTGGCGATTTTTTTATATTGTGTGTGATGTGGAAGTTTTAGAAGCTCCTTTTTTTAGTCTTATTTTGTACAACAGTACACTGAATAGTGTCGATTTTTTTAATTTGTTTTGATGGCATTATGTCTGAACTAAAGGATGAATTTCCTTTGGCTATACATGTCCTGTAAATACTTGCTGACATTTTTTAAACCTTTCGTTACATTGCAAGTAAAGAAATCGATCGCTTGTACTCAAGCATTGTTAAAAGAATCAACTTCCTATAGATTTCAAAGAATTTGTCATTATTTTCTGATTCTGCCCTTTTAATAATCTTTTGTGATATGTGTATTTTCCCCGAAACTTGCAACGGAAATCTCACCCTAACACCATTTCGTGGTATGATAAAATAGTCTAAGTCAATAAATACGTTTTTATCTCAAGAAATTTCACAGATATAAGCATTAAACTTTCTGTTCTTACAGATGATTGTAAGATAAACATTCCACTCATTGACATTTTTTTCAATGCAGGGGTAATATAAAAATTTAATATTTATAATTTTTTAATTTTGCTCTCTACAGAAGGCCAAAATATTTTAATACCTTAATGTTTTAATAAATGAATTCATGAAACTTTGTAATGAGAAAGTCAGTTTAATTGGAAAATTAAAAAAATAAAATAAAAGCATATTCTATTTTTTTAGAGACAGCCTGTGTTTTACATACACACATATATGTATTTGTTGTGATTTTTTTTAAAATTAAGGACAATATTCGAAAATGATTAAAAATGAATACCTCCTTTAAAACTGGTGAAATTAAAAGGCATTTTCCCCACATGAACTGCTCGCCTAAATTCCATGTTCTTCTATCCTTTGGGAATCTAAAAAAAATAAAAATACATTATTAAATGCACTTTTGCTATTCCGCTGAAAATAAGTACATTCTAATGTTTTTTTTTGCATTTTTTAATCAAAACGTATACTACTATACTTTCTATAGAATACTTTGAGAAAGTTTGAAATGTCTAATTAATTTTAATATCAGTTCAATGTGGGAAATGGAAATAATCTGTTCAAATATGTCAGTCGAAATTCTCTTGAAAATCATGTCTTTTCTCAGATTTTTATGGAAATTAGTGCATTTATTCTGGAGATCCAAAAAGTAATAAATACATACTAATTCTTGTTGAATTTGCACTATATAATGATATATATCTTATTTAGTTTTTACAAGAAGTACAGATCTTGAAATTTTTTATACTACATAGGAGGGTGAAGAATTTTACACATTCCAGCTCATATTCTTTCCTTAAAAGAAAATTAAGGGATTAACAGGGATCTTTAAAGTAAAATTAAGGCCCATCTCACATTACTATAGCAGAAAGGTTCCCAGAAAGGAAGATGATATAAAGACTGAACTCTGGATATGAAAAATGTCTGAATAGTTACAGCGATAACGCAGAAAAATAATCATATTTTCACGTAAGTCTTGGAATTAAATTCATTTTGTTCATTTTATTCATTCATTCATACTTGCCTTTTACTTATGACTCACCGAAACTTTTAAAACAAAATGAAGTTCCGGATCATTATGAATATATTTCATTGTCTTTATTAATATAAATACAATTTTCTTTATTCACTTATTCGTGGAACAACGGTCGAACTACAGTTGACCCACTTATGTGGGCTCGATAGAACAACGTGTACAGATAAGGATTCAGAGCGTATCTGCGGCGGACGTCTCTTCTGGAGGCGGCTGTTACGTCTTCTCCTAAAGCGACTGGATCCTGATCCTATGGGAAGACACATCAGGCAATTTTATGCTAAAATAAATATGTGCAACTGTATATTTTATCGCTAAAACTCCAGATCCTATACTGTACGTTAATGTAATGTAATGAACACATGTAATGCAATGCAATTAACACATGTAATGCAATGCAATTAACACATGTAATGTAATATAATGCAATTAACACATGTAATGTAATATAATGCAATTAACATTAATTAACACATTTATAATGCAATTACCATACGTAATGTAATGTAATTAACACATGTGAGGTAAGTACTGAATGTAATGCAATGAACATATGTAAAGCAATTACCAAATGTAATGCAATGAACACATGTAAAACAATTACTGAATGTAATGTAATTAACACATGTAATGTAATTACCAAATGTAATGTAATTAACTCATATAATTCAATTATCGAATGGAATGTAATTAACACATGTAATGTAATGCAATGAACACATATAATGTAATGCAATGAACACAGTATTGTAATTACCGAATGTAACGTAATTAACACATGTAAGGTAGTGCAATAGCACATATAATGTAATGCACTGAAAACGGTAATGTAATTACCGAATGTAATGTAATTAACACATGTAATACAATTATCGAATGTAATGTAATTACCGAATTTAATGCAATTAACACATTTAATGTTATTACCAAATGTAACGTAACTAACACATATAATGTAATTATCGAATGAACCTTCAAAGTACCGTTATTCTATGAAAGTTCGATATACCTAATTAATGTAGACACTAGTTTATTAAAAATCCTTAAAATAAAAAAATTCGTTGATTTTTTTTCTCCATTTCATTCTTCTTCCACAGAACCGCAATGGCATTTTCGTAAAATGTGGGGAAAGAGAAGCCTTGATTCCATCAACGAACTCTCATTTATATCAACCAGATACATGCCAAATTTGACTGATTATCCGTGCCGCTAGGTCGCTTCAAGAATTAAAACATTCTTTTGTGGAAGTGAATATAATTTTGGTGAGAATAACTTCAGCCGCAATTATTGGCTGCATCATTTTCTCAAGATTCAGTAAAAATTTCCATTTTAAATGAACCCTCACGTTGCTTAAAAATGAAACATCAATGTAGCTAAATATCATGCCCATGACCTAGCACATAGCTGAGATGGAATTAATAACTTACTGACTGATTTATTCAGTAGAAATGAAGAGGAGGAAATGCCTAAAAAGGAACTGATTTGAACAGCCCGATAATTAGCGATACGTCCTATAAATGCCCGTAATTCGGCCTGATACAAATTGCATAAAGTGACATGCATGAACAGAGCTCATTATGTTCACTGAACATTCCTTTTATTTGCAAACATTCCTTTTATTTTGCAATAATTATATATCAAGCATATTATTGCAAAAAAGTATTCATGTGACTCGAGAGAAAAATATGCCTCACGGGATATTTTTGCATGAACCATTTACTGCAAATTGCGAATTAAGTTTTTTCTTTCCTCGTAATATCTACTAAAAGATCCCCAAAAAATCTTTTAGATAACTAGTGCGAACGCGATATAGGAAGATTGACGAGGAAGTATTGCTATTCATTCGATAGTAATGTATTGAAAAGGTGGAAGAATTTGAAATCATGAGTAGTATCAACACTGATTTATACGTATTTAATATTGGTTTTTCTATAACTAATTAATTATATTTTTATTAGGATAAAGTGAAGAATAGTGTGCTCCCGAGTTTGTCGCCAATATTGCAGCTCATCGGATCGCTCTTCTAGCAACCCTAATGCTGTTTTGTTTACTACATTTTGCAATGGTTGAGTTGTACATAAACTAGAACTAAATTATGTAAAATGTTAAATTAAAAATATGAAAAAAATATCGATTAAAGATTTTAATTTTGTTCTTTATTATAATTAAAAGTTTATTAAATAAAGAAAGTTAAGCTTATAATTAAAGTTATTTTCTTTTTTCTTTTTTTTAATGTGAATACGAACACAAAACCTTTATTCTTTTGCAATTTTTGATTCTCAGTATGCGCTTTAAAAAATCGTCTGCATTCTCACTTTAAAAGACAGCTGCAATGGAATTCTTCGCAGTTCGCGTAATTCTTTTGGTGTTCTAACGGTTGATTCTCTTCATAATTTGTTATGTCGGGAGTATTTTGAACCTATAGAATGGATGAAGGGTGAGTTAAATATGTATATATATATATATTTTTATGAGTTGATGAAGTTAGGAAAGGATGCTTGTTTGAAATTTTGTATTGAGAATGGTTTGATATCGAACCGGCAGAATGGATGAAGGTGAGTGGAATATATTTTTTTACGAGTTGATGAAGTTGGGAAAATGATGCTTGTTTGAAATTTTGTATGGAGAATGTTCCTTCTTTCTCCGCTCTTTCTTTTCTTTTGGTTACGTTCTGTTTCTGTTATCCACACAGTCCTTATGTTCAATGTGCTAGCGATGCTACTAGGTTCCCGCTCCCGCTGCTAGCGAAGCCGTAGGAAGTTTTTTTAAGTTAAAAAATTCTGCCCGATGCCTTCGGCATCTGTAGAAGGCACCGGGTTGTATGAAAAAAAAAACAATACTTATCAGTAAAAAGTCCTAATTATATGGCGGGAAATGGTAACCGTAACTGTTCCACGGAAGTATTTGTTTATTTTGTCCGCCATCTTTATTGGCGACTTGGGATTGTTGGCGCAGCAGGGTGCACACTATAATTCACTTTTACCTTTTATTATTTTTTTTCAATATTTATTTTATCTTGTATGTCTCTAAAAACTTTAGATTATGTTTTAGGAAAATCGCCTTATTATATGATAATATTATAGGTATAGTTAATGTGCATCAGTATATTATATTTTTCCAGTGCGTCAGTATTTTTTAGAAGCTAGCATAGAAAATGTATTATATAATTTACCACTACTGGCTTAGAAAATTGAAGTTATTATGGCTGAAGAATATGATTGGAGAAACGATTATATGATCAATTCTCTGAATTTAACTTTGAGTTATGCAAACTTTAAGAATCATATGAATCCTGGTAGACCAAAATGTGGTTAAACAAAGAATTACTGCGGTTTAACAATGAATAGGTTTCCATGATTTTCTGCACAACACCAACGAAAACGCACAAACGCAAAAGTGTATCCTTATAGGCATACAAGAAGGCAATATATTTTCATATATTTGAAGCTAGCCACATTTGGCGACCAGTTGGTTTGCCCAAGTAAATGCATACTAAAAATTTCAATTAAATATTTTAGGTAGCTACATCGCTTAATTATTTCCACAAAAAAATATTTTGTGACTTCAAATTTTGATAGTCATATGAGAGATACCATTTTAAAAACCTTACACCACTCTCCCCAGTGTGATAGCATTTATTTGTTTCTATCTTTATATCGCTAACTAAATCACTCTGAAGAGCAGCAGTGTTTAGAAATGGGCACATATTATAAAATTTTCGCCTGCGCATAATTTTGTAGCTAAAATTTAATTGTAAGCCCAGCAAAAGTAAATTTTTTAAAAAGTATGCCTTATAATGCAATCTACTGAGAATATGAAAAATAAGACGAACCTTTATATCCTTATTATCAAACAGCCAGGATGAAATATTAGTAGCAACAGTGAAAATGAATTGGAATTTCACTTCTACAATGAAATATGTCATTGTAAAATACGACTAACATTGTAATTGCGTAATACATTTTAAAAACATTGATTATAGACAAAAAAATAAACAGCAACGAAACGGTATCATTGAAAAGATCATTTTTTAAAAATTTTAAAGTAATATAAAAATCATTTTTAGATGCAACATTCTCGGAAGTTTTTCGAATTTTTACTTAATTTTAATTAATTAAAACTATAAATAAATTTAAAAAAATAGCTCCTATATGTACATTTTCAAACTCAAATATGCCATGTCGGCAGCTCTAGATCAAACAACGGATAGACATACTAGCTCTTGATTAAACAACGTATAGACATACTAGCTCTAGATGAAACAATGGTTAGACATACTAGCTTTAGATCAAACAACTGTCAGACAACTCTAAATCAAACAACTGTTAGACGACTCTAGATCAAACAACTGTTAGACAACTCTAGATCAAACAACTGTTAGACAACTCTAGATCAAACAACTGTTAGACAACTCTAGATCAAACAACTGTTAGACAACTCTAGATCAAACAACTGTTAGACAACTCTAGATCAATAAAACACATACACGCACATTCATCTTCTAAGAAGCTTTTAATGGTTCCAAATTCACTATGGTCAACAAAAAATAACACAGTTCTACCTGATGAGGTCTTGCTAAAGTAGATTTACTACGACAAGCTAGACCAAATGAGATTATAGAAAGCACAGCTGCATTCTCACCTTATTTTTCAATGCGTTGTGATTTCGGAAGAAAGGGTAGAAAGCTCCTAGCTGCATCCAGCAGGTGCACAGCTCATTTGTAGCGTTTCCTTCAAATCCGCAGACGTCAGCACCTATCTTCAAAAATTCTTTCCCATGAATAATAGGATAATAATTTCATTTTTAACACAAAGAAAATTTGTCAAACTCAAAAATTGATCATGAATAGGATTAATTGATGATGGATTTTTTGAATAACAAATAAAAGTTTGAATTTGATATTTTAGCTGATAGACATCTAAATACACAAATTTTCCTTTCTTTTGAAGCACAGGGGAGGAGTAATGCTGCTAATACGATTAAAAAATGCTGGTGATTTTCTAAAAGCAGCCACTTGAGGACGCTGCAATAGACAGGTTGGGTAGCATGATGAAGTAAGGGATCCGACATAATCAGAGTTCTAGCTCATATGGATTTCAAAAAATAATAATTTGTTAATTTAATCAAAATATATTTACTTAAGAATTTTATAATAAAACAAGTAACCAGCTGGCGTCCTGGCCAGCCGGTTACTATGTTCCCCGTGATCTTGGCGTCACGTGTTTGAGTCCTGGTTCCGAAGCGATTATTTTGTAAACTTTAGAATTCAGTTGATCTGTCATAAGATGACGACCTCAGGATTGGAGGGGTCCATATTAGAAACCCGATTCTATCAAAATCCGTTTTTAAGAGCCTGGTTCATGTGGAGTAGAAGCGTCAACAGAGATACATGAGCTCATCATTATTGTCATCGATCTCGGTTCAGATGTGAAAGTTCTGTTCCGAAATAGCATTCGTGCTGCTTCAAAACAAGATTTTAATACAATTTAACTAAACTTTGACACGCAATAGAAAAAAAGAAAGGAACACAATTAAAAAAAATGAAATCTACTATCGCAATTTTCAAGTTATCATGTGAGAATATTGTTTTTTTCTAATCTAATCGAGTTCTAACTTTATTTTTCGAGTCCAGAATTTTTTTTCAGTAAAAAACCTGTTTAAACCGGTTGGAAAAATCACGTGACTATGAGATTACACATGCATCGATATTTAGAAAACGATATTTTTTTTATCCCCAAATAATACGAGCTTCAAAACTTTTTCTTGAGGACAGATTTTTTTTTTTTTTTTTTGGCTTTTTGCAAAAAATCTAGTTTAAACTGGTTTCGAATCATCATGTGACTATTGTATTGCACAATCTTCAACTTTTAGAAAAGCGTTGTTATACATATATATATATATATATATATATATATATATATATATATATATATATATATATATATATATATATATATATATATATATATATATATATAGTATAAAATGAAGTCTCCTGAAAGCGTCTGTATGTTTGAAAGATTAGAACAGAGAAATGCGTGACTGATATTGAAGATATTTGCACCATATTGTTGAGAATTTATTGGGGAAGGTTTTATTATGCTGAACTCATATCAAAATAAAAAAAAGGAGTTTTATAATTGCGATTTTAATTATTTTCCTACTGCGATTAAGCGAACAATGTTTTTCTCATGGACAACTTTATGTGGCACTTTTTACAATTATATCCAAACAAAATCTTTTTGTCTTAGCACCAGGAGAGAAACAGTCAATGTAGTTTACAAAGAAATATTATAAAACAAGCTGAATTTTATTTTCATATGAGATTTTACAGAGTTAATAACCAACTGTGGAACAGTGAGTGCAAAGACTTATTTCTATATTTTTAACTTTTAAAAAACAGCTTTTCTATTGTATATTTTTAGTGAAATGTTTTGTCAACGAACATATCATGTTTTTACCTTTTTAACATTCTAAACATTTTTTAATGTGTGCAATAAAAAATTGTTTCGTAATTATTTTTGATGATTTCTAACTATATTTTTTATGTTTGTTTGATGTTGTGTGACATGCTCATGTCATATCGAGTGGAGGCTAGATGTAAGTTTAAAGCTATTTTTCCTCTTGGATGTTATGCTACGAGCTACGCTGTGGGGGTACTGCTAATGTATATATATATATATATATATATATATATATATATATATATATTTATATATATATATATATATATATATATATGACGGGGGCACCTCAAAAATGAGGATGAGATGCCTCTGGTATGGTGGTTGGCTCTCACTGTCCTGGTAGGTACAGAAATGGTGGAGATTGGCTACCTCCTATCAATGACAGGGCGTATTTCACACGGGAAAGGTTGTAATGTGGCCGGTGACGACCTTTAGGACTCAAACATAATTCCCGCCAGTATTGCTGTCATGGTGGTTCGGTCATTCAATTTTAGTGTTCCTTAGGGCGGGTAGAAGTAGTCAATTTATGTTACACAAGACTGGCGTATCGACAAGCTTTTGTTCTATGGATTGCGATATGGGCTACTTAATAGAAACTGATGATGCGTATTTTGAATTTTTTTAAAAATCAATGCTATTACTTTAGAATTAAATAAAGACAAAATTTCATGAGGAATTGATATTTATTTTCATTTTTTTCTGCTGATGAATAAAGATATATAGACTTACGTATGGTATTCCGAAAGTATTAAATTCCAGCATTCCTAAAAATAATAATAATAAAAAAAATTCTTAACATAAAATTGTAATTCATAATTTTTTCTCATTGATGAAAATTTATTGATGAAAAACGTAAAATAAGTTCAAGCGTTTATATAAAATAAAGTTAGTAAAAATATTAAAAAAAAATTGTTTTAATGTGTCATAAAGCAGATATTTTTCCAGATTTTAATTATTTTTATCTCCTATTTTTTAAAAATTACAATCTGTTTTTTTTATATATATCTTTTAGAATTTTGGAATCCGTATCTTTCCTAATTCTGTCACAGATACCTACCCCCATACCGAATAAATGACTAATTAAGTAGTTGTTAATTAAATTTTGAAAATACTAAAAATTGGTATTGTCTTTCAGAATGCATAATTCAATATTATAAATAGCATGCAATCTTAATATTTTCTTTCTAGAAATCACTATCACATTATCTATATTATTTTAAAATTTACTTTTAAGTTATTGTTATGAATGCATAAATGGCATTTATTGTCTTCCGTATATAAATGTCAGAAATTTCGAGACTCTAGAACATTTGTCTCTAATTACAAAATATATCACAAGATTCGATCCTCACAAACATCAAGCATGCCGAATAAGTAAAAAGGATGATTGAGAGACATTAGTGGTCTTTATTTTTATAAAGAAACACAATTAAAAAATATAAATTACTAGGATCAAAAAGCGCCCACAACAGTGACCCAAAACAAAAAGTATCAATTTATTGTATAAAATTTAACATATATCCTGTAATCTTCTCCAATTGCAAGGCTTAATCAATCGTTGGAATAAAAAAATCACTCGGTGCCATATCAGGTGAAAACGGACCATATGGAGTCACATTCAATTATTTTTTTTAATAAAAATTTTACGAATAATGATGATTCTGTGAAAAGACGCATTACCATATTGCAAAGTCCATGAGTTTCTCTTCAATTTTTGATGTTCTTCCCCTCTTTCCATATAAGAATTTGTTCAATAATGCATCTAGTTGTTAAATGACGATTACTGAGGGTTAATTCTCTGATCTGACCGAAATGTTGATGTATAGATGAAGTGAAGGAATCTCCGGAGCGTTACTCATCTATGTCTATCTTCTTTACATATTTTATTCCACTCAAGCACTCTTATTTTTGACATGCGATTATCCTTAAAAGTTTTTCGTAAAATTTCAAATATTTTCACTGGAATAGTTGCATTGCTCTCAGAAATTTTAATTTGTATTCTATTTGATCTTGTATCTCGATAAAAAGTAAATTTATTTTCAGATGATAAAATAAAATAAATTTTTAATCATTGAAATATGTTTATAGTTCATAAAAATAAAAATGTCTGATAAAATTTGCAGATGATAGTTTTTTTTTATTTTAAAAGAAGCATTCGGGATATTTTTGATCATAACAGTAAGAACAAAACGATTTTATCAAACATTTCCATTTTTTAAAGATTTTATTAAGATTATTTTATAGAAATTTAATTCTGGAGAACAACAAAAGAAATTTGAATGGCCGCTTACCAATGATCGATCGATATAAATCATCCCAAATACTTTTGTTATCGCCGAGCCAGTGTCCAACGTAGCGTCCAGAAGAAGGATAAGTTGACCGAGAGATAATTAATGATCGTTGATTCAGGGCCTTTATAGCTGCTCTGAAATAGAAAATTTCTGTTTGAATTTTTATATCTGTTAATAATAAAGGTGAAAGTCTGTCTGTCTATCTGTGTATTTATTTATGATCTATAAATCAGAATGTTACCAAATTTGATATAAATTTGCCTTTTGGTGATGGGAATATATCCCTGATAGTAGTGAAATGAAATTAAAACTAAAACGCACGAATGCACATGGTTCAGAAATATTACTAATAATATTTCTGACAAACCAACTGGTCGACAAAGGTGGCTAGTAAGAAATTATAAGCTTAGAATAGTTGAATAATTACAGCAGCATCGCTATAATTTGCCGTTACAAATAAGATTCCGAATTAATAATTTGGAGAGGGGGTACCAGCTGAGGTCCTCGTCATCTGACCGCTGTTCAAAATTACTAGGTCCCTTCCAGAATAGCCTTAGTGTTGCTTTAAAACAGGATATTAACAAAACTAAAAAAAATCTGAATTAATAGTTAAAGGCTTTATCAGTGTTATAAAGATGATTTTTCCCAATCTGCCGTGCTTAGTTCAAGGATCATAAAAAAGCAATGTTAATAATATTTGAATGAATTATGGTATAAAAGTTTTACATATCTTCATAACTTTTAGCAGTTTCTCGCAACCGAAAAATAGACCATTTGTGAATAAATCGAACATTGAATATTTAGAAATTTTCATGTTTTAGATCTGTCCGAGTTTGAAAAATTCGCTTTTAGAAATAATTGTAGAGGTATGCATATTTTTTACGGTGAAAATGTATACAATAATTCATATTTTTTTACAGCTAGAAAGATGAAATTTAATATATGATTCTTGAATCAAGATTTAAATCGATAATAAATAAACCAGATGGAAAAATTAGATTATAAAATTAGGATTTTATGATTGCAATTTTGTTAATTCTCATAAAAATCGAGATTTGATTATAAATTTGCAAAAACGAATTTTTTTTTTAATTCTAATTTGTTTATACTGATAAAAGCAGGGATTTAACTATGATTTTGTGAATACTGAGGAAAGCAAAGATTTCTTTAAATAATTGCATTTGAAAAAATAAAGAAATAATCATTAGCTAAAAATTTAAGGGGTCTTAGGAGTCTTAAACTTCCAAATTTACAATTTTTTAAAAAAAGAAATGTATGTTAGAATTTCATACTTTTTGACATTTTGGTACCAAATTTTTAACGATGCTTTCAAAACTTCCAGAGTTATCGAGAAAGAACTAAAACAACACGATTAAATGTAAAAAGAAACATCCTCTACCTACTCGAATGTCAAAAGACATACAACCGAAGCATTCTTTGATGTATAAAAGGGCAAAAAACTTAAAATTTCAAAAATAAATAAATTAATAAAAAAATGGAACAATTTAAACAAAGAAAGAGCAGTGTTTATGCTACTGTTTTAATTAATTTGCATTACTTTGTTCAAATTCTTTTTTTATTAATTTTTACTTTAACATCATTTTTCTCAAAACAAAAAAAATGAAGCTTGTGCGCAGGATTTCTCAAAAACTACATATCTATCCTATAAATCAGAAATTTCATCGACATACTAAAAATAAGTTTCTCTGTGACTTAAATTATTCACAGAAAAAATCATACATGAATTTTAATTAGAATTTTTCTTAAAATGTCCTTTTTTTTAATAACTGTATTTTAAAAATCCTTTTTTACTAAAAGTTTTATAAAGCAAAAGTAACAATTTAAGCTAACTAAAGATAGTTCTTATGTTTCTAGAGCTTTCTAATTTACATAATTTCATTCAAATTCTTTTTCAACTTTAATGCAATTTTTCTCAAAAAAAAAAAAAAAAAAAAAAAAAAGTGAAACTTCCGCGAGGATATACCATAAACGTTCTCTCTATTAATTTGAAATTTCATCAACATGCTAAAAATAAGTTCCTCTGTGACTTATTCATCAAATCTTAGATAAAATATTCACAGAAAAAAAATTTACATGAATTTTAATTAAATTTTTTTAAAATATCAAATTTTTAAAAATAATTGTATTTAAAAAAATATTTTTTTCGGAAAGTTTTATAAAACGTATGTATAATTTAAAAACTAGACATTTTTCTGTAACTTAATATAAATTTTGTAAATTTGAATCAGATTTTAAACACAGATTCCTGCAAACAATAAAATATTGTTTGTAAAACAATAAAATACAGATTTTGGAAAAAAAACACCCCATTTATATTTCTTTATAACTTTTTATTTTTTCTTGAAATTATATGAAAACATGAGAAATAATGCAAATGTGTATGAATGTTCTATGGTTAAAATTACACATTTCGAATTTGTAAATTAGATGGGTTGGTGAAAGGATGGATTTTTGCTTCCATGGGCTATTGTTAAGAGTCCTGAGAACCCTAAAAACTGTGATGATGAGCAAATCTTTGATTTTTTTTGGGGGGGGGATGCGTTCAAATCAAAGATCTACTCACAGAACTATTAGTTATCAATGTGTAATTTGAAAACAAACATAAAACAGCAAAAATTAGGGAAGCTGAACCGACTGAAATGTTGGTTGAGATTGGCTCCATCCATACAAGCTGTGGACGTCATAACGACGATAGGTTTTCTTTCCTGATGTCTGCACACTTTCCATGCACAGTATTTTCGCAGACAGGCGCGCACTTCCTGTATTCTTTACTGAAATGAAATGAAGTAAAATATCTTGCTACTACCAATATAAATAGAATATCATATTTTGTATTAATAGTCTTCAATGATCAGACTTTGCTAATCAAAATAAAACGTTATCATTTTTTATTTAATCATTTTGTCATATATTCCATTAATGCCAAAGCATTCCATTTTGATATTTCTTCGTTACTCCTCAGTAAAAACGATATTTTAGGACGAAAAACAAACAAACATTGCAGCGGGTTCTGATAATATTTCAACACTATTGTATGATACTCCTTTAGGTAAGATACGTCTGCATTGTCTTAGTTTAGTGTGATTGCATCAGTTGGACACAGTTTCTGCTTAAAAAGTATTATGTCACTCAGTTTACTAAAATAATACCAGCCCAAAAATATTATCATGCTAAAAAATTAGAGATAATAAAAATATAATACATAAAAATACAATGTTATAAAATAATATAATGCACAAATCTGTAAACCTTATCAGGTTCGATATGAACACGAGAAGGTTTATAGCTTGGCATATTATCTATAAAATGCAACGTGTATGAATTCTACTGGTTGTTGAACCTAGAATTATTAAATTTAGCAGATTCTTTAGCAGATTTGTAGGTAATAGATGCTCAATAAGATTAGAGAATTTGACATTTTATTTGCATTTTGAATTGAAAAGTAATCAAATTTTTTAGATTATCAATAAATCATTCGGCACGTATTATCGTTACAAACGCATTTTTGCATGATTTTAAAATTCAGTGAATAGGCTTTTCGGTATAACTTTTTACCGAACAATTTTTATCTAATTTAATGAATTTGATCTTATACTTTCTATAATCAAGTGAAAATTTCGCATATAAAATAAAGACAAACGAATGAAAGAGGATGATTTTGCTAGTTTACTATGACGTCCATTAGTTGCATGTATATGACAGATCTTTGATAAAATTGAGTTTGGAATCCATGACCTTTTGATTCTGGAGCGGCGATTTTATCATTAGCTGAGTGCTGTATTAGCTGATATATAGAAATTGACTTAAAATATTAAGCGAACGCTAAGAAAGGACTTTAAATAGGAAAGTTATGGATTTTTCATGCATACATGGACATATCAGAAAGACTTAAAACGTTCACAGAAGTCACAAACAGCAATAATTGGAGAACAGGTCCATTCTTTTTTCGGGATCTTTGTAAAAAATTCCAACGTTTTAGTCCGATTTAAACTAATTTTCAGAAGGATAGGAAACTTCTGATATTTTAAAAAGAAAAGACAAGACAAGTGAATCTGCCTTATCATTAGCAAAGTCATTTAAATTTTTAAAAGAATCTTATTCGTGGCAATGTGTTGGCAGAAGTGTGACTTAATATGTCTTGGAAAAGGAGATGCAAACAAGCTTATCGATCTGAGACAAATGATTTAATTTATTGCTCATGCTTTTACTCCTAAAACTTTAAAGAAAGTTCAATTTTTTAAAAAATTATTTTTTGTAAATATTGTCCATTTGGCTTGATTTCTTCTGGAATAAAATCTGATAACTTTCACATTTAGTTAAAAAAACGTTTATTGTTGTAAAAAGTTTTTCCGAGTAGATGATAAAAAAATGGTGCATATATTTTGAATAACTTCTACATAAACAAATAATAACGAAAATTAATATTTTACATCACAAATTAATCAATTATTAATTCTTATGGTATAAATTATTTCCGAAAGCGAATGAATTGAAGACCATTCCTGATGAAAATCCGTTAAAGGATTCTTGATTCTTGCCCTTTTCTTCATTATAGAGTCGGAGAATCTTGGAAAAGTTGGCAATTTTCAGTGAGATTGTTTGAAACATTGTATTAAGAATTCAAGATCAAGCACAATTTACTTGTTCAGAGCACCCATGGAAAACGAATGCCACCATATTGGGGTCTGGAAATATACAAAAATTGATCAGAACTTTGTTCACAAGCTAGTAAGACAAAGTAAGAACAAATGGTGAAAATTGTTATTGCCCGATTCAGAAATAGGCTTAAATATAAGACTTGATATTGCATCATATTGTAATCTAAACTAAAATATTTTTTTGCATCTGAAAAAGAAAAACTAAATTAAATTTTCTGAATACAATTTTGGAATAGCGCCATATTGGAAATAAATGGTATTTTATTTATATGAAATACTTTACATTAAAAAAATTGAAGTATGTCATTTGCTAAAATTGATGTTCATATTGTACCAGTACCAATTCCAAATGAAATATGATTCGTTGCAGAATTTTAATTCATGCATTGTAAATTTTTTTTATGTCCTTTTATACCATTGGCGATAAAGATGAAATGTTCAGAACATTTATAAGCCTTTAGTCACCTAGAATATAGCAAGAAATTTGGGTACTTGTCGGTTTGAATGGCAAACAAAAAGCACCAAGAAACAATTTCGCCAAATTATAAAAACATATTTAAGTGCATTATGATTATTAAAATTTTTGAACGTGCAAATCGTTTGCTATATCATTTAATGACATTTTGAAATCTACAAATTGGCGAAATTTTTTTGTCGCTTTTTGGACGCCATTAAAACCGACAAGTATTTAAATTTGGAATAAATTTAAACTAATTCTTTACAAGCAAATAAAAAAATTAAAACGATTTTTAAGGTTTTACAAACTAATAGGAGGTACAACTTTAGTTTTATCTTAATTCTGAGTACTATTCAAAATTTCCTATTCTTGTATATTTTTTCCTTCTAATGTGATATTGATTCATTCCAAAATTTTGAGTTACATCATATCTCAAAGACTTTAATAACATTCCAAGTACAAGTTGTGCGTCTTAAACTTTTCTTATTCAGAACTGCCTTCATCCACAACTATATACAGAGAAGCTTAAAATTTAACGTGACAATAAAGAGATGGGAAAATATCCAGAGAATAAAAATAATGAACTCCAAATATGACCACCAGAAGGCATTTTATCATGAAATCTATAATATGCATGCACATTTCGGAGTTGCAAAAGTTATTATAAAACCGATTGGAAATTATTGCTGCTGAAAAATTATAACAAAATTTAAAGAAACGAGATTGTCTATTCATCCTGGAAGTTACAGAAATTCCAGTTTCTATATAGGAGTTGCTATCTAAATAGAGTCAGGCAGACCTTCAAAATAATAAGGAGCACAAAAATTGGTTATAAATTCTTCGCTAATTTAATTAGATTTCATAACAACTACTGTATCACGTCGTTACAGTAATGCGCCATCTGGTGGTCATATTTAGAACAATTTTTCTTTATTTGCTGAATATCATTTTAATCGTTTTGTTAACAAAGTTTCACACTTTTCTGATGAATGGCTAAGGCTGCATATAGTAGATTAGGACAGAGGAACTTTAATAATGGATACTATGTATATTGAAAGAATAAACAGTCAATGATTATAAAAATTGTGGTATAATCTTTGTAATGGGCTGAGAGTTTACTATGTTGCATTGTTAGTTGAAAAGTGATATAATTGCATAAACTCACCCATTGCGTTACTATTGAGAAATAAAACCCCATGGCTATTGGAGCTATTTTCCAAACATGTGTAGAAAGGATGCACTCCATATAAGTTCATTGGACCCTAAATATTTTTTTACAATAAATACAACAAAAAGCAAAAATCTTCAACTTCAGTGTTAAAATAAATTTAACTTTTTACCAGATCTGAATTATTTCTGTATTTTTTTATTTATTTTTGTTTCTTAACAATATAATAAGATTTCAGTAATCGGAAAATGAAAGGTATCAAATTTGGAAAATAACAGTGGGAATCCGATCGCCTTCAAGTGTTTTTATCTATTTGATTTGGTTTGGTTTAAAGGCGCAAGAGTACATTTGACTATACTGCACCAAACTTTCTATATCTATCTGGAGTAAGATTATTTTTAACTACTAAAAGCGCAAATACATATTTGTATTTTTTCATATGTAATTTGAAAGCACAATTATTAATGTAATAAGCATCATACATAATTTAATTGCGATTTCTTTTTTTAAATTTAAATCTTACAGTATCTACAGTTTCCTTAGCTTATGTTTGTTAAATTTAATTTAATGAACTAAAATAAGTTTAAATCCATGTCTGATGTCTTTTTAATTAATTTCAGACTTTTACCCAATCTGAATTTCCGCTTACCCGAATCAACTTGATCATTGTTCAATTTCGCTAACTGGAATTGTATTTTTATTATATTTCCAATAAACAGAATTTTCACTTTAATTATGATGTGATCACTTTAATTTATCAGTTATTTCTTTTATTAATTTATATTATTTAATTTATTTTTGTTATGTAATTTATCTTTTTAATTTTATCATAATTTTAATTAATTTTGGCGCCGTCACTTTAAATTTCTTTTTAAAAAATCCACTAAATTATTTTATATTTATCCTTTTAATTATGCTTTTTATATAGTCTTACATCGTGCTAGAAATAAATTAAATCTAATCTATTCTATTCTTACTTTATATAAGCTAATTGCAAAAGATTTAATAATTTGAAAGTATTGAAGAAAGTAAGTAGTTTTTTATCTTTTGCAACCGATTTTTATGATTATTTACTTAGTAATTTAAATTGCAAGCACGCTGTTAAAAATGGAAATTTGGATAATTATTGCGTAGCAACATTAGTCGATTTCGAAAATTAGAATATGCTGTTATATAGGGGAAAGATATGCGCCCTTAAAATACAGAATGTTTGGAAATTTCACTTGATCTATCGCTTCTCGTATAAATTCTCAACTTCATTATGATCTTCAGATAATGTTAACTTTATTAGGTTTGATTTAAAATTACGATACAATCGCCAAACTTGAATTTTACAAATGGTAACTCACTAAATAAGCAATCCAGAATATTTCAGAATCAACTTCAAAAACGAAAAATAATTTTTTTTCCTTGCAACCGGCTAAAATGGTGTTCATTTGCGGGATGTTTTAAAGGTTGATAAACATTTCATGAGAGCGGCAACGTGATTGCTATGTAATTTTAAATCTATCCTGTTTTCTTCTCTTGATTTGTTGCTAAGTAAAGAATTGTAACGAATATTCTCTCGTAATTTTTTATATTTTAATTTCTTTCATTTATTTATAACAGTAGGTAATGTATAAATTATTTGCAATAAATCTATATACAGTGGCTCAAAAAATTGAGAGTACACCTTACTTTTACTTGATAAATCCGACTTTCAATATAAATAACACATTACCGGGAAGTGCAAATATGTTCATATTTTTACACATAACAAATGGTTTAATTTAGAGTAAAAACAAAGAAAAATCAGGGAAAAACTTCTAAATTGAAAAGTTTCAGAAGCATTTTAAATAAACATACGCGGAATTTTGCCTCAAAAAATTGAGAATACACCAATAAAAGTTTTTGCAATATCACGCATAGAAACAGTAAGTTGCATGTCTTTTGGCTCTTATAATGACCTCTAAACGTCATGGTACCGATTCGACCGATTCTTGGTGATATCTGAAGATATTTTACCCCATTCTTCTTGCACCACTTGTTTTAAATGGTTTTTGTTTTTAATTTTGTGTTTTTGAACCACTTTTTCGAATATGGCCCAAGACTATTCAATGACATTTATGTCGGGGTACTGTGGTGGTGTGTGCAAGTGCTGTTTACAATGAAAAAGGCATCATATTTTGACTTTACGTGCATTCTGTTTGGTGTCATTGTTCTGCTGGAAAATGGAATTTTCATATAAACCCAAATTTTTAACACTTTCTTCTATATTGCTGCGACCCTATGGTTCATCCAACTTGTTGCAGAAACTTTTCAAATTATAGGCAGAAGTGTAAGTGCTGAAACTGTGCGAAATGCCATTAGACAAGCTAGATATAAAAGTCGCATTGTTAGAGAGAAACCGTTCATCAGCTTGCAAATTCAGAAAAACTCATCCATTGAAGACCAATAACTTTTGGAAGAAAGCTATATTTAGTAATGAAAGAAACCTCAACATTTTTGGCAGTGACAACCATCTCAATGTATGGAGAAAGCTTAATACTGCTTTGCATCCAAAAAATGTACGTCCTACAGTTAAACATGATGGTGACTCCGTGATGATTTGAGGTTACATGGCTTCATTCGGGGTAGGAAATTTAATTTTTATAGATGGCCTTATAAATGATACGGTTTACTTGGATATACTTCGTAGCAATCTAAAGGAAAGTGCTAAAAATTTGGGTTTAGATAGAAATTTCATTTTATATAGTATTTTTAGATAGAATTTTCATTTTTTGACCCCAAACAGAATGCACGTAACATCAAAATGTGGTGTCTTTTTCATTGTAAGCAGCAGTTACACATACCACCACAATATCCCGACATCAATACCATTGAATATCTATAGGCCATACTTGAAGCAGTGGTCTAAAAGATTAGAAACAAAGCTCATTTAAAATAAGTGGTTCAAGAAGAATGGGGTAAAATATCTTCAAATACCACCAAACATTGGTCAAATCGGTACCATGACGTTTAGAGGCCATTATAAGAGCCAAAAGACATGCATTTTAATAGTGACACTTTGCTTCTATGCGTGATATTGCAAAAATTTCATTGGTGTATTCTCAATTTTTTGAGTCAAAATTCTGCGTATGTTTATTTAAAATGCTTCTGAAAATTTTCAATTTAGAAGTGTTTCTTTGATTTTTCTTTATTTTTACTCTAAATTAAACCATTTGTTATGTGTAAAAATAAAAATATGTTTGTACTTCTCGGTAATGTGTTATTTATATTGAAAATCATATTTATCAAGTAAAAGTAAGATGTACTCTCAATTTTTTGAGCCACTGTATATAAAACGTTAACGTGCATGGCACAGAAATAACTCTTACTATTTATTGTAGAATGGCAACAGTCAAATGTAAACAAATCATCATACAAATTTCAGATTGCTTCATGGAATGTTTTTTCAGCTGCGGTGAATTCAACGCTTCGCTTAGCTAAATAATCAATGGAGGTGCAAAATATTATTGGAAATATTCTGGAGATGGTTCGCTATGTCAACAAAGAATCCATTCAACCACAGAAAAGAAGATATAAAAGAAATCAAGAAATAGGATTCAAAAAGAAAGTTTAATAGAATGCAAAAATTAAATTAACCGTCGCCAGATGTGTAATCGCTATGCCTTGCCAACGGAAATTAATATTCATATTTCACAAAGCATTTATCTTACAAAAAATAATCTTTACATTATCTTAAAATTTAAAAAATTCTCTTATCAATGATATCAATGCCATTATCACAGATTTTAATAACACTTTTAATTCAGTTTTATACACTGTATGTAACAATGATTTTAAATGCTATGATGAAATTGAGACTCACCCATCAAACATTCAATCATTGAGACTCATCCATCAAAACATTCAACATTCTTTGGACAATCATTAAATTTTTAATAAGGTTATCATTTCTGCTTTTATTTCTTAATATATATACTTTTTAATTTGTATTTAGATATAATTAAATTCAAGTTTTTCAGGCTTATCAAAATCAAGGTGAAATGTTCTTTTAAATGTACCCTATAAATTATTTAACAGCATAAAATGTTAATAATTGGGGCGTACAAATTGATGGCCAAAGGTGACTCGTATACCAATAAAGGACTACTTTGTAATATTTGTATTTAATGACCTTGTAAGCGATATATACATTTATATTATCTTGTCTTGATTTAAATATTTCTGACTTTATAAGTAAAAATTGTATCTATTGTATTTAAAATATAGAGATTGATTCGTTGGCGTCCATTTATGTTTTGTAAACCAAGATGATGGGTGATATTCTTTGTAACTTTTAGAACTCATTTTGAAAAGATACACTATAAAAGAGATAGAAAGAAAGAATACCGGAATTATACATAAATAGTTCCAATTCTTCCAATCAGACCTATTTCATCTATTCGATTTGGCCTATTTTCTATTTAATTAGGTCTATTATCTATTTAATTAGATATATATGTCCAAGCAAATTGAACCAATAATTTCGCCAGAACTATAACCGGAAACGAAAATACACCACAAACTTCTAATATTAATACTTACACCTTCTGGAAACCGATCCTGTGAAAACATGGGCCACGCTTTGTAGTTCAAGTCATGTCTTAAAGTTGGATGCGTATGCTCACCATAGATATTCCGAGATTTCTCCATAGATATTCCGAGATAGGAGGCAGCTGGATATCTGGAGGAACTTGTCGTTCAGAATGAAACCACCTATACTCGTGTCCCATCTGCAGAGAAATAACCTTATTAGCAACGGAAATACAGTTAAACGTCCGTTCATATGAACCAGGAATATTTAAAATGAACTGCAATTGAAATTTTGTTAATAACAATAATTCAGCTCAGAGTTTGATTTTTATTTTTCAAATGGAATAATTGAATATTATTGGAAAACATTAAAATTCCAGCCTTAATATCATTGTTTTTCGGCTGTTTGATAATTTCAAGAATTCCTACTCGTTATTTTTGCGAATGGCTTCATTTTTCCATTTAATGAATTTTCTTCTTTCAAGCATATTATAACTTTATGCCTACTATTTGATTATTTGCCTACTATATAAATATTTGAATGTTATTTGCATGCTTACATTCAAGATACCATAATATTCCCATATAATATAGGTCATTTTTTTGTGTTCCAATAACTAAATTTCAGTTACATAATAGTTAAAAGATTTTAATGAATTTTATGTTTAATGGTTCTTTCCTGTAATCGAGAAGTTACGATTTTTAAAAATAATGGACAGGAAGTCTACCTATTGCAATGGCTTTCATGAAGAGACTTCGAGAAAATTTCTGCAGTTATATATAATATATATATATATGATGATATTTTAAGCTCTTAATTTAATCCAAATTAATTTCCAAAACTTTATCTTAATTTAGCCCATAGTAAAATACTCTTATTTTCTGATCTCATTCCACGTATGAAGTTGTGTGAAAATTGCTGCTCAATCAGTCTATGTATCAAGTGAAAATGATCCCTCCGTTATCCTTGTCAAAGGTCAACACGCGTATTCAATCGCCACGTGGCCGGAAATCCCATGTTATATAAGAGTAGTGATCATTTGTTTCGGCTTTTACCTTTTTCTTACTTCTGCTTTTGTGTCGAACTGTGGCGGACGTGCCTCGTGCGCGTCTTTGCTTGTAAATAATTATGCTTTCCCGGAATGGATATTAAAATTAATTTTAAAATGTAAAATGTTTCTTCAATTTTTTCGAACTTGCATTCTGCTTCAACCAAAATAAGCATTATATAACTCAAAGGAGGTAGAGACGATGGGAGGTTGAAATTTTCATTTTTCTATAACTTTCTTAACATTGTAAATAGAAAAATAAATCCAATTAGCCGAATTAGCGTCTCATAAAGACGATCAGCTTTTGTATTTTAAGTTTTTCGATAATTGACATATCTTAGTAGTTAGGGTCTGAAAAGTGATTTTCGAGCCCTAATTTTGACTATTTCTAACATCCACAATTATGTTTCCAGACAGTAACTTAGATGTAAAGGAATCTGCCTTAGCATTCCTGCTTGCCGAGAGGAATTTTTTGAATTTTGTAATTATTAAGATTACTCAGTTTACTATATATTGCATTGATAAGATTTTAAGTATGGTGCACAATATGTTCTTGTAGACATTTTAAAAATTGGTTTCTATAGAACAGTTTGATATAAAAGGATGCCAAACTCAAATGTGAGTGAGCATGGGCTGAATAAACCAGGTTTCTGATGAAGACGAAAAATAAATAAATAAAAAGAGCATAATTTACATAGAATTATAGATTCATTTTGAAAACACAGCATCAAAACTAACACGTATCACGATACAATAAATGTTTTCTTCCTGACGCTTGGTATCCTTTCTCTACTACCATTTTTCTTCCATCAGGGGATACATTGAATGCTAGGATTAATTTAAAATCAAATCCAAGACTATTTTTACATCTGAAATATAATTCGTTCCCATTGGTAAGAAAATAAAACTGCTGGTACCGATATATATTTAAGCACATGGAATTTCATGTATCAGCTTTTGAATATTTTCAAACCTGATTGGCAACTCTATTTTTATTAAACAGTATCTGGAAGATCGAACTTCGCTCGGCAGTTTTTTGTTTGTTTGTAAAAGTGTGTGTGCGTTTTTCAGAAACTATTTAGATATGAATCGCACACTGATTATACATGATTTTTTTCAGTCTTATCTTATCTCAAATCCATCAGCGCCATCTCACAAAATTTTGAGGAACCAGTTAGTTATGCTATAGCAACGATGCAAGTATTACAAAAATCTACGAGGTGGCGCTGTATGTCATTGTCAGCATGAGAGCTGATAGAACATAGTTATTAACTAATTATTAGTTACTAACAGATTTTATAACTAATATTTAGTTATAAAAAAAAAGTTTTTTTCGTGCGTGCGTAAAATCGCGTTTTTTAAAGATAGGTACTGTCCGCGGCAGATTGGTGGTAAAGTTTCGTCTGCGAACCGGAGGGTTCCAGGTTCGAAACCTGATTCTTCCGAAGAATGGTCGTGTAAACAGGCCTGGTGCATGTTAAATCCGTTGGGGCAGAATATCCTGTCGACATGGTGTAATGAGGAAGGTTGGAGAGGGGATGCTAGCTCAGGCGTCCCCTTCGTCATCTAGCAGTGGTCCAACATAATGATCCGCCCCAAAATATCCTCAGTGTTGCTCTAAAGCGGGACGTTAATTACAACTAAGCTAATTCAGGAAAGTCCCTTTTATAGATTAAAAAAAAAACCTTATCTAAATATAAAACTTGATACAAATCGTTAGAGCCGTTTCCGAGATTATATATATACGATTAATTCTTGTATATATATAAGTATTATTTTATGTGAAGCATGATGCAGTTTGAAGACAGTGAAGACACTTTCGATTTCGTGACGTCGTTTTATTTCATCTTGGAGAAGCAGGCATTATTTACAGCAGAAGCGACGAGTGACACACAACACAAAATGACACAGAAAGGAACGAGGAAAAAGCTCTCGAAAGTTTTATCCCTTCTCGCGGAGCGTGGGAATGTGAGGTTTTTAGCTGATTCAGCAATTTTATAAAGCTTCTCTTGAATTAATTAAGTATAGAAAGTGGAATTGGATCACGAAATAAGAGAATACCCTAAAATGACGTTACGATGGGCTAAATTCAGATAAAATCTTGGAAATTAATTAAATTGAAATTAGAGTTAAAATATCATTACACACACACACATATATATATATATACAAGAATTAATCGTTTAAAAATATAAAATTTCGCTACTGCTATTATGTTCACAGAGAATGGAAAAGTGCTGGAAATAAATTTGTTTTGTGGCACGATTTGGATACTCTTACTCTATATCAAATTCATAAAATAACCGATGAAAAGGTTTTCAATAAAAATAGACTCCTAATTAAATTCTGTAATATCATGATCTTTTCAACAATTAAAAAAATATTTTCTACTTTAGATTTCAATACAGTATTTATAAAAAACACGTAACAATTCCTGTTTGTTTTCGATTCTTATATCTGTTATTACTTACAAAACTGTATCATCTTCCGTCCTTTGTATCTGGAAGGAAAATAAATCCGACTTATTGAAAATACTGACTTTGTGAAAATAGACTCCTTGCTGAAAAAAAAAGAGAATATAAGGTCTGTATTTTAATAATAATCTAAATTTTAAGGAACAGAAGAAACCCATTAATGGAATTGATCAGTAGCTCCAATAACATAACATTATTTTGAAACATTCTGCTGTAATCTATTAAAAAAATTCTCCTAATACTCATAATGCTACAATAAAATGTTTGAAAGAACCAATAAGATAAGTATGCTCTGAATTTTCATATTCCTTAATGAAAGTGTTATCTCACACCCCCGCATAAAATTTGGGACCTAGGATAAGGCCATAAATGCCACAAGTGTTCTGATTTTTATTTTCAGAGTACCTAATATGAAAATTGTGAATTTCGTAGTATAAGAAAGTAAACGAGTAATTTTGTGTTAATTACTATAGCAATGGCGAAAACTAATTATAAAATATTGATCTGTAGCGTGAATTTAACGTTTTTAATGCCAGCGTGTGATCTTTGGTAATTAATTACTGCTATAAGATTAATATATGAATAACGAAAAATCGAATATATATTTTGGACGCTTCGTCCGACCGATTGAATCGAAAATATGAGCTACAATTACATTTGTAATTAAAAGATCAAATATCAAATTTCATATGTTTAAATTGTTGCATTTTTGAGTTATTGGGTTCACATGCATGCTAAAATACAGATCAACAGACGGACAATCCTCAAAATTTGATAAAACTTTAAATTTCAGATGTTAAAATAGCAATCCGAAGTTTACTTACATAGCTCTAATGTTGTCTAGCTATCATGTTCATTTGTACTTGGGCAGTTGGACATATAGACTTTCTTTGTGTGGATTTTGTTCAAAATTTGATAAAAATCTACAAATTTGGTATAGAGTCCACGTGCCAAATTTCTTTCATCTCTAGCTCAAAGCCTTTTTGAGCTATTGTTTTTATAGACAAGCACACATAACTCCGACGATGTTCTCAAAAGTGAAGATTCATCAAAATCTCGAATTTGGTTTTTTTGACGACCTTACTGGACCTTCTCTTTACATTCTTTGAATACGAAAATTATAAATTATTCTTTAGAAACAACATTAAAAATTTACTAAAGAAACTGAGAACCCATTTAAAAATTCTCTTTTACCAAATCCAGAAAGTAAAACTGACTTTTGAAAGTCAATATTGAGTTTTAATATTTCTTTTCGAATTTAAAGTTTTTAAAGTTAGCTCAAAAACTATATAATACTAGCTGACCCGGCAAACGTTGTTCTGCCATATAAATTATTTCCAGTGAATATTTTGGTTGTTAATTAAAAAATAACGAATGTATTGTAAGTGTGTGGGGATGGGATCTATGACAGAAAGAGGAATGTAGCGCTGTGGACGATGATCGCCGATAAGCACAAAAAAAAACGCCAACCATTCATTTTCTCACTACAATGCGTTTCATTAACGTAACGAACATATACATTGTTTGATCTCTTAAAAGTTAAACGTAAAGTGAAAAAAGTAATATATTTTTTTATCCTAAAATATAAAAATGAAATAAAGAAAGTCAATATTCATTTCGAAGAGCAATTGAGTTGACGATATTTTTTGTCAGTCCGTATTTAGCCAACACAAATAAGCTCAATGGTTTGCCGACTCGAAAACATGCCACGTCCGTGTGAAAAACATGGTATGCCCAAATCTAAGCCGCAAACATACATCGTTTGGCCTTGCGACTTATTGATTTTCATTGCATATGCCAATCTAATAGGAAATTGAACGCGTTTGAATTCAATTGGCACGTCTGTGAGAATCATTGGAATTCGTGACAGCAAAACATTTCGGGCTCGGAATTTGCCATTCAAAGTGGTGGCTTCTTTAGCATCACAAACTGTATCGATCGATTTGAATGATACCAAGTCGCCTGGCGACGACTGCTGTATCTTGAAGTTTAAATCGTCGCCGTTCACATTTTTTGCTGCCAAAATGGTTCTTTCTGCCAGCCACACATGATTTATGTATTGTGCGTACATCGGGAAATGTGCGGTCAATGAGAGCATTTTTCGAATCAAAGATAGTGCAGAAATGAGTGGGCAATTTTATGCATCCGGTATTTTCATAGACAGCACCTTTTCCATCGCCGATATCTAACAGTTGGACCGAGAATGTGTCAGCAGATGGATCTTGTAGTATTTGGACGCGCATGTTTATTTTTAGTTGGACTTTTTCAACATTATGCCACAGTGGCGATGATTTCAAGCAAGCGTTGATCTCTTCAGCGTACGGTGAACGTGGATAGGAACACCCTAATTACCTAGCGTTATGAAATATACTTTACGACCTATTCTCATACCTACCAAATACGCATAAAAAATGTCATAAAAACCGGTCGAGCCGTTCCGGAGGAGTACGCACACAAATACCTTGACACGAGAGTTTTATATATTAGATTATTTAAAACTAGTTTCTAAAAATGAAAGATTGTACAATTGATATTTAACAATTGGGATTCACAATAATTTGTAATATTACCTTGATACGAAGTATTTCTTAGTAATATAAGAAGCCTTAATTAATACTGACGAAAAACTAGGTCCATAGGGAGTGTTCGCAGAAATGTTGGTCAATCTGACCACCATTCCATTATCCGTTATCAAAACATTTTCTACTTTATATCCAAAAGCGTTTTTCTTCATAAAACACTTCGGACCTTTAGAACCTAGGAACCTAGGACTTTCGGACCTAGAAGAAGTAAATTGACATCCATGTTTCTTGCAATCAGTTTTGTCTGAAAAAAAAATAATCATTTTTAATGAAGTCTGGAGTGATATATAATTTTTGTGTATGTACATATGTGCTTCATTATTGGTGGTGGAAATTTCGGAAAAGAGACTAGAGTTTATAGAAGCGGCGAAATGATTGATTTCTGAGAGTATCTTATTGTTAAATTTGGAAAGACAGCAAATAAATCATATCATGAATCTGGAGAAGTATTAATTTATTGTTATATATATATATATATATATATATATATATATATATATATTAGGAAAAAATCAAAATTAAACCAAATAAAAAAAGGAATCCGGCCTGAAGACTTTCTCAAGGGTCACCCTCAGAGAGGGATTCAAAGAAAGAGATTTTTTTTCTGTGAAGGAATGCAGACTAAACAGTCTAATATCGATTCCTCGTGAGACGAAAATCCCCTGAAATTAGGCCGAAGAGATATACCATTTTTACAGAAAAGAAAAATTGTCTCAATTAATCTGTGTTTTAGTAGTAGCTGCATTTGCGCTCTTTAAATACTATGGTGCTTTTTCGCTTCCTTTTTTGGTTTTAGTTTGAATAAGAAATAATTTTTAGTTGCGATTCAGAAATTATTTAGTTTCGTTTCCAAAATATTTCTAATTTTAGACTAGTTACTTATATATATAAATATACATTTAGTCATCCTGCATAGGGATGGCTGGGTACTGCAGAATTGCAGTCTCCTTTTATTTTTTTCAGTGATTATATGTAATCACTATTACTTTTAATTGTTATTATTGCTTCAATCGTAAAAAAATTTGAGTAAATCTCCTACATTAAAAACACTTAATATTTATAATTGCTCTAAGATTAAAGTATTAAAATTTAGACATTCGAGCTTTTCAACTATAGAAATAATTCACTCATTTGAAAAACAATTCTGTATAGCCAATTTGTACACTAAAAGAAGGAAACATGCTGTTCAACTGAGCAGGAATGGGCTACCTAGTCTTATACCTCTCCCTTCGTATAAAACTGTAGACTTTGGATAAGGCCACGAATATCTTGCAGGGCATTGGCGAACAGTAGCAACTAAATATAGCTTTTTTGCGTGAATTTAGCGTTATTAATAAATCTATCGAGCGAATATGTATTTTCATTGCTTTGCGATTGAAGCCAAAATTTTACAAGTATGATCAACCTAAGATGGCCAACCTAATTGCAATGATTTAAGCCGTTGCGCTTAAATCATTGTACAGACTGATAGATGCTTAACTCGTTGATGGATTTGGTATACAAAGATTTTTTAAGAATCTACATTTTAGAAATCAAGCCCGTGTACTAAATTTCATCTGTCTAGCTTTTTAGTTATTGAATTCACTTGCACTTGAACAAGACAGATAGGCTTGTTCTAAATGGACTTTAATTAAATTTGTAGATTTGTTTTAACAGAAATCTACAAATTTAGCGAAAAATCATTTTACCAAATTTCTTCGGTCTAGCTCAAAACATTTTTTGTTATTTCTAATGGCACTTGTCAGAGACAAGCCCACTGACTTTAGAAGCCAATGATTTTAAGCCAAGGGTGCGTCTCTTGTTTTCCACTAGCGCCATCTAGGGGCAAGAGTGCGACTTACCTACACACACGTCACAACCCTTTTTACGGGGCGGACTTCATTCATGCACTTCATTCACTCATCCACAGATCGCAATTTAAATCTGAATCAGAGAACGATCACCACTGATGCAGTACCCCCAGTGGTATTACTCTCGACATGGAGGACTTTGTGACCACGACAGATTTATACATACGCCAGCCACCACACACACACACACACACGAAGAGTCTTCGGCCGGCGGGATTTCAACACGCGATCCAAGGGATGCGAATCCATCGCCCTACCAACTAGACTATAAAGGCCTTAAAACATTTTTGAATTATCGTGTCCATACTCTTACATTTGACAGACATTCTAAAACTGTTTTTAGAGACCAAAGATGTCTGAAATGGGGAGATTTGTCAAAATTTGGAGTTTGAATTTTTTGTCGTTGCATTATTTTATTTTTCAGATACTAGTTGAACGTTGTTCACGTTCAACTAGTTATATCGTTCTATTCTGTAAATTAAAAGCGCAGAGTTCAGCAATGGGAACGACTCGTCTTTTTGAGAAGCATTTCGTTGCGGTTGTGATTGCAAATATCGTTAGAAAAAGAACGGTGTAATTCAAGGTAGGATTCAAAATGCTCATGATCAATTGCATATGTGACGATCATTCTATAAATACAAAAATCTTTTTCTAATATATTATATCAAATAAAGTTTAAATTTGATCATAAATTTTTATTTCATTCATTTATCATCCATTAAAAATTTATTTCGAAAATATTACCTAAAATTGCAGTCTTCTTTTATTTGTACACGGATGAAAATTTGAAAATCAATCATATTTTAATTATTTATATTTATTATTTTTTTATGATGATTTACATGCTAATTCGATCATAAAAAAATAGTTAATCCTGATTAATTTTTTGAATAATATTGATATTTTAAACGTAATCAATATTTTCTTACTTCGAATTTGAAAAAAGAGATGCAGAGAGATCACCAAGAAGAATATATTGTTACGAATCTGTGAGGCGGCTTCCCAGCATAGTCGGTTCCATAGGAGGTCCCAGAGCTTGGCGAAAAACTTGGCGACCGTTTGGCGACTTGACGGCGACTTTAGCGCCAAAATAGATTATACCCGAAACATCGAGAACTTTCCCGATCCGTCCAGTAGGAACGGAGATACGCCTCGAATGTTCCTGATTGGTTGAGAGGCTTCTAGCCCTGCCTCCTGAGACCTATTAAAGGAAGCACCCGCAGCTGCCCGGCAGTGGTGAATTGAGTCGGGGACCAGTGGAGTCGGAGAGGAGTCGGAATCGACAGCAAGAACTGGCCTTCCAGAGATTAGCGGAGCAGCGACGGAGTCAAGTGAGTGCTGAATTAAGTTGTGCGCTGCGGTCTGCATTAGAGTCTGTTGTCTGCACGTCTCGGCTGAAGATAATTGTGTGCTGTATATAGTTGTCGTCTTTGTGCTGTCCTGTGTGTCTTCGTGTAAATAAACGTCGTTGTTTCATTTTCTACTGCCGCCTGCTGATTGAGTGTTCTCCACACCATATAACTCCCACTATCCAAACGAACCCCGGAAATTTCGTAACAATATCTTCTATTTCTTTTATAGTTAACTTTTCTCCCTTTCGGGTTGTAAATATATAATTTTAAAACATCTTTCAGATATATTTTTAAAAATAAACCAGCAATAGTGGGCTTATCATAACTTTATCACATGCCAATTAATAAAGATATTATCCAAGAGAATGCTTTGAATGGCATTGGTGTTCACTAGTTGGCTACAATATTTTTTTTCGTAAATTTAGCATTTTCATTGAATCTAAGGCGTCATCCTTGGCGCCTGTTTTGCTAATTATTCATTGACATGCTGTTAATAGTATCCAAAAGTCGAATTGTATTTTAGACGCGTTTTTCCCAAACCAATTGAAACAAAAATTTTGTATAAGACTACACTTAAAATCGCAAAATCAAGTTCTGCAACTGATATTTAAGTGATTGCATTTTTGAGTAACCGTGTTAACATATTTCTGAAAGAATAGATCGACATACCTTCAACCCCTAGATGGATTTTGCATTTGTATTTCGCTCAAAATTAGGTAAGTGTCTACAGTGTAGATGTTAAACCTGTGCGCGTATTTCTTTTAACCTAGCGGCCACAATTATTTCATTGTAACAGCCCATTTAGTTCCCTGGTGATGGGAGGGACATGGAGATTTGCATTTTTTCGCCTTCGAATCAAAATTAGAATGAAGAGAGCTGATTATGTTCAGACTCTTAATAATGTATTTGGGTATGATTGATTTCCTCGGTACATATTATTTAATGGTAAAAGACTGGCGATTCGTTGGCAGAAAAAAAAATCAAATAAAATGTTTGATGGCAAATGGCATGGATGTTAAATGGCAAATTTAGAATAGAACTGCATAGAGCACCAATGCCGATTTGGTGTTCTATGCAGTTCTATGCTAAATTTGCCAAGTGTTATATGTGGTGAGATTTTGGCTCTTTCACCATTAACTCATAAGAACCAATTGCGCTTTCTATTATTTGGCTAGCTGCCATCTTTAGAGCGATTCCGCCGGTGCACGGGAGCTGTCAGTTCTCTTAGCTACTGAGTGAGCTGTGTAATTTTCCGATGCCCAGTAATGTCTCATTAATTTGTGGAGACGCAATAAAATCATGAAATTTGTCCGCCTTTGCAGCTAACTGCTATAGCTCGCCACTTAATGCACTTATAATATGTGTATGGTAATAGGAAGACGTGTGAGCCAAAGAGATTTTAAGAGTGCATCTTCAGCAGTACTTCCCGTGCATAGTAAGTGTGATGAATCGCCAAGTTCTTCACCTTGCAGCAAGGTTCGTATTTTCGATTCTTAGAGTGAGATTTTTCTCCAACCATATCGTATGGTTTATCATTAGGGGATTGACAACAATTTCACTTATGGAAGTTAGGATATCAGCATCAATTGCTGCAACGACGGCTTAACTTATTTTTGCAAAGGAAAACTGCACCTCTAATCTACACTCGGTAGGCAGCCCATGCTAAGAAAGGCTGAAAAATGCAGTTCGGTCGACGGCAAGTAACATACCACTGTATTGTATTTTTTCCTTACAGCACATGCATTTGCAGAATTTGGCGGTTTTTGGCGGGGAAAAATTGATCACTCGTCATAGAATAATTTCGAAATTTTTTTTGCTCTTTGTTCTTTCTGAGGCGAGGTTGTGTGTGTTATTTTTTCATTTTAATGGTCATTTATTTTCTATAGTTTTCCAAATTTAGGCACGTTGACCTTTTTTTATTTTACCATGTTTCATTGTGTAAATATCCACCATTTTTATACGATACGCAGTGAAAAAAAATTCAGGAACGCCAATAAGGCAATTTATAGCCAAGCATGGAATGCTTGAATCTATCTTATGAAAATGTGGCAAACATAAATCAGTTCCTTTCTACGCATGTGCTGCCTACTGACCGTCTTATAATTGGCCGAGTGTAAACCCGGCATAAAAAACCATAATGCTGAGTTTATTTTCCCTAATGGCAGTGGCTTAACTCCCATATACGCGGTGTGGCTACTCATTCAATTTCGTTCATATCGGAGAAAAATATATACACGAAATGAATACAAATAAATAGTTCTATAAAAGCAAATACTCAGTGTAAATTGCAATATAAATTTAAAATAAGAAACGATATTGCCTAAGAGACACTTTTATGAGTACAACTAGAGCACACAACACATAGATATCGTAACGAGGTATTGCAATAAATCGAGATTAAAAGAATTTTAAGAAAAATATACTTTAGTGAAATATGCTATAATGGTAAGTGAATATTAAGAAAAGAAACCTTACCGACCGTAATGAAAACAACTCAGACTCACAAGAACATTCATAATTTCCCTCTCTGAGAGTGAAGAAACATGCACAATTTAAACCATCGAGATTGGTTTCCTCCAAGATTTCTCGCACATTCTCTAATAAACTTGCCATGTCCGACTACGCCTTATACTGCACTGGTGTACAACAGTTAAGAAATATTAACTTTTAGTGTGAATTTTGCATTTGTATGGTATTTATCGTGTCATTCTTGGCGAGTTTTTTGGTGATCAATTCTTTTCCATGCAGATAATATTGTTACAAACCTGTAATTTTGCTTCCCAGTATGACTAGTGTTATCGCAAGAAAGACAGGATGTACGATCTGTCCTGTGCGTGCTGAGCGTCAATGAACTCAGAACTTGGCCACTAACTTGGTGGCCATTTGGCGACTTGGCGACGAATTTGGTAACTTTGGCTACAAAATGGATCATACTGGAAAGTTCGAGAATTTTCACGATCAATCCATTAGGAATCGAGATACACCCTGATTGGTCTGGAAAATTCTAGCACTGCCTCCCGGAACTATAAAAGACAGGTACTCTCAAGCTGCGGGGAAGTCGTGTGAGAGAGCAGTCGGAGTCGCCGACAAGTAAGTTTTCGAGAGGATAGCGAAGCAACGGCGGATTGCCAGCATTGTGTGGATCGAGTACTGAAGTGCTGTGTGCCAAATCCTGTCGTCTACTGTGTTCGTCTCTGCTGTAAATATTTGTCGTCTGTGTACTCGTCGTCTGTGTGCTGTCCTGTCTTCGTGTAAAGAAACGTCTTTGTTTTTCTACTGCCGCCTGCTGATTGAGCGTTCTCCACACCATATCACTACCACTATCCAAACGAACCCGGAAATCTGTAACAATATTATCCAAAAATAGAATTTGCGTTTTAAAGACATTTTTCTCAACCAATTGGAATAAAGATTTTACACAAAATTGCACTTGTAGTCTCAAAATCCCATACCATATTTGATAGATTTCACCAGCAGACAATCACCCCTTTGCTGGATTGGGCTCAAAATTAGGTGTCTACCCTATGAATGTTAAATATGTGTTCCAAATCTTATCAGTCTAGCTCTTTCCGTTTTGCAGTTATCGTGTTAACTCATATTCAAATAGCCGGACAGACAGACTTTTCCTAAACGGATTTTTCTCGAAATTTGATAGAAATTTTTAATTTGGCGTAAAGACCATATACCAAATTTTAATAGTCTAACTCAAAGCATTTTTCATTTATTTTTGTCACACATTGAAAGACGGACGGACTTTTTCCAAAAATGTGGTTTTGAATTCAGGAATGTCTAGAACAGCAGATACGTCAAAATCTCAAGTTCGAATTTTTGGACGATTATTATACTTTATTATTTGTATATGAGAAAGTGAAAACATAAATACAGTGGAAATAGTTTAGCATCTTATTTCAGAAACTTCGGAACAAACAATTTTTCACAGCCAGACAGACGACTGCGCATATGAACAATAAAATGCGCATATGAACGATTCACATGGATAGTCATATCACTGACTCTCCGACCCTCCTGAAGGCACACGGATAATAAATACTGAATGACCGGACCGCAGCAACAGCAAAATTGACTGGAACTGTGGTTGAGTCCTAAGGGCCATCACCAGTCACGGTACAACCCTTCCCTAAGGAAGTACGTCCCGTCATCAATAGGAAGCTAGATTCCCCACCTTTTATGTACCCACCAGGGTGGCGAAATTCAACCACCATGCCGGAAGCATCTCATTCTCATTTCGAGGTGCCCCCCCCCCCCGTGAGGAGGGAGATTCACATGGATTGTCATATCACTGACTCTCCGACCCGCTCGAAGGCACACGGATAATAAATACTGAAATACCGGATCGCCGCAACAGCAACATTGATGGGAGCTGTGGTTGAATCCCAAGGGCCATCACCGTCCACGGTACAGCCTTTTCTTAAGGAAGTACGTCCTGTCATCGATAGAAGGAGCCAGATTCCCCACCTTTTATGTACCCAGCAGGGTGAAACGATCCAACCACCATGCTGGAAGCATTTCATTCTCATTTCGAGGTGCCTCCCCCCCCCCCCGAGGGGGAGATTCACATGGATATCTTTTCGAGAAGTTTCTTCTTCAGAGTTCACTTAAAAGTCGCCATTACGGAGTTTGAGTATTTAAGATCTCTATTATTTAACATGCAATCAAAAACGTCATTTACTAAATAGTCATAAAAATTTGTACGTTATCTATCTCAAAATAAGGTTTATGTTCTGTATTATCTGATTGCTAATGTCGCTCACTTTATTAGAGTTCCGGATTCTACGCAATAAAATAGATATTCTTAACAAAAGCAAGAAGCTAACAACCATTTTTAAATCAGCATTTCTTTTTTTTAATTTATGGAATCTTACAACAGCGTTGCCACTTTCGCTAAACTAAAAAAAAAATTGTAACAATCGTTGCCATTTATTTAAAATTTTGAATTACAAACATAAATATAACAATATTGAAGATAAAAATATTATCTTTTTAATAATACTAATGTTTTAACCAACAAATTAAATTTCTATTTTTAATTATTTTTTTAAAAATAATTTAACCATATTTATCAGCAATTTAACTCGTACGAAATAAAAATATAATTTAACCTGCAAGAGACGTAACGCGTGCATGGGGAAAAATAGCTTTTATCAACAAGTTGCCATAACATTGACAAAAGCTGTTAAAAAAAATACGTTAAATATTATTTCAAATGGAATAAATATAAAATATCATTTTTCTAAAAAGTTAATGCAAAATATAACAATCTCCATAGTATATGTAGCCATTAGCGTCTTAAATCTAGTTCACAATAAGGAATTAACTTGTGTTAAGAAAATTGTGTTTCTATTGTATTATCCATACTAAAACATTTATTTTAATCAATTGCCGAAAAACACTGAGCGTTTGAAAATACAATGAAAGTTGGAGAAAGTAAAAGTTTTGTATTATTGCCGAAGTTAAGCCAATGGTTTTGTAGAAATATAAATAATACAGTTACAGTGCAAATATAGTTAAAATAAAAATTACATAATGAAATAAATAGCTAATAAATTAAAAATAATTTTTCAATTTTGCTGCTGCCAATCTGCTACACTTTGTACGTTTTATCTCAATGATTGCAAAGAATAATTTTGCAAAAAAAAAAAAAAAAGTTTATTTTTTCCAATTATTTAAATATATTTATCAAATTTATTATAAAACTGTTGATGCTGTAAATTTTCACTGTTCATTTCCTATTGGAATGCTAATTTATTTTTTAAATTGTGAAGTCGGCTTTTACAGTACAACTTTTAATTAAAAAGAACTGTATCAATAATTAAATTTGATTAATATAAATGGCTTTCTTCTAAAGATTTGAATCCTTCTTTTATCATATTTTTGATTTTTCAATAATTGTTACAGTTATTTTTATAAAAGAAAGCTCAATCCAAAAAATTCTGTTTCGATTTTCTAAGTGACATAGTTACTAAAATAATTGGACTAAGAAATATCTAGTGTTATTAGCTAACGATGATACTACACTCATTATTTAACTAAGCATCGATTTGTTATTGCTAAACAAGCGTTTGGCAAATAAAAAAGAAATCGTTTGTAATTATATGAAAAAAATAAGATAATTTAAAAAATGAAAGACAAAAATTATTTTAAGAAAACATATCGTCTGTTCCAATTCTAAATTGCATTTATTTGAATAATTTTTTTTCCTGTAATTAATAACGGCTATTAAAATTTTAAGACTATCTAAAAAATAGATTTATTTTATTCTTTTTTATTTCCAATGCTTCGTTTAAAACTAACATAAAATTATGACAACTGCAGAAGCAGAATTATTTTTTAAAAAATAGCGTATTTCTGAAAAGAAACATTATAATCGCGCAATTTTCAATTTCCCGTAATTTATTGTTAAATAATTTTTAACTTTTCCGTATTTGCTCTCATATATAAGGCATTAACGATATATATTTTATCAATTTTACTTTTTTGTAAAAATATTATTTATGTTTCGGAAGAAACTTCAACACAAAATCCCTTTAGTTTTTATTAATTTCTGATATACGATAATAAAAAGATAATAATTTACTTACCAACATTTAATAATTAATTTTAGTTTCTAATGGTTTTAACTCAAATTCAATTCTTTAAAGAATTATTTGCCGATGACTTCGTCGCCAAATTATTAAAAAGAATTGTTATGTTACATATTTTTTTTTATTGAACTTTAGTTTCTTTTACTAATTGTTAAAAAAAACAATTGATTTACGGAAATTCCATTTTAAAAAATAGTTTCATTTGATTTTCAAAAGAACTGAAAATTCCAATCCTCGAAGAATTTAAATTTCAATGAAAATATTAGCAGCTGTTATTACTTAATAGGTAGATTAGCGTCAATCATTTCCCAACAGAATTAATTTTGATGGAAGAACAAAAAAAAAAAAAAAATATTAGTTTATAACACAAATATAAGCGTTTGTTTTCAACGAAATATTGCATAATCCTTTCGATGAATTTTATTTGGAAGACGTAACAAAAAAATAAATAAATAAATTTCGCTTGAAATTACTCTGTATTGTTGCAAATTGTTTTCGTCTCAATTTCTAACCACTTTGAAAATATTAGTAGAGTTGATTTAGAATGCTATTAATACGAAAGTGAAAAAGATCGTTAAAAATAATAAAGAAACAACAAATTTTTACAAAAACACAATGGTCAAAATATATATAGTATATATATATACCCTTTACTGAACATATTACCGATACATATAGCATTTTAGTGCCTCAGTCACAAATAATGTATTCGTTTGGATCTCAAGAATCACATGCAATTGTATAACAAACTGTTAACCGCTATATTTGAATAGAAAATCATCGAAATTAAATGGTCATGTTTTTTTTTTTAGTTTAATACAATAACATATTCCAGAATACTGATCCGAATATGATTTTTCTGAAATTTCTAAACAAAAACCGAAATCTTAGAAATTTTTGTTGCTATCTCCGGGATTTGAATCCGGCAAATTTCAAATGGATTATTGTACCTCAGAGCTTCTTCTTTAGTCTACAGCGGACAACCTCGTCGCCATTTAACGAAGCAGTGTCGACAGGATTTGTTGGGGCCAACTGCTGTCTTTAACATAAACCGTCCATAATACCGAACTGACGTCCTCTTCGAAGCAATTGGCCCCCAGCCACTGTACCTTTGAGCTTTCATCGCTTGTGTATTTCGCTCCAATATCGTGATCAAGAGGGAAAATTAACGGCGACAGTGCCCTTTCTTTCCGTTTTGTTGTAGAAAAAATCATGGCGATTACAATAGCAACATACATTGAGAAGGAAAAATGCGCATTTATCCGTTTCTTCACGAAGAAAGGTGTTGCCGAAGTTATATATACAATGAAACCTGCAATCCGCAGCAAATGCCGTTGTTTAGTGTTGTATGTGACCCAACCGGACACTGTCCACCTCTTATCAAACATTTGGGAAGCGAAGTTTTGAAACACCATCCCTCCTCTTCAAAGGTGTAATATTTGAACGTCGCTTTTCTACAGATCCTGAGTTGCAAAATTGTGGTGTATGGACGTCCATATAAGAATCCTCTTCTTCAAGATTATATTCGATTTGTAAACCGTTGGGATAAATACCATTCAAAGCCAGCAGTTATATTGTTGTTTATAATGGCACTTGCCATGGACCAACTCGCTGAAGAAGTCAGCGATTTTAAATCAAGGAAACGTCTCTTGTTTTAGTAGCACCAACTAGAGCCAAGAGTACGTCTTAGCTACTCACGCATCACATTCGCTTGCACAACCCCTTTTTATAGGAGGGGTGGTGGAACATTCACACATCTCGCAGAGAGAACAGATGAAGAACAACCATGCCCGAACCGGGACTCGAACCCAGGAAGCCCAGATCGCGGTGAAGACGCGCTACCCCTATGCCAGGACACCAGCAGTAGTTATACTGAGATACGAAATCCATTTCTAATCTCTTGGTATGTATATCTGTTGTCTGAAAATATAAATATAGAGAAGGTTATTTTTTTTTTTTTACTTGCTCTTTTATACGATAATACTGGACTGTGCCACCATTGATAATCTCCCCTCTATAACATTATGTTGGCGCATGATAATAAATGCTTGGATTTTATATGATCATCATGTGTGAATATTAATTTATAAAATAAAAACAGACAATTTGGAAGAGATTTATGACGTATTTTATTATTTATAATAAATATTTATATCTCATAAACAACATTTTTAAGCTGATGCAGCAACTTGAACTTATCAATCACTGAAAATATTCAAAGGTTGATTTTTCACAAACTTGATTTCGAGCTCATCATGGCAGCATCTGGCATTTCTTGTTTTCATCTTCCCAAGTTATTTGGTCTATATTCGCCAGTTTTTGTTTGACGGTTACCGTTAGAACCTGAAAAAATATTCATAATTAAAACAATATTAAAAAAAAAGCTAAATAAAAACATTGTATTTAAGATAAGTGATTACATAAAACAGTCGTTTTTTTTTTTAACGAAATTATGAATGTTTTTACTTAATATTCTTAATGTTTTATTTTTAATACTCTTAATTTTTGATTTTTTTTAATAAAACCTTTAAATTTTTTTTCTGAGCTTATTTTTTGGAAGTTACACTGATGTTTAAATTTGCGTTTATATATGTTTTAATGCTATTTACATTTTAGATGCTATTTTCTTAAATTATAATCTTTGATAGAATTTTTTTACGAAAAACTTCATAAATTAAAATCTAATGTATATATATTTTTTCAAATTTGGTACAATAATTTCTCAGTATGTTCTGTAGTTACTAGAGAATAAGTAATCTGTGTTTTAGAAATATTTTATAATTTTTTCAGTGCTTTACGTGTTATTTAACAGCCGAACACAATATTTAAATAATAGCTAAAACCACAACTTAATCTTTAGTTCAGGAACTAATTAATATATTTTGAGAGATATCTGTAAAATTTTAAGCGAGTTATTTGATAAATCTCTAAACTACAAGAATTTCGCTTTATATATCTTTTTAGACAAAAAAGAGCCATTTTCACAAAATTTTAGAAACATTTTGCCATTTTACTAGTATATATTTTTGTTTCATAGATGCTTTTTTAACATCTGTTTTATGCAAATATTCGAAAATATAACTATTTTCAAACGTTTTTTAAAAAAATTCATCCTAAACTTAGTATTTCATAATTTTAACGGAAGAATTTGAAACTATATAACTCTGATCACAATAATACTTTTATAGTCATCATATTAGCTTCAACTATCTAGACCCACTAGAATCCTCTCGTTAAAGAAAAGAAAATAAATTATGTTGTTGTTATTGTTCGATACAGATTTCTTGAGCACATATTATGGAACTCACGTTCCATCTACAAAAATATACTAGCATATAAACAAATTCCAGAACTGTATATTATTATAGGTATATCTTCTGACTTACATTGGATGTAGTGTTGACAGAAAAATTGCTGATGCTTTGTGAACCAATTTTGACAGCTTTTGCTTCTTTCACCTTGAAAACGTGAACTTGATGCACAAACCAATCAAACGATCTACTTTCACCGCCTGTTTTCTTCACACTGAGACTACACTAAGAATTACATGAAATAATATATTTCAGTAAAAAAAATGTGTACAGACATGATATTAACCTACATTTGCATGCCTATTTTTTGCGATTTCTAGTTCCTAAATTCAAAAATATTTAAATGTAAGAGGAAATTTACTCTTACTTGTTTTTCCAGGAACTTCTAAAACAAAAGAATTGAGGTATTTCAGCATGAATTAGTCCACATAAACATTGAAATCATTAATCCACGCATTCTCTATTTTAATATCTTTTTTTTATTATTTTCTGGACGAGGACACATGCACAGATAATTATTTTCAAAGATTTTTTTACATATTTCTTCTCCTAGAATTCTAATATTCTTGATTTCTTTACATAGCATACAACCATCTTTTTTTCCGTTCTTACACTTCACCAAAAAAATTAAGCCTACTTTTGTTTTTGTGGAATCATGAGATTTTTTCTGACGTCACCAGTGCGCGCGTGCGCATAAGGGCTACATCATAAGCCAGGAATTCCAACATCCATGTTTAAAGCTCTCCTATTCTATACGATATTCAGTTTTCTCAGAGTTGATTTTAAGAGCAAGTAATGTAAATGGTTCGCCATGATTTATACTTCTATTGGTTTATAGCGTTGTACTCTCATCCTTTGAGAAGTGTAACATAAGAGTAATGTTGTTGATAATTCTGAGTTTTTGTGACAATGTTGTTTTAGTTTTGGAATAAAAGTGGATTTATTGATTTCTATTCTTTCAAATTATCATAAAGGGTGATGATTAAAATGACCTAGATTTAGCCAAAAATCAATCAAAAATGATACAAATATGAAGAAATTATTTTTCTTCATATTTGATCCGCCATTTCATTCATTAACGGGCATATATTTCCAAATGAAAAGAATATTTTAAACCAAATAAAGAACTATATTTTAAATTTTAAGGTCAATAAATATACCGCTGAAAAAATTACGAAGTGCAGGCTCTTATACATTTTTCTGATTATATTTAATCATATTTAGTAAAATATTCTTGACATAATAGAATGTTTTAAAATTTACAGGTGCTTGCAGGGATAAATATCTGGAAGATCAAGCTTTGTTCTACAGGTTTTTTTTTGCTGTAATTTTTTTTTTTTTTTTTTTTTTTGCAGAAAATATTTAAATACGAATCGCATACTGATTACATATGAATATTTTTCAATCTTATCTACATATAAACTGGCCATTTTAATAAAAACAATAACAACACGAATGCACTTAATTTAGTATGTTATTAGAAACAATCTGCTGTGTTACAATATTCATTTTACAGTTCATTTGTCATTATTTATATTTTAGAACTTTCATTCCGTTTTACAGTGATGAAATCGGGTTCGAGATGGCGCTGTATGACAATGTCAGCATGAGAGCAGATAGAAAAAAAACTTTAATTGTTAGTTATAAAAAAAATATTTTTTTCTTCTTTCTTTTGTGTGTATGTATGAGTGTAAAATCGCGTTTCTTTTCAGGAAAGACACCTATATAAATGAACTTAAAGAGCAAAAATATTAAATATAAATATGTAAGTAAAAAAATAAAGCAAAAAGCGCGACTCGAACTGAATACCAGCAACACACGTGTCATTCATATTGTTCCAAACCAGAATATTGAACCGCCCACCCTTGGATACAGAAGTTTAATTTATTTATTCTAATAGTTATAAAAAATTTTTTTTCGTGTAAAATCATGTTTCTTTAGGAAAGGCACTTATATAGATAAATTTAATAATCAAAATCTTATCTAAATATAAAATTTAATGCAAATTGTTCGAGCCGTTTCCAAGATACACGAAATAAATTTATATATATATACAAGAATTGCTCGTTTAAATTTATAAGACTATTCAACGAGCTGTCTTAGGATCGGTGGTTACTTTCTAAACATCCCTTTTTAGAATATAATTTAGGTGGCACGTGAATATAGAATCCTATTAATAAAAATTCATTTTTAAAACATGGTAAAGATAATAAATGGCAATAAGAATTTTCATATTTTTTTAGGAATCTATGTCATTAGTTTATAAATCTCATCATCACGTATAAATTAAATGCATTCCAGAAGTGGTTAAAACTTGAATAAACTTAACTCGATACAATAAAAATACAATATTATGAATGAAATTCAATTTTCTGTTCAAATTCAAAAAAAGAATGAAAAAAAAAAACCTCTTTAATGAATGAATAAAATCATATTTAGAACCAAGTATTACAAACAGACGATTTTTTTTTAAAAAATATTTTCTTAAAAATGATAGGAAAAAAACTAAATAAAAAAAAAAAACAGGAAACGTAAAATTTTTTATCAATCGACATTGTTTAATCAACAGTTTTCTAAATGATTTCTTTTAAAATTTTAAAGGCATAGGATGAAATTCACGATATGTTGACTTCTAAGATAGCAATATTTATCTTTTCTCCTTTAAAATTTAAAATCAAATATCATACTTACATTTTTATAACTAAAATGGTAGTTTTCGAATATGTTGTTTTCAATTGCACCTTGAGAAAGAAATGAATGAATTTTAGTATTTTTTGTATTAATTTAATATGTAATTATTTCTGGAAATACTTGTTTGAAGTTTCTTACGTATGCGTATTAGATTACCATTTTTAATCGTTTTCAAAAGATTAAGATTCTACGATACGAAAAAAAAAATCTGTATTTAAAACTTTTAAAAAATTCTAATGAAGACTTTTTTATTAGAGCATTTTTTTCTAATTGTGAACTTGAAATGATCGAATAGGAACATCACACAAATAAAATTTTATCAGGAATTAAAATATTTTTATTACAATTATATTTTTCAAATTATAATTTCAGAGGAATTTTTCTGTTACAAAACTGAAAAACATTGAAAGCAATTTTTCTAAAAATAAAAATTCCTCTTTGGATAATAATCGTTAAATGCTTTTAATTGCATTATTTTTGAATTAGTTTGAGAAAGCAGCAATTACAACTGCCTTTAGTATTAAAATTACGTTTTCAAACGATTGCATTAATTCTGAATGCTTACAATGCAATGAATGACGTAAGTTTTAATAGTTTATGTGAGTTTTTTTATTTTTATTTTTCATATTCAGACTCATAAATACTTAGTGACTATCAAATTATTAACTTTATTGACATAATAGTACTTATAGACTCTCATATTATCAGTAAATTGCGTCATGCAAAATAATCTAAAACATTCTACAGATCGTTGCACTTACGGTTACTAAATATGTCACGTGTTTATTTCATTGTTGTTGATGCACATGAAGAAAGCGATTTTTCACAATTTTTATTAGATATGTTATCAAAAATGAACTGAAATATTAAAAGTTTTTTTTCTTTCAGGAACTTTGAGAATATTATGAACAGAAACTATATTTACACTACCTTAAAATTAAAAACAATCAGCCTCTTTGTGATAACAATCTTGTAGTTATTATTTTTCTAATTGTGGATATAACCAGCTTTGATCAAGATTAAAATATTTCTAATAAAAACTGTTTCTTTATAAAATATCATAAAATAAAAAAAAATCTTTTTATAGTCTGAAATCTGGATCGCTCAGTCTTTAATTAAAATATCAATTAAACCAGACGATTTTAGAAATCACCTATAGTTAATTTCCTTCGCAAGTTATTAATATTTAAGCTGATTGGTTTAGACATAAATTTAAGCATGATTAAATCACTACTTTAAGATTAAAAAATCTACTTAAAAACATAAAAAATAAAAGAAATAGAAGTAGTTCAAAGTATTATTAATTAATTTCTAATTAATTGATTTTTAATTTCTTTAATTTCTAATTAATTGAATGTTTAAGTAACTTTTTCTCTTTGGAAAGTTGACAGCATTCTTTTTCTTATTTTAAATAAAAAGAATGTGAAGTTTGGTTGAATTCGGCCCACTTTTTTAGAAGAACTGAAACACACATATAATGTCATTTATTTATAATGAATTATTATTTCGTTAATTTAAATAAATTGAAAAATATTTTTAAATATATTTTTACAACACTTTTTATTATTTTAGTTATAGCATTAATACTCATACGCATCGCAACAACACTAAGTACAGTATATGTATATTATCGTTGCCAAAATTAAGAAAATGCTTTCAAAAATAGTATGAAGATAGATTAATCAAATTTTAAATATTACCACGCTTCGGTATTTTTAGATTAGAAGTCTGGATCTTCTTTAAATTTTTTCATATTTAAATTTAAATTTCATATAGCTTTGTGTATTCTCGAAGTTTTTGAGCAATTTATTGTTAAATAAATGTCACGCTCAAAATACTTTGGTTTAAAAATATGATTTTTTTTTGAAAAAATTAAGATAATAACAATTTAAATTCATAGACCTACCTGTACTGTTTAATGAATCTACATAAAGTTCACCAGACGATTCATCATTTATAGGGAAAACATAAAGAGTTAAGTTTTTAGGCATCTCTCTGGAAAAAAAATAAATTTATTTTAGGAGGTTACACATAATAATCGTAGTTTATTTGATTTATTAGTTTTAACGAATTAATAAAGTCAGTAAATATTTATAGTAAAAAGTAAAACCTTATAAAAAACTAACTGTAAAACTTATAAAAAAACTACTGTTATTAAAAATTAGCTGGAATGCTTCACATAAAATACATTTATATTAAGTTATTAATTATCGTCTGCAAACATATATATAAATTATTTTTACGACTTCTATAAATATGTCAGAAATTAATTTTATTTTATCGTTTGAAAATAAATTCCTTTTTAATGAGATACAAATTTTTAATTTGCCTATCTTCCAAACTGTCGAATATAATTGAGTAAAAAAATATGCATTAAAATTTGTTTTCAGAATGAAATATTTGAAATGCAGTGATAAGCTCTAAAAATCAACTGATAATCATACACAAAAAAAAAATAGTGTGTTTGAGAGGAATAAAATCTGTAAAGAAGGTAAAGAAATTTTCTTTTAGTGATCGCCATTTAACAAATATTTCAATAAAAAAATGCATTACCAACTCTAAAGAAATTTCACAAAAACGATGTTTTAATGAATGGACAAAATGTTAGCTGAAGTGCATTGCAGCCGAAAGAAATTATTCCGAACGAGTTACAATAAATTTGACCAATAAATTGATACCTTTTGTTCTATGCTACCATTTCAGGTAATTTTTGATAACAATAGTATATCAGTGGTTTCCATAATTTCTTATATATTTGAGTAATCTTAACGGACAAATCGAAATATATGTTTGCATCAGTTTACCCTAAAGAATGCAAAGCCAAAACAAATAAGTGGGGGAAAATGCAGAAAGGAAATACCAAAAATTTCATTTAGTTGAGACCTATTATTTAGTAAAACTTCACATCACCGATGGATGCAAAATCACTACTGAATAGTCATTAAAGTCGCCATTGCAATTCATATCTACTTCACTGGATTGTTGACTGAAAAAAAATCTTACTTTTCGACATTGACGACTTGGCATTTGTTTCTATATGAAGGGTTACCGAAAAGAAAAGTTCTATATATAATTTTTTACACTTTGAATACGATATGGCATGATTTGCAAATATTCTAATCGAATATTGAAGTCTAAAGAATATGATCTCTAGACTCTTCCCTTTGACCTACTGGATCCATAATTTGACACACTTATATTATTTTAATGTCAAGACAATATAACTAATTTAATTTTTGTAACTTTTTATGTTTTGAGTTATCGGACAGTCAAAAAAAGCCAGGCCTCTCTTGGATCCATTCAATCCAAAATTTGGCATTGATCTGCAGTATTGATGTAAATTTTATGAAACTCATAATTTTTAGTTATTTTTGTTATATACACACGGATAGACCAACAGACAGATAATCAAAATATAGACAGATTTGCTCCAAACTTTTATAGGGATTTACATTTCGTCACTTTATGTCACATGTCATCTGTCTTGGACATTACATTTTTTTAGATATCTCGTTTAGAGATAACTTGCTCACTGACGGAGAGACAGACAGACTTTCTACTGAATGATTTCTTCTAAATTTCTCAGAAATGCACAAATTTGGTACAAAGAAAAACTAAATTTAATTTTTCTAATTCATGACATTTTAATTAGTTGAATTTGGTTATTTGATATGTTTATATTTATTCTATTCACATACAAACAGATATATAAACAGGATTAAAAAAATGTTAATTGTGGAAACTTTCAAACTTTGTTGGCAGCTTTTCGAATCATTCTGCAAATGTTGGCTGTAATAAAATTAAAAAATGAAAATTTTTGAAAACATATTAATGAGCTTTGAAGAGGAAAATTTTAAAATAATGCTAAAAACTAAAACAAAATCGTAAAAGAATGATGTTATTTACAATGCTAAAGAAATCAAGCTTACAAAAGATGCAACAAAGAAGAAAATTCATTAACAATATTAATTAAGTTCTATCAGCACTTTAAAAATGTACGATTTTTTTTAACATTCAGACTTTAAAAAAATTAGATTCTTTATTTTAGTGAAGTAATTAAAAAGTACGTTTAAAATCTGTTTTTATTTTTTTATCTTCTTTGTTCCTCAAGTTTATGCTTCATTATTATAAATAATGTAATCAATTTTTTTCTGATTTCATATCCAGATGGCGCCACTAGTAAGGTATCAAAACTTAATTTAATGCATTATTTTGTACTTAAGTTCTAGATATGATAAATTTTCGAGTTATTATTGGGAACCTTTAAACGCTACATATTTGAGAAATCTATAGATTTTCAATTGAATGAACAACTAATTACAAAATTCCATATTTGCAAACTCGAAGAAATATATATTTAAATAAATGTAACTTCTTAAAAAAGCTTGTAAAAAAAGTTATAGAATATCCTCTATTGAAAGCAATTTCTTCTAATTTCACTTACACATTAGATTTATTTAGCTGATAATACTCTGTTGGAATGATGCATCCACTCTTGACATGAAGAGGAATTTCCTCATGGATATCATTTTCGTCGAAATAATTTCCTTTTACTTCCTCCCGATGACTCTGGAAGAAATAAAAGAGAATGTCGAAGATAGTCACCTTATCTTTTTAGCAGGAATTATTTCAGTGTCTGATGTAGTGAAAGCAGAAATCTGATATATCAGAATTCTGACAATATCTGATGCAGCGTTGCTGTTTTTCTATTTTGAAATATGTTCATTGGCATCTGAGTTTCTGCATTATCAGATAATTTTGTGTAATAGCAGCTATGTAAATAATGTAATGATATTAAAAAAATTCCTTATTTAGAAAGATTATAAATTTGAAAATAATACAAAATATTGATGTACTGATTCATGCATAAAATTTCTTTTAGCTCTGACATTCATTTTTTATGTTACAGTGTTCACAAGCACTGCAACATAAACATGTAGATAATTAATTACACTGTAGCTAAACATGTAGATAATTAACTACACTGTAACATAAACATGTAGATAATTCCATGTGTCATTAGGTTAGTATGACACTTGACATAATTTTAATGAAAATGTCATATAATTTACTAGTTCTATCTAGATTATTACTTTTTTATAGGTTAATGTACGTGGGAATAGGTAAGCTGAACAGACAGTCAATTCATTGACGGATTTCATCTGAAATTTCATAAAAATTTACAATTTTGAGGCAAAAACAACATACCAAATTTCATTCAACCATCATGTTTCTTTTATGAGTCACTAAGTTACGGACAGACCGAAAAAAAGATGTTTTGAGTTTAATTTATCGTGTGATAAAAAGAATCAAACGTGCATTTTGGATGCTCTTTTTTTAAACAACTGGTTTAAATTTTGATACAAGTTTTCACTTTGGTCATAAAATCACAATCCAAATTTTATTTATGTAAGTCGTTGTGTTTATGATTGTCCAATGTTTTTCGAATTTTAATAATTGTGCCCATACATATTATATGAATGACAGCCAAACATTTCACTAACGAATCTGATTACTTAATCTGATAGTAATTTACAATGTTATTGACAAGACCACATATAAAATTACGAATCTGTAATGTTGCTTCCTAGCGCAAGCAGTTCCATCGTAGGAAAGATAGTTTTACGGACATCTCTATTGGATGCCGGATCAAAGATCCCCTCCCCCCCGCAGGCTTAGCGACAAATTGGACGACCATTTAGCGATGAATTTAGTGACAAAATGGGAGATACTAGAATCTTCAGGAATTTTGGTGATAGGACCAATAGGAGGCGATTAATGCGTGATTCCTCGAGAACCTTCTATGCCCTGATCCGGAAGTTATCTATAAAAGGCTGGCGGTTCAACCAGAAGTGAGTGTGAGTCAGTGACGAATAATTAGTTGCATCAGTCCAGCGAAGCGAAAGCGTTGAGTAGAGCTCAAGGGATTAGTAGATTGAGAATTGAGTCATGCACCGAAATGTGGAGTAGTTTGGAGAGATCTTAGTGAATAGCAACATGGGTTCTCTCTTCCTTCTGTGTTCTTTCTGGCCCCTTAGTGGGTTGTCGTGATTGTTTACTATCAATTATTACTTGTGGGCTGTTATTTATTGTAAGGGCTGCGGTGTATAGCTTGTGTACGTCTCGACTGTGGCCCGGTGGTAAGGTCTCGGCTTCGGAACCGGAGGATTTCAGGTTCGTTACCCGATTCCACCGAAGAACCGTCGTGTAAGGGGGTCTGTTGCACGTTAAATCCATCATGCCAAACGTCCTCCCGTTGGTGTGGTGTGGTGTGGTGTGGTGTGGAGAGGGGGGGTGCCAGCTCAGGTGTCGTCCTCGTCATCTGACCGTGGTTCAAAATTACGAGGTCCGTCCCAAAATAGCCCTAGTGTTGCTTCAAACGGGACGTTAATATAACCAAACCAAAACCAAACCTCGGCTGTGTTTAGTCGTCTGTTTGTTCGTGTTAATAAACGTTTTTATTTGTTATTGAGACTGTTTACTATGTCACCATCACCCACTACAACGAACTCGTTGATTTTAATGGAATAATTTTTACGTAACAATATATTAAATTCATTGTGTTTTCATTGAGATACCAATAGCCAACCAACATAATTCTTGGAAAATTCAATCTAAATTCAATTTTGAATCTAAAGCATACTATTTTCTGAATATCTAGGAGGCGAATTTTTTAAAGATTACAATAATTTAAGGATTAAAACCTACTTCATATAGCATCATTACAAATTTAGTATTTACCTCAGTGCCTTTAAAATGCCACCATTCAGCGTCTGGCAGATACATCTTCAAAGAATTTGCTCCCTAGAAGAAATAAAGAGAGTAGATAAAATAAATAAAACAATTTTAAAAATGTTACACCACAATTTGCAACCACATTATTTCAGAATTACATATTCATAAATTTAAGCAAAACAATGTCTTCATATTGCATATTTATTGCGAAAATGCTTCGTAATTTTTAACGAAAAATATTAAGGCACTTATAACAAGAATTATTATTTTCTTAGCTCATTTGTTACCTGAGGGTCAGTTTATTATTTCAAGACATCTACCTGCAATAGTGATTGATGCCACCATCCATATCTGTATTAAATGAATGCACGCAAGTTAACTTTGGCTTGAGGACATTATTTCCTCGGATTCCTTACACTTATAGTGATTATTGGTAAATGGTTTATTTAACATAATGTTATTATTAAGTTACCCACATGGTTATCCAATGGTTTATTTAACGTATTTTATTAACTTATTTGCAGAGAGAGTTAAGAATGATTAGTAAATTAAATATATAAATATTTTAGTTAATAGTAAGGAGACGTTTTCAAAATAATGAAGTTTCACGTAAAAAAAATAGATGACGCTTTAATCTTTTTCTATTTATCATAATTTTGATATTATCATCTTCAATCTACTACTCCCTTTCTCAATACCTACCATTCTCGACAAATCTTATCTTTCCGGCAATATTCTGGCAGATTTTTCATCACCACCCCAGCTACTTTTTTACTCCAATACTCACTATGAATTCATTTATCTATCCATAGTATAAATTGAAAATCCTGAAAGCGTCTGTATGTTTGAAAGAGAAACTCGAGAGATACTTAACTGATATTGGAGATATTTGTATCCTTTTGTAGGGCATTGATTGGAAAAGGTTTTAATATACTGAAGTCATATCAAAATAAAAAAAGAAATTTTATAATCGCGACTTTCATTATTTTTCTACTATGATTCGCGTATGCGTAAAGCAGCAGTACCTGTGCTTTGCACTTATCCCCGTATGTGCAAAACCCTCAAACTGCACATGCGCAAATAGCAAGAGCTGTGGTATACATACACGATACATTTCTTTCTTCGTCTGATTTTAAACAGCGGTTCAAAGTTCATTATGCCCCAAAATATTTTTATCTTTTTAACAGTCTAAATATTTCTTCATGTGTGCTATAAAAAATTGTATTGTAGTTATTTTGGCGAGTTCGCAAATTGTACAGACTAAGTCTATGGCAAAGGATACCGACGTGCTCTGATTGGTTTAAGCCTTGGCATTTTTTTGGCAATGTTTTGCACCCATAATAGTGTAGTTTTCGCTTATTTGGCTCAAATCTTGTACCTTTCATTAGTTTTATGGAAGATACGAGTGAATATCAACACCATCTAATTTTTATTAATATAATTATTTTCTCTTAATATTACTAGTAATACTACTAATACTAATTAATAATAATACTAACAAATATTACTAATAATGCTAGTAATACAATTAACTAATGTTGTTTATGCACAAAAGTATAAAAACTAAATGGAAGTAATTACTCAACATATGATACAGCAATGAAATAATTCTTATTTTTCTATGATTTTCGTGCCTTTATTAGATAATTTATGCAGTTAGTGAAACTTGTTGATGAACGTTTGTTACTTTCCCATCAACTGCATATGGGGAGATGATTACTTAATGCCCAAAACGTATAAATATGTAAGCTTTAACGGAATATGTGATTTCGTAGCTAATTTTTTTAGTTATATCAAAATAATATTAAGAAGAAACACACACAAATTTTTTTTTAATAAATTGTAATTTTTATATTTCCTGAATTTAGAATTCAGGATTTGATCTTTTCTGTTGTATATGTGTTCCAGGTTAATATTACATGTAAACCGTAAAAAATAGGGGGAGGGGGGGATAAATTCACAAATTTTATTTATTTTTATAAAAATATATTTCGGTATGGCCTCTTTTAGGCAAAACATTGCCAAAAAGATGCCAAGGCTTAAACCAATCAGAGCACGTCGGTATCCTTTGCCATAGACTTAGTCTATACAATTTGCGAACTCGCGTTATTTTTTATGGTTTCTTAATATATTTATATGTTTTTTTGATGCTGCGTGACATGCTCGTGTCATATCGGGTGGAGGCTAGACTTAAGTTTAAATTTAATTTTTCCTTTTGAATGTTATGCCACGGGCAACTCTGTGCGGGTACTGCTAGTTCATTATATTTCTGTTACAATCTCAAATCTATTGTCTTTTGACATCGATTTATGAAATTAAGTAAATATATTATTAAAAAAACACTCATTGGTGGTAGTCTCGCTAAAACTTTCTCGTATACTTTCTAATAAACTTGTCATGCTAGAGAACGCCTTACATAACATTTATATAATAAAGTTACGAAGTAGTAACTTTTGCCATAAATAAACTCTGAATATTTACTGCATCTCTCATGTTATCCCTAGAGAGTTTTTTTTTTGCGATTCATTTTTAGCATGCGGTTAATAGCACTTGAAAATCGAATTTGCGCTTTAGACACGCTTTTCTCAATCAATTAAAATAAAGATTTGCTACAAAACTGCAGTTGTAGTCACAAAATCCCATAGCTAATTTGATATATTTAAGTCACTGAGTCTTTGAATTATCACTTTTATATATTTCTGAAAGTACAGACGGACAATTAACCCGTTATTGATTTTGCCTCAAAATTTGATAAGCGTTTACACTATAGATATTAAATTTGGACACCGAATGTTATCTGTCTAGCTCCATTCGTTTTGTAGTTATCGCTTTAACTTATATTCGAACAGGCGGACAGATAGACTTTCTCTGAATAGATTTTACTCACAATTTGATAGAAAATCTGTAAATTTGATATAAAAACAGTACCAAATTTCAACCGCGTAGCTCAAAGCACTTTTGAGTTATCTTTTTTTATAGAAAGAAAGAAGGATGGACATTTTATAAACTGTGTCTTGAAGTCTGGGAAGTCCAAAACGTGGAGATCCGTCAAGATCTCGAATTCGAATTTTTTGACGATTACTATTTTTTCTCTATACTATGTATACGAGAAAGTGAAAATTCACCAGGGGATATCAGATTAATGTTGCAAGTGTTCTATGATAACTGTTCGTTGCTTATCATAAACGTCTAGACAGACTATAAATTGTGGATTAAGGAATTATCCTAATGAAGTTATACTTTGTATTTTATCTCAAATGAGGTCGTTTCTTCACCATCCCTTCATGTAAAATAGTAAAGATACAGGTGGTTATCAAAATAATGGAAACACCTTAGAGTTATAAACAATCCTTTATTAGTATGGTGTAGGACAGCCTTTGCCATGTAATACAGCTTGGATTCGTCTAGAAATCGATTCATACAAGTGTTGAATAGTGTTTAGAGGAATAATGTACCATTCTTCCTGGAGATATGTTGAAAGTTCTGGGAGAGATGCCGGTGGAGGATATCGATTCTGTATTAAGCGCTCTAAAATAAACCATAACGATTCAATTATATTGAGGTCGGGTGACTGTGCGCGCCAAGGCAGCTGTTTAACTTCATCCTCGTGTTCATCAAACCATGATTGGACAAATTTCGCTGCATGGATAGGTGCATTATATCCTGGAAAATTCCATCTCTTGCAGGAAACAAAGTTTGAATCATAAGATGGACTTGGTCAGCTAAAATTTCTCTATACTTCTTCCTAATGATCTCTCCTTTCAAGGTTACAATTGGTCCAGCAGAAAACCACGACATGGATGCCCAAATCAGGATAGATCCACTTCCATACTTGACGAAAGGAGATAATGACGATCATATGCTTGCGAAGGTGTCCACCAAACGAGCCCCCGTCCTGTTGTAGGGAAAACTGTGAAAAACGATTTGTCAGACCATATTAGTTTCTTCCACTTATCAATCGACCAGGTTTTGTGAGTGTGATACCAATGTAGATGACATTTACCATTGACATCTGTAACAAATGGTTTGGGAATTGCTGCTCTGCCAGAAATGCTCTGTTTATGAAGGTGTATTCTAACTATAATCACTGACACTGGAGAATTCAGATGGGCATTGAGCTGTGCGGTCACTTTTACTGCAGTCGATTGCTTTTTAGACATTGCAATCCGCTCCAATACCTGTCTGTCTCTTTCACTTCTGGCTTCAATGGGCTTCTCTTTCCGCTCATTATTTTGCTTTGCCGCGCTGTGTGTATGCTGTCATGACTTTAGACACCGTGCCTCTAGAAACGCCTAAAAGTTGACATGTTTCGGTCACATTTGCTCCAGCTAGACGGTCTCCTACAATTTGGCCTCTTTGAAAGGTCTCTGAGAGGTCTGACATTTTACGTTTTTGAAAAAAATCCAAGAATTACAGAACTTTAATAAAGCTAGCACATACTATCAGAATATACATATACTACGAAGAATGTATACTATCAGAATATATACTACGAAGAATGTATACTATCAGGATATATACTACGAAGAATGTATACTATCAGGATATATACTACGAAGAATGTATACTATCAGAATATATACTACGAAGAATGTATACTATCAGGATATATACTACGAAGAATGTATACTATCAGAATATATACTACGAAGAATGTATACTATCAGAATATATACTACGAAGAATGTATACTATCAGAATATATACTATCTATTGTGTTGGAGAAATAACAGAGAACAGGTTTTCGAAACAACTTTGTTTATTCGTCTTGAATAAAACGTAATAAGGTTCAAAAGAAAACTTAAAAATGAACATTTTGTAGAACATTAGGGCATGTTTGGTACATGTCATCTATAGCCATCTCCGTCTACCTCTTTCCATCGTCTTTTCGTCTATATAAATACACTTATATCGTGAGCTCAATGGCATCTGAATTCCTCTGCTACCTTACGGCGCTTTTCATAATGATCCCACGACTGATTACCAACATATTTCTTACGAAGCGCATTCAAAAATGTCACTTTTATTCACAGGTGTTTCCATTATTTTGATAACCACCTCTACTGGTTTAATATCGTCTGCCGACTGTTTGACCTTCAGGTACCAAATCAATATAAGAATCTCTTGGAGAATGAAAACATTTGTTGGACTTGTATAACTAAAACATAGGTCGTCTTCTATCTTTAATTGGCCATCTTCGAATTTTTTTATCCAGTCAATTACTTGTGCATGTAAAGAGAACTCATCTTTGTATACTGGTTACAAGAAGGAATGAATTTCCCCAAATTTTCCGGATAGAAGGAGAGTTATGTTGAAATTTAGTTCCTAATGTGTGTTTTTTTTCGCGGCATCGCACACACAAACAATATCTTCCAACTTAGATTGCAAACGGATGGAATAATATGTGCATTAAAACTTGACAAATGTGAGCGGGGATGGATATACTTGATGAGTCCTTGATTTTTTTGTCGTTCCGCTGTAAAAGATATAACCCGGTTATTTTTTTAGTCATATCTTGCACTTGATGTCTATTTCAGAATGTATGTCATAGCTGCGAGCCATGTTTGGTTGATAAGGACGACATCTGATCCAGTATTCCCCTCTCTAAACTCTTAAATTGTATAAACGACTGTTCATTTGTCTGAAACGGTTTAAACGGAGTATGATAAATAAGGTTTTATGATATAGGAGAAAGGAAAATAGATTGTTTTTCTCAATATCAATTTCGAAACATCATCGAAATATGTATCAAAAGGGTTCAATTAAACAGAACCCACCTTAGTATATAAACAAATATCGGTATAATTCTAAAAAACATTTGGGGATAAAGTAAGTTTTAAGGGGGTCCGGGACACATTTTAAAATTTTTTTTATTAATTAATTTAAAATTTTGAAATTTTTTGTACTGATCAACCATCTTATTAATAAGCAAAATCACAACACAAAAGTTTTCAAAATTTTTTTTAAAAAAAGTTACGTTGTTTTAAATAGATATAACTCAAAATATTTTTGATCAATTTTCAAAATTTTTTTCATTAAATCAAACACAAATATATATTCTTTCATTTTGATTCGGAAATTTAAAAAATATTAATTTAAAAAAAATTTAAAAATTTTAAATGAAAATTTTGAAAAAATCTTGGGTACTTTTTAAAAAAAAATTCATATCTTGAAAAGTAAATTTTTTTTTTTTAATTTGCTGAATCAAAATTAAGGCAAACAGTTTGAAAAGTATGTTTTTCAAATTTCAGACCTCTATCTTTATATGATCTGGACTTATATCAATTTGATCACAACAAATAATGAAAAAACGCAACATGGTTAAAAATGCGTTTAAATTTTAAAAATAAAGTTTATAAGAATTAAAACTATTTAAATACATTTAAAAGCTTCCAGATGCATAAGAGACGCCTCCCTTCCTCACAAGTGTTTATTTTAATTTAATTTTACATTTACAATTAAGAAAACAAACTTTAGAGCAGAAAATTAAAAAGCACGTTGTCTCATGAAATGTAAACACAGAGGTTCTAATAAACACTGTCTCTCTTCGTTTCACTTCATTATTGAAGGACTTGAGTTGCATACAAACTAAATCTAGAATTTAAAATAAATTCTTTAAAAATTTATTTAAAAAAAATCAAAAATTAAGCTAAAACAGTGCCGGGAAATGTATGTTTACATTTAAAGAGATGAAGTTGCCATGGCAACGCCTTTTTGCCAGTTGGAATTTCAAAGCAGTGGTCAACAAAAATTATGATATCTCTCGTTCTAATTAAGACAGAAACATGATTTAAATGTTATTTTAAGCAGAAAACCATGCAAACATTTTTCAGCTAAAAAAACAAATTTCGAAAATTTGACGATTTTTGTGTCCCAGACCCCCTTAAAATTTAGACATTTGCCAATCCTTTTAGTTTGAACTTTTCAGTGATAGCAATACTTTATCAATATTAAATCTGTAATAATTGAAAAATATTTTTTTTTTGTTTCAATTTACGTTTTCTTTTTGAGAACACAATCACAGACAATTAGTCCGGCAGAGACACACGATGGGGGGGGGACAAAAAACAAACATTGATTGATCGGATCACCGGGACAGCATTGGCGGGAATTGAGGTTAATTTCTAAGTGCTGTCACCGGTCACAGTACAACCCTTCCCGTAGGAGGCACGTCTCGTCATCGGCAGGGAGTAGTCGACCCCACACCCTTTCTGTGTCCTCCAGGGTCCAGAACCAATCACTATCCGGAAGTTTGTCATCCCTATATTTGAGGTGTCTCCCCGGGAGCGGCATCGTTAATCCTGTCGATGCTGACTAGTTCAGAGATGGCGGGGTGGTCGGCTGTACACAATAAGGAGAAGAAGGTGGGGGTGATCGTGAGAACATAAGTTGCATTGCAGAAGTTCGGATTGTAAATCTTGTTTCTCAGTTTCTTAGAGAAAAAGAGTATAAAGAAGAGAGAAATTCGAAAAATACAGTTTTAATACAGATGTTTTAGAAAAACTTATGATTTTCAGTGCTCGATTGCGTGCATCATAATTGAAGGAACAATAAAAAAATTTTTTTATTATTATTTTAACGGAAACTGATTAAAATTAGACTTTCTATTTTTTCCTCTTAAACGCTCATTCTGTAACTTCCATATTCTTTATTCTCAATTATGATATTTAGCTTTCTCAAATTTGATTAGCAAATATACCATCTTAAATACAAAAAAAATCTTACATACAAAAAAATTTTCATTCATTAATCAAATTAAATAAGTTCTTTATATTTGTGAAACTGTAGTACAGGTTTGGATTGTTTAAATGGCCAACAAAATGTCGTTTTCATCTTTAATAATTATCCAAGATTTGATCATTTTAATTTTGCTGTAAATTATAAGAATAATAAAAGATTCATTAGAAAAACTTTTTACCGGTGTTAAGACAGGAGAAATCAGCAGGCATTTACCCCACATAAACTGGTCACCAATATTCCAAGTATTTTCATCGCTTGGAAACCTAAAACAAATACAAAAATGTCAACAACAACAACAAAAACCAAGCTTTAAAAGTCTCCAAAATCGCCAAGTCTGTTTTCATTTCATTTAAATTAAAAATTGACAAATATGGTGAAGTGACTAAGACTGGGGGATTATGTCGAGGCTTAGTTTCACATATAATATGCAGGAAAATACTGTTTTAGAGATTTCTCTCAAAAATAAAAGGTAGTAGGGAACAGGTAGCCATTGATAGTGTATCCAAGGATCATAAACCTTGATCCCTGATTGATTTCATTTTTGATATGAAATAAAAACTGGCAAAATCAGTACAGTGATTGTGGTTAGGTGTGATTTTTTTGGTAATTATTTCAAATATGTAGATATCATTAAACATTATATAAATTCGAAATAGGTATAAAATGTATTTAAAGTAAACAAAGAATTGATTTATAAAGTTTATATGAAAAGAATTCGAATCTCAATTTATCATATAGTTATATTATTCTTTGATAGCGCCTTTTCATGTCATAAGACAGCAAATATTCGCATTTGGTTAGTTTACACTTGAAAATATTATAATTTGGCGAGCGAACATATATAGCTCCTGCATTACATACTAAGCATAAGGGTAACCAAGCTTTATTTTTTAAAATATGAAATGTTAATGAAATGAAATATATTAAAATATAAATGTATTTCATTTTAGTAAGATTTAATAATATTATTTAATAATATAATTTCAAATTTACAAATCTTATAAATTTGAAATGCAATAAATGATATTATTCTGATGTTATTTTCATCACTTACTCGTGAAATAAAGGTCTGACCACTGTGGAACCCTCCAAATGGGCCCGATAGAAAAGTGTGTACAAATAGGGATTCAAGCCGTATCTCCGTTCCACTGCTCTCTTCGATGCGGCTACGACATCGGCACCAAGAGCAACAGGATCTTGGTCCTGAAAAAACAAATACAACATTCAATACAACCGAAGAGTTGAGGCAAACTGTCTTCGTCCACAATTTAAACAAAACTGAAATAAATGCATTGAAACTTGTTTCTCTCAAAATAAACTAATATCAGCTCAGTGCAAATTCAATGTACAATAAGACTAAATAGTACACTGAACGCACGCTGATAGACTTTGTCTAAACTTTCTTTTTTACTTTCTCGTATACATAGTATAATAGAGAAAGTTGTTGTGAAAGTTTATAAGCCAGTTAACAACTACGCTACCCGATTAATTGCTTTTGTATCATGGTCATGTTACTGGGCTGCGAACCACAAGGTCCCATGTTCTATCTTCGCGCATCGCAATCCGTTACATTGGTGACCTCGGATGATGAACGTTCAATCTTCATACAGCTATTGTGGCGCCATCTACCCACAGTAACCCAAAGTCGTCAGACTCACTTGACGCAGCAACAACAACCACTCACCCACACACGCTCGCCATAACGTTTGACACTACTCAGATGGGTACAGGCGCATTAGAATCAACAGCTAATACATCACCACTCAACAGCCATATCGTTCGTCTCACCTCCGACTCATTGGAGGAACAGTCTGTGGTGAAAGCTTATAAGCCAGTTAACAGCTACGCTAGCAGAGTAATTGCTTTTGTATCATGGTCATGTTACTGGGATGCGAACCGCAAGGTTCCAGGTTCTATCCCCGTTCTTTCCAATCCGCTACAAAGTATAGTAATCATCAAAAAATTCGAACTCGAGATTTTTACGATTCTCTACATTTCAGACCTCCTTGAGTTTGGATATTGCATTTTTAGAAACTGTGCGTTCATCTCTTTATGACAAGAGGACTCAAATACGCTTTGAGCTAGGCAGCTAAAATTTGGTGCACTGTTTTTAAACCTAATTTGCAGATTTCTATCAAATTTTGAGTAAAAACTGTTCCGAGGAAGGAAATTTGATAGTCAGTGACAGTTGTTTTGAGGCAGCTGTAATGTCTTGATCCAGACTGATCAAATAACAAAGCAGAATTTCCAGACAATTCTTTATTTTACAGCCCTATATATACAAAAGAATAACTTGTTCTAATCTTGGTTAAATAAATAGCTATTTACACCTGTAGTAGGAGACACAACAGTCGAAGTCGAAGGGTTTCTTGAAACTCAGTTGGTTCACGGACTCCGAACTCGTGGGCGTAGTCCAACAGTGTCTCTGCAATTCGTTTCTTTTCTTCTCTTAAAAAAATCTCCCCACTTTATTTCGGCGACAATCTCCGCCTCTTAATTTACATCGGTCATTTGAGCTCTCTTTCGGCCAATCGGGGTTCAGCAATATGCTCTCTCAGCGGCTCCAGTGGGTCGTGGGAAGGTCCTTTCACAAAGAGAAACATCTAGCATCCAGATGTTTGGACACCCTTTTCTCTTTGAAGGTACTGTCAATACCTCTTGGATGAGGAATTCCACATGTGGTCTTTCATTGTTGTCTTTTATGAACAGATGCGAGACCGCCCTGGTGAAAAGATCCACCATCTGGCTATCTCGAGGAGTTTAATAAGTAACAGCGACAACACAGCTGGCTGTATATGTCTTATCAGTACTGGGAAACGGGGAATGTTACACAGCCGATGTATTATTGTATCGCCCAACAGTATTCTAAGCCCTACACAATTACCTTTTGATCCAAAACATTATGGTTCCTGAAGAAAGGATAAAACGCTCCAAGCTGCATCCAGCGTTTACACAGTTCAGGCGTAGTGGCTTCAGCAAATCCGCAGACATCAGCTCCAATCTATGAGGAATAAGTAAATGTTAATTATCTGAACATTCGATAATTCTCAAATTTATCTTCAAAGTACTTGTTGAAATAGTAAAATATTCCGTTTTGCAGGCTTATTACTGTGAAACATTCATTTTTCATGGACGCTCTGTCTTGAAGTATTGATTCGCTGATCAAAGAGCCATGGGCTTATATAGAACTTTTACATAAAATATGCTCTTCAGCGGCGGGGAAAACATAAATGATGACACAGGCAAAGTATTTAATTTTCACCTTCATCTGTGTTGATAAACGAAAAATGCATGCCGTAGCATTAGCTTTAATGAGACTCCTAAACTTAATCCCTAGGAATGCATATCAATATTTAATATTTTCTCTACATTCTGCTAATTTCTAATTTTTCGTTAATATTTTTATTATTTTTTTCTTCAGAATTTTGTAATCACATACAAACTGTAAGTCTGTTTATGTAAATGAGCACAAGTTTTCAGTTTATCTCTGATGGTTTGCTTTACAAGCCAAAGCTACTTCCCATTTTTTATTTCAAATAGCTCATTGCTTTGGGATTTCTTTTGTCCAATATTAAAACCCCCTAACCAAATTTCAATCAATAAATGCCAAATGCCGAACAGTAGTCTCAGGGATGGATAGAACAGGAGAGTCTTTCCATGTCTCTCCCACTTCATCTCATTACTCTGTTTAAATAACCAGAGGGTTGTAGTTGCAGGGGCATGAAGCGGTGTGGTGTGTTGCAAAAGAAATTTTTAATTAATTGTTATTAATTATTCTTCTAGTATACGTAGTATAAAGAAAGTATAGTAATCAAAATATTGTAATAGACATTTTGGGCTAGACGGCTGAAATTTGGTATATGGTCTTTACTCTAAATTTGTAGATTTCTATCTAATTTTGGGTAACATCTGCTCTGAAGAAGTCCGTCTGTCCTGCTGTTCGAATATTAGTTAACACTATAACTAGAAAACGAAGAGAGATAAGATTAGATACACAGATTTAACTTTTATAGTATAGACGCCTGTCAAAGTTTGAGCCAAAACCAATAAAGGGTTGACTGTCTGTCGGTCTGTACTTTCAGAAAAATGTAAACGTGATAATTCAAAAATGGAATGACTTAAATATGTTAAATTAAATTTGGAATTTTGTTACGACAAATGCAGTTTTGCGGCACATTTTTGTTCCACTCGGTTGTGAAAAACGCGTCTAAAACCCAAATTCGATTTCCGGATACTATTAATCGCATACCAGGGATTAATCGCCAAATAACTCGCCAAGATGCCATGATAGATTAGAACTTAGATTCTGCAAGAATTCTAAGCTCATGTCAAAAGTTAATATTTCGTAATTGTTGTATATCAGTCTCATACAAGTCTTCTTCTAGTATGACAAGTTTATTAGAGAGTATGCGAGATAATTTTGGGGTGACCACCACCCTGGTTAAAATGAAACATTCTGTTTACTTTGACAAGGTGTCGGTATCTCAGCTTAAATATCATATTGTCTCTCCTTTATTATACACAGAAAATCCAGAGGGAAGGGTGTATCCAAATTATATCGGGAATTTCGAAGACGCTGTTCTGCATGTTCTAAATAAAACTGGAAAAATTGCCAAGCACCTCCTATAATTTCAAATATCTGAAAATCCAAACTTCTCTTGGTGGGTTTTTTTTTTTGTATGTAAAATCGATTTTTTTTTATTGAAAATGGTTTGATACGAAACACATACTGATTACATATGAATAATTTTCACCTTTATCTACATATGAACTGGTCATTTAAATAAAAAAAAATCATGAATGCACTTAGTTTAACACGTTATTCGAAATAATCTATTATATAGGGTGTTCATTAATTATTGTCGGGGTTTCCGTACCTCATAACTTTTGAATAAAAAATATTACGCAAAAACCGATTACATATTCGTAAATTACAACTCAAAGAATTTTATTAATGATATTAAAATGTAAAGCTTGCACAATTTGCACTTTGTCGGCATTCAGTTGAAGGCGGTTATGGAGAACGTTCCATATCGCCGTATGTGCTCGGTCTTCCCGCTCCCTTTCGGTGTAGAACGCTACCAGTTTCCTGAAATTGTGTTAACCAGCGTCTGATAGAATTATCCGAAGGAGGATCTTTCTTGTTCGTGGTCCTGAAGCGACGTTGAGTAGTTATGACTGATTTAGTTTCGAAAAACCACAATACACACATTGCTTTTTCTTGCACGGTCGCCATTTTTATTTATGACGTCATAATTACCCAGACTGCAAATGCGCTAAGATCGCATGGTTGCCACGTAAAATTCTTTGAGTTGTAATTTACGAATACGTAATCGGTTTTTGTGTAATATTTTTTATTTGAAAGTTATGAGGTACGGAAACCCCGACAATAATTAATGAACACTCTATATTTTAGTATTCATTTTACGGTTTATCTATCATTACTTATATTTTAGAACTTACACTCAGTTTTATAATAGCGAAACCGGGCCCTATCTTGAGAGCAGATAGAAAATGGCTCTAATAGTTATAAAAAATGTTTTTTGTTTGTTTTCAAAATCGTGCTTTTTCAGGTAGGACACCTATATAGATAAACTTTAAAAGCAAAACCTTATCTAAATATAAAATTTGATTCAAATCGTTAGAGTCGTTTTCAAGATACACGAAATAAATAATTTTTTATACATATACAAGAATTGCTGACCTAAAGATATACGATATACTTCAAAGCGTAACTTTTGTGGAATAAACAGCCATTTGATTCTTAATTGCCAAATTTTTACTATGTAATATCATAGGGGACGTTTAGAACATTCGAGAGTCATTTGCCACCTTATTTTCCCACCCGAATTTTTTTTTTGTTTCCTTTTACTTAAGTTACTTTTTCGTTTTATTTGAAAATCCTAAGAATTTCAGACATTTCACACTGTTTTTCTAAAATAAAAAAAAAAGGTCAACTTACATATGGTATGCCGAAGATATTGAATTCCAACATTCCTGGAAAATGAAACTATATTTTAGAGAAAACAAATAAAGTTATTATCTAAATTAAATATAATATAGCACTCATTTAATATATAAGTTATATATTTAAAAATTAGTAGAATTAGTTAAACCTTTCTTGAAAGCAATTATCAATCGTGTGCGAAACTATTCACAGATGAATATTTGAAGAATATAATGCAAAAATGATATTTTGTTAGATAAAAATTAAAAAGTTATTTTCGTTTCTAAATTTAAGAACAATAAGTTCTATGAAAAAAGTTACTATAATTTTACTTTAAAGAATTCAAAATCTGCGTCTGATAGAAATACTAGACATAATTGATTCAAACATGGAAAATGCACACGAGGGTAAATTTTGTAGAATTTTTTTTTTTGTCCAAATAAAAGTTACTGGACTTTATTAAGACAGTAGCCACCGTGAATCTCAATGAAGATAACACACATCCTTATTTATGAAACAATTCATGCATCCACCATCATTTATGTATAACTGCAAGTACTGAAGCACGGGTCAATATCTATCGTACACTGCGCACACTGGTGTGTCAAGTGTGTATTCAATAAGCTTTTAATTTCAAAACAACCAAATTAATTGATTATTTCTAATATTGAGATAAACCTTAATGTACATAAAGCTTAAAAGAAACACAAAAGAATATTAATTTAAATAAGAATTAATACATTAAAATCATTGCTAGTATAGCTGAGGTCAACCTTAGCAAGAACTCATACTTTAAGAATATTGTTGGTGAGTCCAGCTGAGATTGACTTCAATAAGAACTCATACATTGTGAACATTTTGGATTGAACCAGCCGAGACAATGCACCCAAGATGTTAACCCGTAAAGGTTCGCATTCAGAGATCATAAATTTTTATATAGAAACGAGTTATCCACGAGAAAACTGAAGCGGGTGTAAAGTCTCGATCCAATAAAAGGTAGCGTTATGATCAAATTCTTTATTTACAGCTTTATTTACATAAAATTACAGTTCATCATCTAGGTTAAATGAGTTCTAGGTTAAATGATTTTTATTCGACACAACAAGGATAGTTCCTCGAATACTTCGGAGAAACCTCTTAAGAAAACAGCTAGCCGACTTGTAGCTTTCTCGCAAACAGGCGTAGCTCCAGGGATCCACCGAATCTTTTCGGATGGAATTCTAGTCGGACACTCCGCTTTCTGCCTCAGTGTCCACGATCCTCTCTTCCAATCTCCTCGCACTTTTATCCTATCCCTCATTCACATCGGACCATTTTCCCGGTTATCCAATAGTCGTTCAGCAAAAACTTCACTGGTCTACCGTCGACCGTGGGAATCCGTTGAGGAGCCACCCTCCACAATGTAAAGAATGCAGGTTTACATCTGTTTCAAATACAATGCAGGTGGGGTCCCTTATCTGGACTCGCACTAATTGCCCAGATGTCCTTACTTTAAAGGGCTTGACCACCTGGCACTTCTGGAAACATTTACACTGCGGTAGGGCGTCGCCATTGCTGATACTGCTGTCTGGATGCTAATTATGGAGCGTGGGAAAAGAAACGTCATCCTGGTCAAGCAGGGAAGAAGCTGACACGTGTTATCTACATTCGTATGCTGAGCATAACTGCCATACAACATTCAGTCATAGACCACCAGTATCTGAGTAGGTTAAGAAAGACATGCCATGACCGAGGAATACACATTAAAAGCTATAGGTTCTATAGCTTGTGCTCTGAAGCGGCATTATTAAAAAAAGATTGACCAGTTTGAGCTCCAACAATGTATTATTCTCTAATTTTTTTTTTTTTTTTTTTTTTTTTTTTTTTTTTTTAGTGTTGGAGATTTTCTTTCAAAAGAAAGATAAGAATGGACCAATTTTCCTTGAAAATTCTACAGAAAGACAACCTTCGCCTTATATTGGAGTTTAATAAGCCTTCTACCTCAAATGACATCATAGTGCTGAAAATAGCAGCTGATCAACAAAAGATATCCCTTCCTCACTTTATTAAAACTTTTGACTTCGCTACATGTGCATTCTACAATAGCATCAAGCAGCATTATAAGCATCACAATGAATTTTTTAGGAAAGCTCGCGTGATTGACTTTGGATAACTATAATGTTAAACGTTAAGCATCTAACTATTCCATCTAATGATCGATCACGGTGTTTTGGAATGTTCGGTGATTTAGTTAGTTTGACAGAAAGAACAACACCACCCGCCACTAATTCTTTTGTTTTTTGTTATCCTAAATGTTCAGTATCTATCCATTTCCTACGCAATTAAGTTTTCTGAAATGTAATCTTCATCTGGAGTATTCAAACCAATCCGCTTACCTTTTCTAAGACGATATTCTTTTTTTAATAAATTAAAGAATTGTTCCTATAAAAAAAGAACACATGCTTTTCTTTTTTTTTTAAGCCAACAATTTGCATATACCTATATAAACAATAATAAGAGATATTGAAAAGTAAAATCCAGAAATTCATATGAAATGAAACTTTTTTCCTGAAAATTAAGCATATCTTCAAATTGATTAGGGTTACAGAACTGGTTTGTAACTAACTGACCGATGACTGAGTAACGTAGATCATCCCAGGTGCTTTTGTTGTCACCGAGCCAGTGGCCAGCATAGCGTCCGCTGGAAGGATAAGTTGATCGAGAGATGACCAAAGATCGATACCCTATTGCTTTTTCAGCGGCTCTGAAATAAAAAATTCAAAAAATATTGACCTCGACTAGTAATAAAAGCGAATGTGTGTATTTGCCTTTTGGCACTGCTTACTGTTTGGCAAACTTATGATCGACAATTATCAAATTTATCGTAAATGTATATTGATGGGTGGGAAAGTGACTTCAGTTTAAAAAATTTAATTGACATTTTTAAAAATTTAAAAACTTGCAGAGATGTTGACATTTTTTTGCCATAGTTTCCGGTAAAATATGTATTCCTACAAAATTAAATTTTAGAATATAGTAAATTTAAATTATAATAATTTATAGATAGTATCATTTCCCCCTTCATCTTAAATCTTTGTTCTTGATTTGCAACAACCCTTTTCTTTGTTGAAATAATATAAAAACAATTTTTTTTTTGCTCCACCAGATAATATAATTGCATTATTTTTCCCATTGTTGAAGCTATATTTAAAAAACTGGACTTTTTTTATATTGAATCTAAAAACAGATTTTCACTTTTCTGCAAATGAAAATTAATAATTAAAATTTTCATTGAATTTATATATTTTAGTTTGTGAAAAATTTAATAAAATATATAAATAGCTATGCATTTCTTATTAATAGTTACAACCAGAAAAATTCCTCCTCCTATTTTAACGAATTCATTTACAATGTCGGTTAGTATATGTAAATATAGAAAATTTGCCAATTTTATTATTGAATCATTTGACTTCCACAGGGTGGTACGATAGTAGAAGCCCTGTTAAAGGATAAGCATTTACAGAGAAAAGATTTCATGTTAACTAAATTGGTAATTTATCGTAAAGAACAAATAATCAAGTATTAGTAATCAGAAAGAAATAAAAAAAATATTAATTTTGATCTGTTCAATTAGGTTATCATCTCGTTTAAAGATACAAGAGATATCTTTTAGAGCGGAGATCATAATTTTAAATGACTGAATATATAGATAAACTTTGTTTCCAAATCCAGAGCCCAAACTGTTTTGTGCAATGGAAAAACAAAAGACAATAATAATAATAGTTTAGAGCCATGTAGCAATGTATGGATGAATTAGAGGACAAACCAATAATGGATAAAATCTCTTTATTCAAGTTTATTTTATATTTAGATAATACATAAATGCTTAAATCCAGTTTCACATCCGTTCAAAGCTCTTACTACTCGTATCTTACCCACTTCCCAGGACATCGCATGGACTACGACACTCTTTAGAAATTCTTGACAACTTATAGACATTTGAGATAGTAACGGATATATTTGTTGGCGGGTGTGAGATCTACATGATCCGATCTCACTATTCGCTAATGTTGCATGTTATTCAAATACAATCAATACGTGGAAATGAATAGCTCAGAAATTCAAACACAACAATTACGAACGGCGATTCCTAGTTCATTCCTCAGAGTACACTAGTTTGTTTATATGCTTTCCTGTGTGCCATGTCATGTTTTCGTGTTTCCTATTTCTCCTCAGTTTTATAGCATTGAATTTTGAATTAACTTTCATGCAGGATGTTTCTAAAACCAAGAGACAAATTTTAAAGTTAAGTTAAGCACGCAGAAATTCCTTGTATGTCTAAATAGAACGTAAAATCGCAAAGGCAAATGGTAAACTTTTATAAGAGATGCTTTTGTTGGTAGAAAGTTAATATTAAAAGGGGGGAAAAATAACATATCAGATTAAGCGTGCAAGATAAGATTTATGGAATTTTCCCGATAGCGTACCAAATGTTCTGCCCAATAATAAATCTAGTTTCTCATGACATATACCAGAGTAACGAATTAAATGCCATAAAAACAACAAAAAGTAAGTGCTCGAAGAATGAGCCGTCCGAAGTTATACATGGTGCTTAATTTTATCCCTGCAAAAAGAGACAATATAATAAATTTACAATAGTGGAACTATCCCTGCAATGCCGATAGTTGCATTATTGTAAATTTGTAACCATTAATCCTGTATTTCACACTTTGTCTAACGTATTCCGTTTTTAAATTTTTTAAAAAATAAATCAGCTGCAATGACCTTCTGTTGTGGTTTTTTGGTGCTTTCAACTTCATATTCAATTACAAAATTTACTTATTTCTGTATGCCCTTTCCTTTAAATTTTATTCCTTAATTTTAGGAATGATCTAAAGATCCTTGCTGCTATAGATTCTGAATTTAAATTCAAAATCAGGAAATAAATAATACAGATGGACTTACTATCTAAATATGTGTCAAAAGTTATACTTCGGCTAATGAACTCAGACCTGGTAGTTTTTATTAATAATCAAATGATTGAATTGGTTCCATAGGAGAAATTCCCTTTTAGAAATTCCATGTCACACTATCAGATCGGCATTCGACATTAGCGGATACTAGTGGAGATTTAAGTTCAGTCATTTCTTGCTGTTTGTAAAGATATTAAAGAAAATATTTCTATGCAAATAGCAATATATATGCCTTTTTGGTTATTTTCGCGTCTTAAAATATTAGCCAAGAATACAACACATTATTATATATTTAGTTTAAATTCCACCGCTGATGTAAAAATATAAAAACTTTTGACCATAAGGATCTCATTCTGAAGCGGTGTTTTGCTTGCTTGTTTATTGTCTATTTTTGTCTAACTATGACTCTATTGTTCGCAAATAAGTAGTTCATGATAACGGATGAAATACTTATAGCAAGAACATGACATGAATGTTGTCTCTCACAACATTACAGTGAATTTTGATTAATTGGACACATGGAAATTCAAACGAAATCATAATTGATTAAGATATTAAGCTAATATAGATTAAGATAATAATAAACGAATAATAATAGATTAAGATTTAATTTATTCAAAAATTTGAATTGTGAAAATTGAATCTATAAACAAAAAATTTAAATTTTTTAGAAAGAGAAAATGTTAATTTTAAAACTAAAATTGCTAGTTAAATTTTATTTTTCATATTTAATAGTTTTAATGATAAATAAAAATTAAGAAATAGTTAATAGTAGCAATAATGATAATAATAAATTAACATAATATTTTGAAAGGCTTCTTAATTAATATTTAAAAAAGGGAAATTTTATTAATTCCATTTCTTTATTTTAATAAAGGAATCAAATTATTTAACTCGTTTTAAATATAAAATATTTTTCAAAAAATAAGCAATGCAATTCCCATCTAAAGTAATAAAAGTTTTTAAAAATATAATAGATTTGTTATTGCCTTTTGATTTGAAACTTTGTATGATTGCAAAGATCTTCGAACGAATTTAATGCTTTAAAAATTATTAATTTTTCATCATTTAATAGCATAAATGGACGTATTTCGCTGACTGTTTTTATCAGAAAGGAAAGCTATATTTTACAATTCTCGGTTTTATCTTTTAATGAACCAATAGAAATTCGAATTACAGATCATATTTTGACATTGTATTAAAGGAAAGTTTAAGAAACGTCAGAAAAATTGGAATTTCCAAAGAATTCAAATCCAAAATTTGTAAAATAACTAAATTTCACTCAATAAAGAATGACATTTTATAATCAATTTGTGTATTATTTTAGGTACAGGTTTTTTATGCTATCTATATATATAAAAAGTTAATGTACGTGGCAGAGAAATCGGGTTTATTACTTACTGTAGAATGGCAACATTAAAATATCAACAAACTATCAGACGAATATCAGACTGCTTCATTCATTGAATATTTTTACAAGAGTATTAAATCCAACACTTCGCTCAGCTAATTAATGGAGCTGCAACACAATTTCAGAAATATGCTGGAGATGTTTCGCCATGTCACCAAAAAGTACATTCATTCAGAGGAAAGAAGATATAAACAAAATAAAAAGAAATAGACATCAAACAAAAAGTTTGATTCAGCTCAAAAATAGGCTTAACCATTTCAAAAGAAGTAATTGCGGTATAATTCAATTTTGGTGACCATACATTAATTTTAAGTCTAGCCGTATCGTTATGACTTTCCTACGGAAATTGATATTCATATTTTCTAAAACAATTATTTTACAAAAAGTGATTTTTGTATTATCTTAAGATTAAAAAAAAATATCTTTTTTAATTATATCAATTTCATTTTTGCACAATTACTTATTTAAAAGAAACAATATTTTTAATTCAATTTGAATACATTATCTAAAAAAAAATGTTTTTAAATGCCATGACTTTCATCTCTGCTTTTGTTTCGTAATATATATACTTTTTAATTTGAAGTGTAATAATTGAATTCATGTTTTTCAGTCACATCAAATGACTAATTAATCATTTAACAACCTAGAAAGTCGATAAACTGGGCGAAAGACGGCTTGCTTAATATAAATAGTATACAAGAAAGGTTTTTACTGGAGAGTGATCTGAGTCTGACTCCATCCGTACAAACTATGGACATCATAATGCCGATAATAGTGATCTCCATGTTGGTGCAAACTCTCCATGCACAGCGTCATGTGGGATATCCTATCACTTCCACTGTCTTTCACTACAAAAGAGAAAATAATATCATAATTTCCGCAATGTGATTTCAAAAGATTGATAGAATTTTTTTAAAGAGGCATTTAATTAATGAACTGATTATTCTTTTGTTCCTGTTTTTTTAAATCGAATAATTTGCAGGGAAAAAAATCATAATACTAACATTTTTGTTCTGATATGATATCGAGTAGTTCATAAAATGCAAATTTTTGAATAAAATAATAGTTTTTTTTTTCTGAATGGATAAATTTAGAATAGGAAAATTTGTTTTACTGAAGCAGAAAATCGTTAAAATTTATCTCAAAAGATGGCGCTGCATCTCACGCAATTTTCTTTCTTTCTTTTCTTTTCTTTTTTTTTTTTTTTGCCAAAATTTAAATAAAAACAAATTGACAAAAAAATGCGTATTTCAAAAAAAGTGGAAAATATGCATTTGAATTCAGAAGAGAAATAAAATATCGTTTGACTTTCTAAAACCTGAAAAGATTAATTTGAATTCGGTTTGAAACTTTTAAATCAGAAAGAAAAACTTTAAAAATGTTTCCTTCGTTCACTTCCATTTCAAAACTTTTGTCACTAAATAATATCGTATTTCTCATATTCTATAACGCTAAATATATCAATTGAAAATAGATCAAAATTGCATTATTCAAAATAAAATTTTTAATTCGAAAGTTGGAAAAGTTATGTCATATTTGCTTTGCTGATATGGAAAGTGGTTCATTTAAAGAGAATTCAGAATTTTCCTTACTCTTTATTTACTTTAGAAATTTCATACCTCACATTCAGAAGAAAAGTATTTTTGTATCGAGAGTTATTGTTATATAAAAATTATTTTGTGTTAGTCATAAAACTACACATTACATTTCGAAGTTATCTGTTCTCAAGCGAAATAAACAATACAGTTTCTCTTTTTATCCTAGTAGCACACATATATTGTACAATATTGTATGACATTGATCTATATTCTCAATATTGTTTAATATTGCAGAATATTGTTTAATATTGTAGAATATTGTTTAATATTGTAGAATATTATTTAATATTGTAGAATATTATTTAATATTGTAGAATATTGTTTAATATTGTAGAATATTGTTAAATATCATATAATATTGCACAATATTGAACAATATTATGCGATAGGCTGTGCTACCTGGGTATAATCATGATGTAAAAAGTAGAACATTATTTTTTCATTGGTCTGTGTCCATCCAAATACGAAAACAAAATAATGAGAAGAAATAAGCGCTGTGAGAAGCAGCGATTTTTCCCAGTTTGATGGTGAAACTTTTCTGGTGCTGAATGATCTTGATTTTGCAGAAGTGAAGAGATTAGAGTTCCTGATAAACAGAAATTGTAGGCTGAAAATAGCACGTAAAAACAAACTAATCGAAGGATCAGCCAGTTGTCCGTCCAAATAGTTATCTTAGCAGAATGTTATGCAGAAATCAAATTTATTTTTTTTACTAGTGTTTTTTTCTTAATTTCAAGCAAATATTTACATTTACTTAATTTAATTTTTAAATTCATTGTTTCATGTTTAAATGGGCAACAGTTAAGTCAGAAATGTAATATACAGTTCCATAATTAGAATCTGTTGCAGTTCGTATTTTAAAATTCTATTTAACCTCTTTGATGCTCAAAGGCATTATGAGCATAAATATCGTGATTTTAAATTTTTCAAAACTATTCGCGAACTCCAAGAATCGCCCAATACACAACATTGAAATCAAAAGTCAAACTCTTATTCAAAAGAAAAATTCTGTTTAGTTTAAAAATTCAATTAATCACGCGCAAAAAAATGTCGAATAATATACCATTTTTTAATAATGATGTTGTCGTGTCCACGTTACCACAGAAAGGGGGTGCAGTAGCTTCTGAGGGTAAAGACCCCTGAGCGCCCGAGGGCCAAAGTCTGACTTCTAGCTCATATGAAGATGAAATACACACACACATTCGTTTGCACAACCCCTTTCTACAGGGGAGCACATTCACACAATTCACATATACAGCACGGAAGAACAACCATGCCCGAATCGGGATTCGAACCCGGGACGCCCAGATCACGGGGAAGATGCGCTACCCTTATGCCAGGACGCCGTCACTATTTTTTAATAAACGTGTCAATTTTTAAATAAAAAGTTTAAAGAATTTTTAATAAAGTTTTTGAAAAGTTTAAAACGAAAACCTTATTAAAAACTATTCAAACATTCTCAGAAAATTTGCTTAATATCTTGCAATTAATTAAAACCTGTAACTGATAATGAACTTCTCACACCAATGGTTCATGTGCTAAGAGCAAACTAATGATTCAGTCATTGAAGCTATTATTTGAAAGGATGAACGACTGAGATTTAGAGTTTTTAACAGAAGGAAGAATTAATTTCCTCCTTTTAATGTCACCTATGTCACCTATAGATGATGATGCATCACCCAGGCAGTATTTTTCTGAGGATTATTTAACCGGGAAAATCTTGTTTGTGAGGAACAAAGCTGAATGATAAGATTTTTCTCTTTTTTAGAAGAAACTTTGAAGCACATGGAAACAGGTGCCAGGACCTGACTGATACTCTTGTTTACGGATTAGGTACTGGAATTGCTGGATGTGATGCGATTCCATTCAGGGGGAGAATGTGAGGTTGTAGTGTTGTTAATTGACAAAATCCTGTAAGAAGTTACCACAGATCATGTCATAAGTGTACAGATATTCGAACAGAAAAATGTATTTCATAAAAATGTCAATCTTTTCTAATTTTATACTGTTACAAATCTGTAATTTTGCTACCCGGCATGACTAGTGTCATCGTAAGAAAAACCGTTGTAAAATCTGTCCTGTGCGTACTGAGCGGGTGCCGCGTCAATGACCTCTGAGCTTGGCGACCAATTGGCGACTTGGCGACGAATTTGGCGACTAAATGGATAATACCGGAAAGTTTGAGAACTTTCACGATCCATCCACTAACAACCGAGATACACCCAGGTACGCCCTGATTGGTCTGAAGATTCTAGTCCCGCCTCCCGGAACTATAAAAGACGGCCACTCTGAAGCTGCGAAGAAGTTGTGTGGATCGTCAGAAGTTGTGTGTGAGGGGAGTTGGAGTCGTTGAAAAGTAAAGAAACTGGAGGATTAGATAGCAAGCAAGCCGCTGAACTAGCAATTAAATGCGTTACGTTATTACAATTGATTAGCGGTATTTGTAGTAGAAAAAATTTTGTAACAATACTTTACTTGCTATATCCAACTGATTATAGATAATTCCAGAACCTGTTCGTATTCTTTTTCTGAACATATTAATTTTCTGAAGTTAGAGTATCAATTGGGCGATTGAAGTGTCATCTATCGGTATTATGTAGAATTATAATAAAGCAGCATGTTAAAAAAATCATGATTTCCTTCTATTTTTTTTCCTGCTAGTGCATCTTAAAATAATAATCATTTATTCATTTGACATTTCATTTTTGAACCTTTCAGCCTTTTTCTGGACATTCTATATTCAAGAAACATATTTCTAATGTTTTATTTTTGAAATCGTTTTCTCTACAGTGGGAGTCAGTATTCGAAGTTTAGATATAGAAAATCCGAAATCAAATTAAAATTTCATAGAAAAAAAAATAGCACAGCACACTATCCGAAAGAGCTAGATGGGAATTTTTCCATTACGAATTCTCGATCCATGGTATAACAGGAATTCATTGATTGTCCATGTAAACTTTTAACAGTGTAACAAAAAAAAAAAAAAAAAATACAGCAATTGGCGAATGTTAAAATGGTAGCTATGCCGACCGTGTCTTCATCAGTACTGCACATTTAGAAAAATGGCGAATATCTCCAAAGCATATGCCAATTCATGCATTGCTGCTCTAAAGTGCGCATGATTATGACTGGAACGAGTTTTGATGTGCACAACCGGGAAAAGTCTTTATCGAGTGATACTTTCCAAGTGCGAAATATCACCCAATTAAGATCTTTCCTGGGTAATGGTTGATCATTTTTTCATCATTTTTTATCATTTTATTTGCATTCTCATATAATTCTGGCTTGTTTAAGTGCTTTCTATTATTTTAAATTAACAATTTATATGCTGATTTTTTAATCATTTCACCGATTTAGTTCATGGTATATTTATGCTGCTTTGATCTGCAAGTACTCCATAGATTCAGCTTTAAATCTTATTAATTTTTAATATATTTTGAAATATATATTTTTTATGATTGTGACACTCAACATATTACTGAGAACTCACAGGGATTGTAGGGTGGATCTTCGTAAGGGCTAGTTGGACACTGAGTTCATGGTATATTTATGCTGCTTTGATCTGCAAGTACTCCATGGATTCAGCTTTAGATCTTATTAATTTTTAATATGTTTTGAAATATGTATTTTTTTATGATGTGACACTCAACATACTACTGAGAACTCACAGGGATTGTAGGGTGGATCTTCGTAAGGGCTAGTTGGACACTGAGTTCATGGTATATGTATGCTGCTTTGATCTGCAAGTACTACATGGATTCAGCTTTAGATCTTATTAATTTTTAATATGTTTTGAAATATGTATTTTTTTATGATGTGACACTCAACATACTACTGAGAACTCACAGGGATTGTAGGGTGGATCTTCGTAAGGGCTAGTTGGACACTGAGTTCATGGTATATGTATGCTGCTATGATCTGCAAGTACTCCATGGATTCAGCTTTAGATCTTATTAATTTTTAATATGTTTTGAAATATGTATTTTTTTATGATGTGACACTCAACATACTACTGAGAACTCACAGGGATTGTAGGGTGGATCTTCGTAAGGGCTAGTTGGACACTGAGTTCATGGTATATGTATGCTGCTTTGATCTGCAAGTACTCCATGGATTCAGCTTTAGATCTTATTAATTTTTAATATGTTTTGAAATATGTATTTTTTTATGATGTGACACTCAACATACTACTGAGAACTCACAGGGATTGTAGGGTGGATCTTCGTAAGGGCTAGTTGGACACTGAGTTCATGGTATATTTATGCTGCTTTGATCTGCAAGTACTCCATGGATTCAGCTTTAGATCTTATTAATTTTTAATATGTTTTGAAATATGTATTTTTTTATGATGTGACACTCAACATACTACTGAGAACTCACAGGGATTGTAGGGTGGATCTTCGTAAGGGCTAGTTGGACACTGAGTTCATGGTATATGTATGCTGCTATGATCTGCAAGTACTCCATGGATTCAGCTTTAGATCTTATTAATTTTTAATATGTTTTGAAATATGTATTTTTTTATGATGTGACACTCAACATACTACTGAGAACTCACAGGGATTGTAGGGTGGATCTTCGTAAGGACTAGTTGGGCACTTCAGAGTCCAGCAGTATTCGTCTTCGGGGCAGTTGAAAGGCCTGTCTTCGTTCGTTGCGAAATTCGCAGGTTCGTTCATATCCTTAAGAAAGAAGGAAATATCAGTAACATTATATTTCTATTAATGAAGCAATTTTGAATTTTGATTATGGTCATAGAATCAGAGCCCTAGATTTGCTGAAATTTTTCTATTAAAATTTATTTGCATATAAGATTATACTTATCGCGTTTTTGTTACCTTTCAGGATGAGTTAGTTTTTTAAAAAAGAAAGAATTCTGATTGATGCAAGAAGTTAGTGTGGTGAAAGCTTATAAGCCAGATAACAGCTAAGAGACACGAGTATTACTTTTGTCTTGTGGTCTTGTTACTCGGCTGCGAACCACAAGGACCCAGGTTCTATCCTCGCTCATAACAATCCGCCACATTGGTGACCTCGGACGATGAGCCTTCAACATTCATACAGCTGTCCATTCATTCAACATTCATAAAGTCGTCCGATTCACTTGACGCAAAGTCGTCAGCAACACACACACACACACAAAAAGCCGCGGCAACACAAAGCCGCCAGACTTACTTGATGCAACAGCAGCCACTCACCCACACACGCTCGCCATACTGCTTGGTGCTACTCAAATGGGTACTGGCGCATTAGACTCAACAGCTAATACATCACCACACAGTAGCCATATCGTTCATCTCACCTCCGACTCACTGGAGGGAGAGTACTGTGGTGAAGAGCTTATAAGCCAGTTAACAGCTACGAGACATGAGTATTAATTTTGTCTTGTGGTCTTGTTACTCGGCTGAGAACCACAGGGTCCCAGGTTCTATCCTCTCACATAACAATCCGCTACATTAGGATCAAACTCAAATGAATTTGACAGCAGTATAAAGATAATTACTATTTTTTGTCCATTTCAGGAAAGTTTTCAAATTGGCCATTGTAAATTGCTATTTTACTTCAGTAGCTTCACCTTTCTCTTTATTTTGCCGGATTCATATAATTATAACAAAATGTAAGACATTTATGTATTATATATTATATCAGGTTTCTTGAAGAATGGTAAAAACTTTAAGAACCGGTATAAAAACTGATTAAACTAAGGTTATTTATTTCATAAAAGGTCACAATAGACTTGAGGAAGTTGTGTTGGGTAGGATAGAACTCGCAACCTTAGGATTTGCAGCCGAGTAGCAAGACCACTAGACAATAGTGTACACGCCAGTCCGGGCGTTATTATCTGGTTTATAAGCTTCACCACAGATTCATATCAAACACTTATTTTGTTCGGAAACTAGTGGAATCGATAACAGATGTTGAACATCAGAATTGATATTAGAAAATAAACTCCGTTTCAGGCTTATTTGACATATTTAAGAGAAACAATACTTTGAGGAGAAAATAATTTTTTTCTTTCAGTTGATAGATTCCTCTGAGTCCATTCCTCTGAGGATTGATAGCTAAGGCAACCTGATATGAGGTACAAGTAATTCAAAATCAAATTCTTTACATTATAACAAATACATTCTGATGTATATGTTCATGATGTATATGTAACCGATTTGAGCGTAGGGATGATAAAAAATCAAGCCAACTTCAATTTTATATAAGCTTTATATAACTTCATGCTTTTGTTCTGTATTTCTATTTTTTTTCTCTAAATAATATTAATACAGTTTTCCAGGAACTACAAAATAGTAATCTATAGAAAACTACAAAATAGTCTTTTCCTCTGAAACTCCATAATAAATCCATATCACAATACCATATGGATATCTCTTCATTTTTGATGAAATCTTAGTAAAATCCATATCATTCGCCATAATCATTTTCTCTTAATCTTTTACTTTCTCTACACATGAAGTAAATTTTGAGAAAGTAATGTAATAGTCAAACTCTAGATTTTGATGTGTCTCCACGTTTCAGACTGCCTTAAATCCGCAAAAAAAGAATTTTGAAATTATGTCTGTCTGCTTGTAATTCCCTCTGTCTGTGAACACATTCAAAAACACTCTTTGACTTACAGTGGTGAAATTCGGTATATAGTCATTACACCGAATTTATAGATTTCTATCAAATTTTAAACTAAATCCAGACATAGGATACTTATTTTTCTGCTTGAGAACAAATGAACAAAACCATAATTATAAAATGCTGGTGTGTAGATAGCTATATTTTGGTTCACAGTTTTAGCATTTAAAGTGTTGACATTTATCAAATTTTGAACGTACTCTGCCAAAGGGCTGACGTTTGTCAGTTTCTTAATAGCGTCTGCGTCATTTTCTTTAAAATATTTGCTACGATTTCTATAAGGCCAGATGGCGCTGATGCCGGCAAGAACTTTTCTGTTGCTTCTAATTTTTTTAACAGCATTCGAAAAAGTAAAAAAACAAGCAAACAAACAAACAAAAAAAAACAATGTTTAGTTATATAAGCGTCCCGTTTTAAAGCAACACTAGGGCTATTTTGGGACGACCTCGTAATTTTGAACCTCGGTCAGATGACGAGGGCGACACCTGAGCTGGCACCCCCCCTCTCCACGTCACACCAGCGGGAGGGGAAAAACAATGAAATAAACGCTGTTTTACTAGACATAGTCTTATAAATACGGCTCACAAAAGTCAACTAACCACTTCATAAGAAATACAAATGAAATTCTTAAATGAAATGCAACTAATTCATTTTAAACTAAAAGGAACAAATTGTATAAATTTGTAAACTAATTTCAGTTATAACTACAGTGAATTGATGATTAATCTGAACCGAAAAGAAAAGCTTCTAATTTTCCTTTTGTTATAATATATTCAGATTCAATCATTCAGAATATATATTTTTTAAAAACAATTTTGGCAAAAGTTGTTAGCATAAAAGTTGTTACACGAAAGATTACTACATGTAATTGTTTGCCAAATTTTCATGTAATTTTTTACTGGCTTTGTTTTTACGGAAGTTAAATTTTAAAATTATTCATAACGTCGCCGTTTCTAATCGTACTCATTCCCTTCTACATCAAAACCTTGAAAATGAAACAAAAAGGTATTCTCCCAAATTTTATATAAAAAAATTTCACTACAAACTCGGATCCTTCAGGGAAACCAATTTTATTGGAAACATTAATACTGGTGGGATAAATGTAACATAAAATTTGGGAAAGAAATGAATATAAAATGTAATTACTATCCATAATCCATCGAATGGTACTTCTTGATGATGGTTCACTATTGAATCATTCCACCATTTTCTATCATTTTGATCGAAGAAATTTGGAAATGCTACCTCTGAGCTAGGCCATACCTGAAAAAGAAAAATTTGCATCACGATAATGCATATATATATGTAATGTATACATAACATTATTTAATTATTTGAACTGTTATTTGAAACGCTGAGTTATCGATTAACTTCAATCATTTAGGATGTCGAGTATAATCATGGTCCAGTAGTTCATTTCTAAACTATCTGAAATTGGCAAATTTTTCCAGCAATAAACTGATTAGACCCATTACTCCGCCGGCGTCTTGGCCTAGGAGTAGCGCGTCTTCCCCGTGATCTAGGCGTTCTTGGTTCGGGCATGGTTGTTCTTTTCCATGTGTTCTCTCTGTGAGGTGCGTGAATGAGGGTTGTGCAAGCGAGTGCGTGTGTGTGCTATCTTCATTTGAACTAGAAGTCAGACTTCTGCTCTCGGGTGCTCTGGAGTCTTTACCCTCAGAAGCTACTGTGCAAAATTTGGCTTAAAACAGTCACACGACTAAAAAGAAAAAAACCCAAATTACTCCCAAATGAACCCCTGTCTTAAGGGGCACTTTATTTCTATAACGCCCCTTAAGATTGGTGCATAGAACAACTGTACTTCTTCATCTTTGAGTAATCAATCTTTTTTAATCATACATTATACATAATTGCGAATTATTTTTTTTCAGAATTCCTGCACTAAATGATTTTAAAATGATGTACATAGAAGCAGCTGAATGGTTTAAAATGGCACAAGAAATATAATGCACCGTTATTATTTTTCTACTGCAGCTTCAACTGTCAATCATATTTTTTGCATTTTTCTCGCTGTCTGTTTATGCTTGTAACAAAAATGAATCTACCATTTTATTCTGATAATTTTTTGAAATTTTATCTATTTTCATTAAATTAATATTTATAATAATAAGAAGGACCATAGAATCAGTCCCTTAGATAAAGCTACTGGTCCAGTCTCGAATTTTTATTTCATTTGAAAGGCTCCTATCCTCTAGTTAGTTATGCCATTCGTGATGATATGCAATCCTCCATCTTTTATTTTCGAGAAAAATGGAAATAAATAAATAAATAGAAATAAAAAATATATATAAAAAAAAACCATCACTGTGCAATACATATTTTTTTATGGAGAAAGCCATTGACAGAATTTCCAAGTCGCAACCTTCGTAGCGATTTCGAAAGGTTTTCTTTCTTCATATGACAACTTATGAACTCTAGATATGTAATCAAGGCTTTTCTGTCCTATTGTAGGATTCACCATTTTTGACAGGAAAGGGCTGTGGCGAATTGATATGACGAGGATAGAACCTGGGATCTTGTGGTTCGCAGGTCAGTAACATGACCAGGATACAAAAGTAATTTCTCGTGTAGCGTAGCTGTTAACTGGCTTATAAGCTTTCACCACAGACTCTCCCTCCAGTGAGTCTGAGATGAGACGAAAGATATGGCTGTTGAGTGGTGATGTATCAGATGTAGATTCTAATGCGTCTGTACCCATTTGAGTAGCTCCAAGCGTTATGGCGAGCGTGTGCGGTTGCTGATGCTGCGTCACGTGAGTCTGGGTTGCTGCGGCCTTTTTGTGTTGCTGCGTCAAGTGAGTCTGACGACTTTGGTTTGCTGTGGGTAGATGGTGCCACAACAGCTGTACGAAGGTTCAAGGATCATCGTCCGAGGTCACCAATGTGGCGAATTTGCGATGAGCGAGGGTAGAACCTGGAACCTTGTGGTTCGCTGACCAGTAACATGACCACGATACAAAAGCAATTGCTCGTGTAGCGCAGCTGTTAACTGGCTTATAAGCTTTCATCACAGGGCTAAACAGCCAGAATGCACTTTTATCATTATAAAAGCACAATTTAAAATAATATCTTCTTTTGCTATCATAACAAGGAATTTATAAAAGGTAGTAAACAACACTAAATAAATGAATACAGATTTCTATAATGAATATAGATTTTCAACCGTAGTCAGACAACCTAAGCCAATATTCGAAATTTCAAAGCTCAACCAACGTGAATTGGACTCTAAATACAGCTGAAAGAAAAACAATTTTCTTCATAAAGTTTTTTAATAACTTCCGCGATAAAAAAATAATAAACAGTTCACCAGAAGGTTTTATTTATTCATTTTATGGGCCCTTTTTATGCATTTTGGTATTTCAGTCACATTGTCCCAGGGAAATTAGTAGAGTGAAAATACTAAGTGATTGAAAAATGCTGCTTACTTTTCCAAAAGGCATTTTTTTCACCAGTTGATTAGATTTTATGAAACAAAATAAGTTCCTTACTATATTAAATAGAGAAATGTAGGATATCATTAAATTAATCTCCACAAAAGAAAAATCAATGATTGTATTAAAAGGTTTTCTAAAAACATTTAATTTTTAAAAAAATTTAAAAGTTTTACCGATAGATAATGTTGAGAATTAAAACGAACCTCTTAAGAATGGTTTAAATTTTTATACTTATACTTACCACTTGAGGGCGCTACAGTAAAACGCAGAGATACATGATAACGTATAGCACTTGGACACAAAACGTTTTATTACTACGTATAGCAACAGCGGAAACATAAATTCTTTTCTAGCAGAATTTTACCATTTGATAAGTACTGATGCGATATTTTCAGATTACTTATTGGGAGTTTTATTTGAAATGCACTGAGTAAAATTCATTCTGCAAATAATTTTACTGATTTTTTTAAAATTGTTGAATAAATCGCATTTGAAACTTCTCACATATCAAATGTTCCTTCTTTTTGATGCATTTTTTCATCTAATAATTTTTCATCTAATGAATACCTAGGAAGATTATAAGATTTTTTCAAAGCTTTATTTAATGAACTGGTTTATACAATAAAAGTTTTCCAGGACGCACTGGGAGAAGAAAAATGAAAGATACTTGTAAAATATCACAATTGTGTTTTGTCACTAGCCGAGTCTCTGTAAAAGAACTTATTAAAGAGTATTTCATCTAAGAGTATTATATCAAATTTCATCGCGCACATCAATCTATATAAATATTTCCACATAATTTTAGAATTATATCTTATGAATTTCTTAATCCAATTTTTAATTTAGGTATAAATAGTACAATTAAAATGATTCCTTCAGAATTAATCCTTTGTAATATTTTGTGAACGAAAAATAGAAAAAGAATTGTCAAAAAATACAATTTTCATGCAAATTTTGATACCAAAACATAAAATTCGAAACAGCACACAAAAATGTCTTTGAATACAGATTTTGATCAATCTCCATAAAGAACTAAAACGCTCCTCCCGCAAAAAAAAAAATCAAACATTTCTTTTAATTATGTTGTTTGTTTACATAATAAATCAGGAAATGATAAAAAAGGACAACATGAACATGAAACTAGACCATTAATATTTAATATGTGAACTTGAAAACAATATTCTACATCAATTTTTAATTTGGAACGAAGTGCCTCCAAGAATTTAACTGTCATTTGGTCTGCCTATTACTTTGCTTATATTGAAAACATCAAATAAAAAGGAAACCAGCAAAAAATGAATTTCAGTATTTGAAATGTATTTCTCATTCATTAATGTATGCCTAAAGTTCTAACAGAACCTTTGACGACAATGGTATCTATTTGTTTGTCTGGGTGTATTTGAACATGTTAACTTGTGGTGAATAGCATATAAGCCAGTTAACAGCTCTTCTACCCGAACAATCGTTTTGGTATAATGGTTATGTTACTTGACTGCAAACCACAAGGTCTCAGGTTCTATCCTTCGCGCATCACAATCCCCTACAAACTCAAAAATGCAACAAGACAGAGAAAGTGTTGTTGTTGTCGTGTCTAAGCATACAGTGCTAATGGAAAGATTAGAGTCCACCAAAGGCCTTGATGACAAGATCTGCAAGTTCTGGAGCCCGATGGCTATGGAGGATTTCGACTGGGGGTGCTCCAAGCTGAAAGAAGGAACCGATAATGGCCTGGCAATCAAAAACATGATCTGGAGTTAGTTGCGAATGGGGACAGTACTTTCAGATGGGATAGGATTTTATATGACAGAGAAAGTAAATTATGTATATGCTCTTGGCATGAAACTCGCTGATGAATGAAATTTTCAATCCAGCTCATTTATAGAAAGAGGTCCAGAATTCACATTCTATTTTCTTTATCACGAAACGAAGCTAAACACAAAAGATGCAAAATATAAATAAACGTGAAAGTCGATTAGAGAATGCTTGCAATCATTTAATTCTTTTTTGCCCTTATAGGTATTCATAGTTTAAATTGGAACCAACTTTAACCGCAAGTACTCACCCGTCCGAAAGTGATGTTATAATCGACAAGCTGAGGTGGGAACATCTCATCATTCCAAATAGGTGATCGTTTAATGAACACGTTCTGTTTCATACCAGATTCGAAAGCTTCATAACCCTTAAGAGCTTCGATGGCCGGGTCCTGAAATCAATTTTTTAAAGCAATTAGTGATGATTCAAGGAATAGACAGAGAAGGTCATACATTTTTTTTTCTCTGTTTGTATTCTTTTGAGTCTAAAATTAATAAATGTGTGGTGGACCTACTTTCATCAAAACGTCGACACAGTTTAAGCTGCGTGATTCTGCAAGCGAATTAATTTTGCGATGCACGTGTAACTGCAACTGTATCTTTCATATAACAGAAGTTATAGCAGAAGGTTGCGTGTTCAAATCACGTCCGGATCACCAATGTGGATGTTGTCTATAATATTTAATTCAATGACGGAGCAAAAAATAACATCTTTATTTAACTGAAACATTAAGAAGACGAAAAGAGATACAGTTGCAGTTACTCGTGCATCGCATTATTAATTCGCTTGCAGAATCATGCAGCTTAAACTGTGACGTTATTTTAATAAAAACAGATCCATCACAAATGGAATAAAATTAAATTTGATATGCAGACTGGATACCACAAGTAGATGGATTACGCCGAGGGAAAAAAATGCACAAAAAGTTTCTTACGAAATATTTTTTCATCAGAAAATTTCTCATTAAAAATACTGCATGTCTATTAGAAAATAATAGTGATGATTAATGAGTTATTATTTTCAGTAATTTTCAAAGTACCTTTCAACCGTTTCTGTATGCAAATTTTTATCATTCGAAAATTTGATAATATTTTTTTTATTTATTATTATTTTTTACTAAATTAATCTGTCTATGTCTTTTTTTTTTGCATATGAAATTAAATTTTATTCTGTTCCGTAGATTTAGCTGCCGATACTTCTAAACTGATGAATAGTTTTCATAATTATTAAGCATGAAAAAAACTGCTAAACTAAGTTGAATTGTGAAAACTTATTTAAATAAATAAGAGATTAACAGTTTTAAAACTAATGGTTTTGCATGCTTTCTAGAAAACTACCCGTTTTCTTAGGCTTCAAACTATAGCTTGCAGAGCATCTTAAATTCTTAAAACTAAAATAATACTCCGAGCAATTTAGAATTCCATCGGCTTGTTTATTCTTTCAACTTAACAGCATATCTTACAAACATTGCTAGATTCCAGAAGGTTTGCAATTGATCATCAGCTATTATACAAAAAATAAACGAAATAATATTAACAAAATATATTTATCAAAAAAAAAATCGTTTGCTTTTACTTTTTAATAATATTTTAACAAAATAAAAATAGTAGCAGTTGTAAAATGTCTAAAAAGGAATCGTCTGCTAAATGTCAATTAACAGATTTAGATTATGATATTTACCGAACAAATGGTGTTAGGATATGATTTTCATTGACATTTATTGATTAAAAGGTGTTTAATTTATGTCTAGCTACAAAAGAGATATGATCATTCATTCTTTAGGAATTTGGTCAGTGCTTATTGTTTAGAAGGTTTTATTTAAATCCTTTTTTTTTCTTTCGTTTTCTAAAACATGGCATTGGTCACTTTTGTTTCGTAAAAAATGTGACAACTTAGAAACCCAAAATATTTCTTATAATTTAAACTTAAAAAAATATTATTTTAAACTAAATTGCATTTGTGATATCAGAAATTGTTAAAAAAATCCGATGCATTGATAACTTATTTATTGCCATAGCTTTTGTTATCAGTTGAGAAAAAGAAAAAGTGACAACAGGTACAATGTATAGAATAATGTAAAACAAATTTAAAATATAATAAAATCTCTTGTACGTCGGTTTACCTTACTGCCAATTCATTCAGATTCATTTTAGTATATAATATGGCAACAGTTTTAGGAATCAATGTCCATGAACTATTCATTCGCACTAGTAACAGCGCCACCTTAGGTCGGAAAGGCGAACTATAGGAATTGCATTCCAGCTGAATGTGAAAATTGAGTATATGTCCACTCTCAAACGACGAACTTTTGTTAATAGTTAGTAAGAAATAATCAATCCTTTATTCCTTTTTTTCTAAAAATTCGTTACTCATTTAATTAAATTGTTTTTAAACATTTTTTAATATCATAATAAATATTTTTAAAAAGCATAGTGATATATACTGATTTAATTAGAATTCGAAATTATATGTCAAGCTATTAGAATTTTTTTTATAACAAAATTAAAAATTTTGAATATTTAGGGAAGTTTAAAAGAGTAAAGTTCCTCAAAAAGAATTGAATACCAAAAAGTGTTATTACAATGCAGGCAGACAATTTTATTTCTATATATTATTCCAAAAAAACTAAGATCTAAATATGTATATTTAATAAAAGAGTTACTTATTGTTATTTGTTCTGTGAGTTTACATTTCTAGGAAATAGAAATATCCTTAAATCGTTTTTCAAGAATTTATTGTAATTAAAGAAATGTAACTATCATTACACATCGTCCACCTGTTTTTAATATTTGAAATATTCTAAATTATTAATTTTGAAATTGTAAACCAATAAATTATAAAAGTAATTCTTAAATATTACCACAAAGCCGTCATATACCGTGATTTATTAAAGTAAAAAGTTTATTATAATCTGGATATTATCAGGACAATATTCAAACGTACATCTTTCTCGCTAGTACGTACGTAGTTTAGAATAAACTGTAGTTTAATCGTATTGACTTTTATACAGAACAGGTTTTCTAGTATTTCAAATATACAGTTACTCATTATCAAATGCGATATTAAATCTAGTAATAAAATATAAAAACTACTTTTATACTTACAAGAATGATTATCCACTTCAATCCATATTCTTTCTGTGTTTTTGTCATATAATCTTTTAAATTAGCAAATTTGTCTTTATCATAAGTAAAATCTCTGTTATTATCCATATGATCAATGTCCAAAAACTGCACACTCTATAAAAATATGCATTTGAAAAAAAAAGGACTTTAAAAAAAACGGAATTTTTTTCATCAACAATTAAATCAATTGAATAATAAACAATATTGTTACAAATTAGAGTATTGCCATGTTTTATTTGTAGTAAATTTAAATTCAAAGTATTTAATTATAATAAAAAAAAAGAGTTAAAAAAAATCCCAGTGTTTCTAAAAATCCTTTATTTACTCTAGCCGTCTCTGTGACTACCTAGTTCACTATGAATATAGTGTTTTAATTTCAATTAAGTGTCTTTAGCTAGCTTAATATAGCTTAATATCGATAATTCCACCAACACAATATTTTTAGCATCGAATTGTGACAAATATTAAAGCCTTGCTACTTTATAATCTTATCGATTAATTGAGTGCTTGAGCGTTTCTCAGTGGAGTGGAGGCTCATGACATCATGGTTTTATTAAAATCGAAACTGTCAGGGTGATCAGTCTTCTAACTTCATGTTTTCTTTCGCGATATTGAAACTTCACTTTCTTATTCTCCATGTAAATTATGCAGACATTTAGCAGAAATTTTCTTTTTTAACCCTTTCTAGGGCCGTGGGAAGTATGCTTCCCACCAAATTTATCAATCTTTGTATGAAATTATGTAGGTTGGCATATGTTCTGACAGATTTTTTTAGAAAGGCAGAAACTTAGATGTTTCAGTTCTTTGTCTCACACAAAATGATGTGTCTTAATTTGTACTTAATTATTAATTAACCAAACTAATTAATTAATCAAATTAAATTTATCTAATAAATTAAATGAATCCCTTTCCTTATTCTAATTTCAAGCCTAAAAATATTTTAACATAGTATGACTAGAAAAAATTGGCCCTTTAAAGGCTTAACTTAAGGTATTTTTAAAAATTATGGTTAAAAATTAAAAAAAAAAAGTCTCACAATTCGAGAGAATTAATCATAAAATAAACAAATTATGATGCAATGTTTTATCTTGGACAATTTTTCTAAATTTAATTCAATCATTTTATGCCACAACGCATTTGGAATTTACCGAGTTAAAACACTGAAATCTCACTCAAGTTTAAATTTATTTAAATATTTTAAAAATTGAACCGAAGCTCCCAGTCTTACCTTGTACCAAATTTGGTACATATATGTCAAATGGTGTGGTGTACAAAATACAAATAGAAAGCTGGAAACACTCATACATTAACACTCATAAACACTCATCATCTTTATTGCAAATAGAGCTGATCTGCTTCATGTTAGTAATGATGGAATTTTGCAACCGATTTTTTTCACTCTCATGTCTAAATGTTCTAGTGTCGAAATTTTTAAACTTACACATCGTCAATGAAAATACATTAGTTTAATTTTTCTAAACAATTATCAGTTAATAAATTCAGTGAATTAAAATACATCGGGCATCACTTAGATCCAACTGATTTCATGATTATATACAATTTATAAAGTAATTAATTATAAATGAAAGACTTAACAGTAGAAAATAATTAAAATAAAAAAAAATCTCTTTTTTTTTCCAAAATATAGATGTAAAATGTATTTCATATCGAAACACGGTAAAACAAACGACATACAATAATTAGAGCAAGTCAGCTAAAGTCAACGAAAGATATGTGTATAAATATCTATCAAAATTTCTTCAAAAGCATGCTCCAAGAGTAAATGTCTGTAAAATAAGCAATTAAAAAGATATCTGTGTAGAATTGACATTATATAAAATCTACTGAAAAGTTAGGTATATAATAATAATAATTTCTGTTTGAGTACCAGTTAAAAATTATTAAAAATTAATGTAAAATTTCGGCACCAATTTATTGAATAATTTGATAAAATTTCAAAATTAAATGAAAGGGAAAAACAATTTCTTAAAAATATTTTCTTTTACACTAATTCAACTTTCCAAAATTTCCACATATTTAACCTCTACTTTTACCTGAGGTATTTCAGCTTTTCTTGTTCTTTCCACAACCGCTTTCACGTTATCTAGTGAGTTATAACCATATCGAGACAACTGAAATCCCAACGCCCAGAACGGAGGCAAGACCGGCTTTCCCACAAGCTGAAATGTGTTAAAAAATTTATAAAAATGACACAATAATAAAGAGAAATATACAAAAACGGAAGCTTATAATATAGTGCAGTTGTTGGCAGCATTTTAATTAACTTTAGAGTCAGATAGTCACGATTTTTCCTATTCACTTCACTCGATTTTTGATACTCTGAAATCCAACGTCAGTACGAAAACCCAGTTGGTATAGGCATGGCGCGAACTGTTATGTCGGATATCTATTCTCTTTATACCCCAGCAGTCCATTTTCAATGCCCAATTTGAAATAGACACTCCCTGAACACGATTGGGAAAGGGAAAGATTGGTAAGTGTAAGACTTGAGTTGTATTCTAACAATATGTTTGTCGAGAGGTTTAAGTGATTCTTTAGAAATGTAAGTCATGTATATTTTGATGATATTCTTCAGTACTTACCAATCGCCTTTGGCCGTAAGTTAATTCATTTAGATATTACATTTCAATTGACACTTCAAGGGATGTTTGTTTTGTTCGTGTATTTATTCATTGTCATGTAATGTTCTCAACAAACAATTTTCATATTGTGATAGAAATAGTACCTGTACTGTTTTAGATGCCATCATTATTCTTTCATATTTGTTTATAGATGCCATCATTATTTTGTTCATCATTATTTATAAAAAGAAATGTTTTTGAAGATATGAATTAGGGAGCATTTCTGTTATGTCTAGACAAATCTATTGCACGTATGTACAGATATAAAAGTTGAATTTCAGATATTGATAATGGTAACTCAATGACTCCGAAACCAAATTTTAAAATTTAATGTAATTTTTTTAATTCAATAATGTATGTTGTCTTGGATGACTCTTCAAGTATCGCTTCTAATAATTATAAAAGAAGAAATCAATACATCATCGAAGGAAACAAATAACTGTCCTGTCAATGAAATTCGTTCTTAACGAGCGATGAAATTTTCTGAATTTTGAGGAATTTTCAAAATTTATTTAGCTTTCTCAAAAAATATACTAATTACTACTAAAATTCATGCATACGACATTGTCACTCTATTTTCTTTAAAAAAATTTTCATTTGAAAACATTTCTCAAACATTTTTCTCTAATTTAAAATAAGAACAATTCAAATAATTTTTATCATTGATTTTTAATTAATTATTTTCTTTAGGAATTTAAGTATCTTCTTTGTTAACCAGCATAAAAAAATGCAGATTCTTTTTTTTTTGTTGCCAATTTTGCAATGGGCTAAATTAAAAATTATTAAAAGAAAGTGAGTCATAAAAATTATTTTTATATAATTTAGATTTGAATAGCTTCGTTTGCAGCAATTTTCTAATTTTAACCTTTTTTTTTGTTTCTTTTTAGTGATCGTTGATTTTAATTTTTTCTCGAATTTAATTATTTTTTTTTACCAAACGATTTTATTGTCACGAGGAAAAATAAATGTGTAAAATCTATATTCATTTTTAATCTCTCTTTCTTTACAGTTCTATTTTATTTCTATTGAGGTTTGGATTTTGATGGTATTCATGCTGGCTTTAACAAGCCTGCTTAGTCTAAAATCTATTATTTAACCAAGCATTTGAGTTTCATTGTAAAAGAGGAAATAATGAAGAAAAACAACAAATCTGATTGGTGTAAACTATCCAAATTTTATAATACTGCTAATAAAACGAGAGATTATTTAAAGAGAATTATAAATGAAATAGATGGATAGAATTTAATCTACTTTTTTATCATCAAAATTATTGAAGCATGTTTAACTTTTGACCAAACAAGGCAATCTACTGACCACTTGTTCATCAGTACATTTGAGTTAAAGGAATGCGATAATTGAAAAATATAGTAACTTACATACATAAAATTTGGAACAACACCAATGCTTTTTTTTTTTTTTTCCTTTTTGGCGGAGCACCCGATTTCAACGAATCACAATCTCCGATGCCTAATCTTTAATTAATTGAAACCTGGTTGTTACTGATTGAAACTTATGATCGTGAGTATTAACAGTTATTTACTTATCAGAGTTGTTCTATGTTTATTAGCATTTATTATGATATAACTCATACAAACTCTTTGAAATTCCCAATCTTTCCCTTCCTTCTTTCAAATTCAGTTCTATTTTAATTTCGGTTACATTTTAACTCAGTCATATCTTAATTTCGGTTACATTTTAATTCAGTCATATTTTAAAATAAAGAAAATTTGGAATAAGTAAAAAGAGAGCTTCGTAGTGGGGCAGAAAAAAATGTTAATGTTTAATAGATGTTAAGCAAAATTAATGGATGCAGAGATTTCTAATCCATTTCTATATCCATTTTTTCTTTCATCGACTGTGATGCACAAAACGCATCTAAGTGACCGTATACATTAAAGTAGAGGGAAAAATTCTCCCGCCATTGATATACGATCTGTTTGTTGCTTTATCCGGCACGTGACATATTTGTGGATTTTGATGATATAGAGTAGAGCTGTAAATTCTAACAAGACAAAATAAACAGAAAATAGGCCATATTGCCTTAATGCATGAAGAGGTTCAAATGAGATAACTCTTACTGGTGTGTAACCTCGCTCCCTTGACTTGCACTTATGCACTTCAGAGAACTTTAAAGCTGTATTAAATTTCTTTAAAAATATCTTACAAAACCTCGTTATTTATTTCATTCTTTTGGAAATTATTGTTGTTACATCTTTTTCTGTATTTAAAGAAGCACATTTGAGCTAGCAAAATGAACAGTTCAATAAACTGATTTATGTCCAAAAGAATGTTTATGATTAGGCCGGTACATGCTTTTATCGTCATTTATATGAAATCTTAAAATTAAAATGATTGGGAGAAAAGTATATTAAGAAGTGGCTCACGGAAGTGTAGAGCTTCACGGTGTGTTCTGGATCCCTTCCCACAAAGAAAAATATATCGATTATTCCACCGATTGAACGAAAAGTGATTGCAGGAGCTGGTAGCAATGCGACATCTAGAAAGAGATAAAAAATAAAATTTTTAATATATTTACATATGATTATTGAGAAATGTGCTTACTAGCTATTTGGTGCAACAGAAAGCATAAAAACAAGACAGAATTGCGGAGGAATGTATCACCAAATTATCTATAAGATACACTAAAATGGAAAAATGACTAGTCAAGAACGGATGACAACTGATAATTGAGCAACAATTCCTCAAGCGTAATTTCACAATTACTTTAAGTTTTTACTATTTAAATTCACACCAGTAGTAAATGGATTGATGAACTCTCTCAAAAATGCTCATTCAAAAATTCTTTTCGTAAACATTGACAACATGATAAAAGAGTTGTCGGTCATCGCAATCTTCATAAACTGTTGTATTCATATACAACCGGACAACTGGTTGACTCTAAAATCCAATATTTTGACAAACAGCGCCTTCTACTTCCTCCGGCTGTCGTTTCTGACCAAATTTTGTTCGGCTACTTTAATTTGTGTGCGAGTTTTCTATATGATCTAACAATTTTCATATTGAGTAAACCTTTATATATCCTCTTGCTTTGTAAAGCTTTTTTTACACTTCATCGGCTAAAAATAAAATGAACAACGAAATAAATGGTGTAATAAATACTGGATGATCAGATAATGGACATCAGTTTTTCACAATAACAATCTTTATGAGATTTAACTGCCAACTGATCATTGATTATTATGAAAATATCATGAATTCTTTCAAGAGATTCAAAAAGAAAAACAATGATTATGTAATTTCTAGTTATTTTCATTTATATACCATTAATTCATTTTCGATTAATAGGAAAATTCACAAAGAAAGTAAAAAACAATAGTATGCAAAAAGCTTATGACCATTATCCTTTTACAAACGACGAATTTTGTAACAATTGCTCTTTGACTAATCATCGATTATTTTTGAAATTTCATTAATTCATTCTGGATGCTTAAAAATAACGTAATATATGATTTTTGTCCATGTTTTTATTTAATAATGTTAAGAATAGCTTTTATTTTGATTTTATAATGAAAATATGACTATATTCTTCCTTCATTTTAGGACTTTTTATATCGTCACTTATTTTAATAATATATCCACCAGAAAAAGATTTTTCAAAAACTGATAACTCTAAAGCATATGATATCCAACAATATATTTACTTTATTTTCATGACATTGTGCAGCATTCAGAATATCAAATAACATCGTGAGACATCGTATAATATCTTGTGCCAATCAGGAAAATATTGTTACAAAATCTTTCTACAAATACCGTCAATCAATCGTAATAACTCAGCGCATATAATCGCTAGTTCAGCAGCTTGCTTGCTGTCTAATACTCTAAGTCTTGAGTGCTTGCTTTTTTTATAGTCTTCCCACAGGAAGTGATGTCACTTACAGGAAGTGGAACTTGGGAAAGTTCCAGAACTTTCTCCAAGTTTCAAGGAAAAACTGGTCTCGGTGATATAATGTTGGGACCATCTGGAGTCTTCTAGAAGATTCCTTTCGTCGCCAAGGTCACCAACTTTCTTGCCAAGTCGCCAACTTTTGTCGCCAAGGTCGGCATTGTAAAACATCATAAATTAATATATACAAATGCCATATTTTTATAGTGTACAACTAATTCTCTGATGTATGAAGTTTGTTTTCAATTTCCGTTCTCATCTATTTGTCTGGAAAGGCTGTTCTTACACCAAGCCTACTTAAATATTCGTGTGTTGATCGGAGGCACAACTACTGGCCTGGCAAGACTAAATGATGTCAGGAGAAAGATATTATATTTTGCCATATCTATGGCGTTTGAGCACAAATGAGTTTTAAAACTAAAATAAGTTCGCAAAAGTTTACTATATGGATATTAAGATAGCTTCTTGGAATAATTGTAAATTCTTTGTTTGACCCCACCCCCTATCGTTACACTACTGATTCCAACAAGACAAAATGATGTGTGTCCGTAAATTTTGCCTTTGATTTGCAAAGATTTCATTAATCTGAAAATGTAGTGGATTTGTCAGATTTAAAATTCTCCAATTAAAGCGTTTGGCACTCCAATATAAAAATCATCAGTAAATATGATTTTTGTTTCAATATAAAAATCTCCCGAGAAATTCTTCTTTGTCCTCATAAAAGAATATCCTGAGAAAATGCTTACTGTTTTAATACAAAAACCTTTCGTGAAAGTGTCAGTTGTTTCAAAGTATAGATCTTTGAAAATTCTCGCTGTTTTGATGTTTTCATTCATTGAATACTTATTGTTATTTAATAAGAATTGCGTTTTACCCATAGCATTGCTGTTGAGCAAAAGGACTCCGTGGCTTTTTGAGCTGTTTTCCAGGCATGTATAGAATGGATGCACTCCGTAAAGGTTGATAAATCCCTGAAAAAGAAAGTTACTGTTTAGAATATGTAATTTGAAATCGATATTCGTCAAAAGAACAGTTCTTAAACTGCCAGTTTGCATTATACTAAACAACTTTCCAATTGTACAATATATTGTTATAACAATATACTACACAAATTTGATTCAAGCATCTATAAAATTTGGCTTATAATAGTTGTATTCTACAGGAAACGATAAAAATATTATCCAATAAGTGTCAAAATTAATTCCCTACATTAAACCATGTAATTTGAAAGTATGCTGATTGTTTTTGCAGTTGTTTTGCAGGTTCATTTCAAATATCCCAATGGCCGCTGACGACAAAGATGACCACAAGGAATTTGCCTGGGTATTCTGAGAAGGTTACAGATTTCTCTAATTGTCACTGAACGTCTGAAATGCAAAACTTGACCACGGCAGGGTCTTTGATTAGCGGGCCTCAGCTTTGAGATTTCCTTTTTCAAACCACTGAATATGATGAACCAACAACTGGGAACTCTGAATAATATGCCTGCGTTGTATGGAACTCATATCATAATACATATATTATCGGTACAAGAATTACACTGATATCGGAATACCATTACTTTACTTTATCTTAACTATTTCAGTCTTCTTAGTATTATAAAAGTTTTATGAACTACCAGCCCAGCTGAACTAACTACTGACCATTTCTTGTTCCAATTCAGGAATGCGATGTCATCAAACTCCTGTTTTACAAGGCCCGGAGATAGCCTCGGAGCTGAGGCGGGTTCTCCATTTACTGTCAATAAAAGCTTTATATAATAGAATAGAAATTTTTCTCAATTATATACTAAAATATTACCCACCGCTTCTGGAGTTCGATCCCTGGCGAACATTGGCCATGTTTTGTATTCCAAATCATGTCTGATACTAGGATGTACATGCTCACCGAGACCATAGACATTCTTAGATGGCAGATAACTTGAGATTTGAAGGAACTTGTCACTCAAAACCAAGCCACCAATTCGTGAATCCCATCTAGAAATGAAGAAACCTGTCGATAATTTTTATTATGGAGGCATATATGGAATATGACGGTGAAAGTGAGTCAAGGTTCTAATTTTTCCAATGTCAAATGATATTTATATACTTTTACGACATCAGTTCTATCAAGCAACATTAGAAAAATACCATTTTTGATAAATAAACAATGTCTGTATTTTTCAGGGAATAAGCGAAATGGGGAACAAAACGACTGCCCAATTTCTCAAAATCAGTCAAGCAGGATGATTTCAGAACTGCCAAGATTAGCGATTAGAATAAAATAGAACTTGAAAAAGTTTCATATTTATCAACGAGAACATTAATTCATGATAAGATTCAGAATTTATGGCATATTTGCCATTGAATACATGGGTTTAGTTATATTAACGCCCCGTTTTGAAACAACACTAGGGCTATTTTGGAACGGACCTCCCAATTGTGAATTTCAGTTTGATGACGAGGACGATGCTTGAGCTGGCAATCCCCTCTCCAAGCTTTCGCACTACATCAAAAGTAGAAACTTTTTTTCGGTGGATTTAACGTACACCAGGCACGCTTACACGGCAGTTCTTTAGCAGAATCAGGTCTCGAACCTGAAACCTTCCGGTCCCGATGTCGAGACCTTAACACCAAGCCACCATGGCTCCCATTGCAGACATCAAGAGCGCAATGTAAGTAATTAGAAGTAAATTGACCTACGAACAATCGGAATGGGGCACATACCTTCAGTGCCGTAGCAAATGAAAAGCAAGAGGCCATTGATATTCCTGTCCGTTTTAGGGAACAGTATGGAAATAAATGTTAGCACGCTTATATTACTTTTTTTAAAAAAAATATGACGATGCGGTTGAAAAATAATACTTAGCCCCTGTCATCATCTAGTCTTGTAAATCCACGATATGCTGGCTTCCTCGCCTAGGGGTAGCGCACCTTCCTCGCGATATGGGTGTCCTGGGTTCGAGTCTCGGTTCGGGCATGGTTGTTCCTCCCCTAAGTGCTCTATCTATAAGGTGTGTGAAAGAGACCCTCCCGGCTATTTTTTGAATGATTTTTTTTTACCTTAACAAAAATTCCATGACTTATCGATGCTAAACCTGCAAACCGTTTTTTATTCTGCTTAATTTTCTGGGTTTAATAAATTTTTACAGTTTTTACGGATTTTTTTGCCCACTCTGTAAAAAGAATTGCAGTTCGAGTGATTAAAAACGGAATTTTAAACGCTCTCTATACCATAATTTGAAAAATAAACAAATAAATATAAGATAACCAATCTTGAATTTTTAAAAAAAATACCGTTTCTTGTCAATATGTATGAAAATAAATTTCCTGCGCATGCGTTTATTTTAGGGTCTTTTTTTATTATTGCTTAATAGAATTTGTGCAACTCTTCAAAAGCAAAAGTAAGGATAATAAGAAAATAAGCAGGGAAATGTTATTTGAAAATTTTTTTAATTACAATTTATTAAAAATTAGCAATTTCATTACGGAAGTTTATCTATATTAAGTTAAAGGTCTAATTATTATTTTTATCATATATAGCTCATCATAATAACTTTAAAGACATTTTAAAGGTATTAATGCCGTTGAATAGTCACATCGATTTTCTATCATCTGATGCTAGTCGCCTCAGACGACCAGCTGATTCTCCGGGAATACTAGTTGCATCTTATTTCAATAACTTATTTAAATATTGAATATTTATGTACATGATTCCGCCAAATTTTGACATCGATTCCTTGTTATTTTGTCTTACTTAAGTTGTACTTCTTGTGTATCTCAACTTTTCTAATGCAAACAGTCTAATAACATCATAGCTCTATTAAAAATGTAAACATCCGATTCATCTATCTTCTAAATTTCACAATGTTTTAACTTCACTTCCTTATTTGCTTTTTAAACAGCACAAATAGATATTAAACAGAATCCTTCTTCTTTAGCTTTTAACAATGGAAGAAAACTATGCGATTAAGTATTTGATGAAACATTGTAATTGAATTTCAGATCAATAACCGGATCTCTTATTAAAAACTAGAAAAAAAATATTTAAAATTTTTAAAAAAATGTAAAGAAAAATTCACTCGACTATTAAATTAACGTCATTAAAAAGGCACTTTTTAAAATTTTTAATTGGTGCAAAATTGTTTTGGGGCAATAACATTTTTGGAAACTATCGCAGGAAAACTTCACGACTTCGCTGAATTTTTAATTAATTAAAATTAAAAAAAATATTCCTTCGAAATGCACATTCCCATTCTCCAATGTGTATATGTGTAGTAGCAATTCTAAGCTATAAGTTGTTGTTGTTGCTTATCACCCTTGGATTCAACACTAATTCAAACCAAATCCAAGAGATCGAATCGCATGATAAGATTGTAAACTGACTCCCCCTCATTCACCAGCTGCCTCACAGAGGCGCCAATACAGTCAATGATATGAGGGGGAGAAGCGCCGGCCGAGCAGTGGCAAGGGGTATACATCTTTTGGCCTATGATGAAGAAAAGACTTTTTATATGGCCAGACCTTAGCTTAGATGAGAGAGTTTGACTCTTATCTAGGCTACCTAGATAGAGTCACTCCTTGTACTTGTGCACGCCAAAGACAAGCCTGAACACCTACCGGCATACCAGTCATGCTCTGGGGGGAATCCCCCACTTCGTTTTAATTCTTAGTTTAAACAAAGCGTGGATCTCTGCGGCCTGCAGTTTAGAAGAGGGGGGAGGGATTGGGACTTAGGCTTCTTTCTTTGGCCAGAGCATCTGCAATTTCATTTCCGTGGATGCCCACATGAGAAGGCATCCATTGTATGCTCACTGACCTAGTCCTTGCGAATGTAGTTAATTTGGAGATAATGTCTTGGCCCAACTTGTCAAGAATGTGTGGCCAGTCCTTTAAGTATTGTATTGAGCTCTTGCTGTCTGTGAGAATCCAAATTTGAGAATTGTCAGTCACCAAGGCGAGGTCCAAAGCTCTGTTAATAGCAAGTTAATAGTTCAGACCGAAAAACTGAGCTATGGTCTGGGTTTCTAAAACAATGCCTTCCTCTTCTTACATACAGCCGACCACCCCGCCACCACTGAACGTAGCAGTATCGCCAGGATTTGTCGATACTGCTATTGTCTAAAACAATGCCAGGCCGACTGTCTAAAACAATGCCTGGATTCCCCTCTACTTAATTTCTAAGTACTATGTAATAGCTCTAAGACAAACGGTCTGGCAATACACACATTTTCATCTTTATAAAGTAGAAATGCAGTTGGACATAGAAATAAGCAAAAAAGTCGACAGTAAGAATTTTATAATGGAGTTTAATAAATTTTCCAAATAATAATAATAACTTTCTATTCCATTTAAAATAAAATCGGGAAATATTCTTTTTGTTGAACTCGAAATCAAGCTGAAATCCTGCATTCAATCTCTTGAGTAAGCTACCAGTTTTTAATAATTTGGAATGCTACTTACATCGCCGTGTTATCCTCGGTGCGTCTGACTTGAAAAGAAAAAACATCCGACTTTTCAGAGACGCTTATGTTGTATGCCATTTTCTTTACATCAACTTTTTTCTTTTCTTGTAACAGAGGAAAAGTGTCCTGAACCGGAACTTCATATCGTTTATTTTTAGCATCATATAACTACAAAAAAAAAAAAAGAATCACCAGTTAAAATAATTAGCGTTTATAAATCACAAACTCATTTAATAAAAAGTAAAAAATGTTCTGAATAAGAATGATACATCCATTTTCTTGCGATTCTGATCTTATCGTATGTACTGATAGAATTGACACTTTTAATGTTTCACAAAAAATTATGCGGATAATTTCCTGAAGAAAACCCAACTGGCAACAACCACTCCATTTTTACTTTCTCGTATATATAGTATAGAGAAAGTATAGTAAACCTCGGAAAAGTCAAACTCGAGATTTTGACGAATCTCCACGTTCTAGATCTCCTTCAGTTCGAAAAACACGTTTTTAGAAAATATCATCTGTCTGTCTGTCTTACGTTGTGGCAAAGATATCTCCAAAACGAGTTAAACTAGACAGTTGAAATTAGGTATTTGATCTTTACACCAAATTTGCAGATTTCTATCAAATTTTCGGTAAAATATATTAAGAGGAAGTCTGTCTGTACGGCTATTCCAATATTAATTAACACGATAATCTACACTTATATAAAGCGCAATGTGTGTGTGTGTGTGTTGGTGCTCTACAGACCAGACTGTTTGACTTACAGCTATCAAATTTGGTACATGTATACCTTGGAGGTCGGAAATGTGCACCTGGGGTCCCTTTTTTGAATTTTTAATTAGAATTTTAATTATTGATTAAAAACTAACTTTCCCGCCAAAAAATCTTTTCATTTTCCCCATCACCAAATGAGTAAGGCTTCAGTTTTCCCCCCACTCTAATGAGGCTAGGCTTAACATTCTTCGGCCGATTATTTCAAACGATTCTGTTTATTTTCTTAATGTTTGTTGCATTTAAAACTAAACCTTTTTAATTAATCGATCTTTCAGATTCATTCTGAAGCACTTTTGAATTAAAATGAAACAGAATAAAGGAAATTAAAAATTTCTAATCTGCATAGCGTTACACCAATGGCGTAGAAAAATTCACGCATTTGCGTTACCGTAACTGGTGTTGAAAATTCACGCATGCGCATTGAGTTCTGATTGTTAGCAATTATTATCAACGGATGCGGACTTGATTTAAATTATTTTTAGGTTCGTTGTATGCTTTTGTAATTAAATTGTATTAGTTATATATTTAGTTAGTATATTGTATTAGTTATATATTAGTTATATATTTAGTTAGTATATTGTATTAGTTATATATTAGTTATATATTTAGTTAGTTATATATTAGTTTATATTTTAGTTATATATTTTTTTGTATATGCTTATAGTTTTAATTACATCTTTTTTTAAATAGTTTTTTTAACCTGTTTTCAACTGATTATTTTAAACGATTCGTTTTATTTTCTTAGTGTTTGATGCATTAAAAATTATACATTGTTAAATAATCGATCTGCTCATGATGAATCTGAGAAAAATGTGTTGAGAAATTCTTGTGATATTACATAAATTAAGAAATATATTCTTTAGTGCCCATAAAGTTTAAACGCTCAGTGACTCTATTATCAGTAATCATATTATAAAAATGGCTTTGTTTCAGTAAAAAATATTATTATATTAATTGCAGATTCATCCTTTCCACTTTAATTTAAAGTATAAATTCTACGGGAGCTAACAGAAAATGAGAGAGATACATATTACGTTATGACTGAAGGCCTTTATAATATTATGAATGAATTATATGATAATCAAAATTTGAAGTTTTAAAATATTTTTATGAAGAAGCTATTAAAGTAGGAATTGCATAAAATATTTAATTATTAAAATTTTAACGAACATTAAGATTGGCGAACCGGCTGGTTGCCAAAGGTGGCTAGTTATAAAATGAAGAGAGCTAGCTAGATAAGATTCGCTATGCAGATTTTATGTCTATCTACACTTGTCAAATTTTGTGCCAAATTCAGCAACAGGTTGACTGTCTGTCGGCTTGGGTTTTCAGAAATAAGTAAATGCAATAATTCACAAATAAAATGACTTAAATATATCAAATTTTATATGAAAATTTGAAATTGCAAATGCAGTTTTATGTCAAATTTTTCTTTCAATAGGTAAAGAAAACCATGTCAGTTCGATTTTCGGATACTATTAACGCAGGGATTGATCACCAAATAACTCGCCAAGAATGACACAATGGATTATTTAGAAAGGCTAATAGGCTTTTGTAACTATAGTACGCCAGTGACTATTGAATGACATATATATTAGAGAGTATGCGAGAGAGTTTTGAGGAGACCACTCTTCTGGTTATTTGAGCTCTACCACACTACTCTAAGAATTAAATAAATATCATGAGTCACTCAGAAGTACTATCCAAACTTCACTGGTATTGTGATAAATACCGTTACGAATCTGTGATGATGCTTCCCAGCATAGTTGGTTCCATAGGAGGTCCCAGAGCTTGGCGACCATTTGGCGACTTGTCGACTTTGGCGCCAAAATAGATTATACCCGAAACATCGAGAATTTTCCCGATCCGTCTAGTAGGAACCGAGGTACGTCTCGAACGTTCCTAATTGGTTGAGAGGCTTCTAGCCCCGCTTCCTGAGACCTATAAAAGGAGGCAGCCGCAGCTGCCAGAGTAGTCGTGAACCAGAGAGTAGTCGAAGAGTAGTCGGAAGCGACAGAGAAGAGTAGTCGGGATCGACGATGAAGAGTGGTCGGAATCGACGGTGGAGAGTAGTCGGAATCGACGGTAAAGAACTGGCCTTCCAGAGATAAGCGGAGCAGTGGCGGAGTCAAGCTAGTGCTGAACTAAGCTGTGCGCTACTGTCTGCAGTAGAGTCTTGTTGTATGCTGCTGTGTATGCTGTTGTATGCTGCACGTCTCGGCTGAAGATAATCGTCTTCTATGCTGTAAATAGTTGTCGTCTTTGTGCTGTCCTGTGTGTCTTCGTGTAAATGAACGTCGTTGTTTTATTTTCTACTGCCGCCTGCTGTTTCAGCGTTCTCCACACCATATAACTCCCACTATCCAAACGAACCTCGGGAAATTTCGTAACAATACATTGCTGGTGTCGTCTCGAGGTGAATTTTCCTTACTATTCTCGACAACAGGTTCTTCTGTAAATCCTTGTTCTGTTGTCTTTAATTTTCTGGAAAAAAGTAAAAAGAAATCCTCACCCATACACCCTCGGACATTTTTCATCATTCATTGCAGTTATTGTTCTCAAAAATCAGCTCATGTATCGTTCTTTATTTAATTTCACGTTCTGTTATCTTTTTGTCTGTCGTTTAACCAAATGCCTTAAAACCAAATATGGGTCTTACGCCCCCCTCCCCCCAAAAAAAATTATTTGTCGAAATAAATCATTTCCCCCAATTTATCAATTATCTGGCATTCATCGTTACTTTAAAATATTTCTTTTAATTACTATTTGCATATCTGGATAACTAATATTATCCTCATTACAGTTATTTCCCATTCATAATATTCTCGGAAGGGAAAGCTTCCAGAACCCAGAACACTACAATCTGTTTAAGTGATGAGTAACAGTATAAGAACAGAATATGTCTTTAAATTGAAAATAAATAAAGATAGAAAAGGTCAAAAATTTATTAAATTTGAAAATTTTAATTTCGGTTATGAAGAATCACTAGAAAAACTCTTCTACGTTTAGAAGATAGAACGATAAGATTATAAAAAAATTCTTCCTTGTTTCAATACAATGTTGACCTAATAGAGTTTTATTTCCATATTAGGTTGATTCCTTATAGGAAGACTACCCATTGCAATGATTCACTTGAACGACTTTGAGCAAATTTCTGCAGATCTTATCCGATCAAGATCCCTAGAACTCAAAACCACTTTTCGTTCAAAAGTTTATATATACTTGGAATATGCTTCAAGAAATGTAAAAACCTCAGATGAGTTCGTTAATAGGTCATCTAGCTCAAATCGGGTGGAGATGGTGGGTTAGGGGGACGGAAATTTTCATTTCGCTATAACTCCGTTAATATTGAAGACAGAAAAATAGATCAAATTAGCTAAATTAGTGCCTCATTAAGATGAATAACTTTTGTATTTAAAGTTTTTCGATAATTACAATATCTTAGAGTTCAGGGATTATAATTTTCACGCCTTAATTTGACTTTTTCTAAGAACAAGAATTTATGGTGCCAGTTTTGGGATTTTTTTTTTTTTTTTTTTTTTTTTTTTTTTTTTTTTCCATTTCTATAGTTTGAAATTGTTTAAATACATGTGAAATGAAGATTAAAAGTTTGAATAAGACTAATTAAATAAAAATAAAAACGGTGAAATATTTATTGATAACATTATATAACGATCCGTTTAAAAGTTTCCACAAGCTGCGAGCTTTTCAGTTCTCTTTATATTTTATTTTAAAAATGAATCTCGTTATTTCAGATCTTTTGTTAATTCGATTGTCTTTTGTATTGATGTATATCGCATTACTGAGAGTATACTGTATTAAAAAATACTGCAGTAAATAAAAGATAACCATTGTGGCTTTAGCCCATGCATGCATTCTTTTAAAAAATTGCGAAAAAACATGCATGCATTCTTTTTATTGCGAAAAAAGATCGCTAAGATATGCAGTCTACTGTCTATGTCCATGCAATTAAGGCTAAAGTTTTGCAATGGCTTGCAATTAATGCACAAATGTTTTTGTGCGTTACCGAATGAATGTTTTTATTTTTTATTTTTCATCGTTAAATTTTCTTTTATTCCAACTAATAATTATAACTGAAATATTTAAATACGCATACGATAAGATTTAACATTAATTAAGAAAAGCAGACGATTTTTTTCCTCCATTATGAATAAAAAATTAAACGAGAAATTCGTACTTTCTATAATGAAACATTATTGTTTGCATTTAATTGAAAGAAGAAAATGTGCAAAAGATATTTAATTTCTTCAAATATATTCAAAAAACAGAGATTCATTATAGTAATAATTATAATTGAAATATTTAAATACGCATACGATAAGATTTAACATTAATTAAGAAAAGCAGACGATTTTTTTCCTCCATTATGAATAAAAAATTAAACGAGGAATTCGTACTTTCTATAATGAAACATTATTGTTTGCATTTAATTGAAAGAAGAAAATGTGCAAAAGATATTTAATTTCTTCAAATTAGAAATAAATATTAAGTTAATAGTCAAAGAATCAAAAAGAAAGATTAACTGAATCCGGCCCGAAGACTTTTTCAAGGGTCACCCTCAGGCAAGGATTCAAACCAGGGATTTTTTCTGTGAGGGGTCTGACTTTTCGTCCAACAAATTGACCCCTCGTGACCCGAAAATCCCAGAAAATTGAGGTTTTAGAGATAAATTAGTATCACAAGATTAAAACAAGTAAAAACACTAGCAAAAAACAAACCAAATAAGACCACAGCAAATCAAACCACAAGATACGTGAAAAAAAGTAATATAAACACAAGGCAAATTACTTACAAAATGAAAGTACAAATCTGAAGAAAACTACTTGAGGTTAAAACGTGCTATTGTAGATGTATTTCGTTGAACTAAACTAAGATTTAATTTTTCCACGTTTACAGCTATATCCGCCTCCCACGTTTCGTCATAATGTATCGTCATCAAACTTGAAGCGCCATCTATTGAATTAAAACTCAAAGCTAACAAACCAGAGGAAGTCAGAAATTAAACAGACCTTCTCTTATCAAAACTTCTATATTGCAAAAGTTTTTGGGAAATTCGTTAATAGTTAAATTTTTAATGAGATTGTTTGTTGCTAAGATATAAGAGCTTTTATTATTGCAAATTTTTTTAATTCTGTTAAATTGTGAAAATATCAAATTTTTGAAAATTTTAGAGTTTAAATTAGAATGGTAGTTACTAAGTTTAATTATTTTAAAGTTAAATTCATCCCTTTTATCATAAATACCTATCAAAGTTTTTCCATTGTCAATTTCTATATTTAAATCTAAATAATTAGCTTTAAGTTGAATTTCGTTTGTTTGAGTTAAAACTAATTCTTTTGGGTAACAATTAATAATATCATTAGGATTATCCACATTTAACAAAATTAAGTCATCAATATATCTCCAGCCTATTATTAAGTTAAGTTTAATTATTTCTTTTTCATAATAATGTAGGAAAATATTGGCTAACGCACTTGAAAAAGTTGTTCCCATTGGAATTCCTTTTTCTTGTTTATAAAAATTTATTCCGTTAAAAACATAGTTTTCTTTAATATTAAATTTACATAACTCTAACCAATTAGTTTTTGTAATAATATCTCTATTTAAATATTCTTCATATATATTAGTACAGACATCTATTAACTTTTCATGAGGTAGATTAGTGTATAAATTTTCAAAATCATAAGTATTAAGCTTATTAAAATTGTTATCCTTTAGAAAGTCCAAAATATCTTTGTTACTATTGATAATAAAATTATCTTCCTCTTTAATTTTGTTTAGGACAATTTTTAAGTATTTAAAGAAATGTTTTCCCGTATAGTAATTGTAACTGCCAGTGCTACAAGTTACGAATCTAAAATTTATTGGTTTTTTATGAAATTTTATTGTTGGGAAGAGGTAAGGGTAGTTTAAAGAGCAAGTTTTTATTTTAATTTTTTTAGCGAAAGCTAGCATCCTTTTATCCAATTCTTTTTTCCCGGTGTTAATTAATTTGTAAGTTGAATTAGAGTTATATTCCTTAGTTAGAAGTTCTTTATAATAATATTTACAAATTAAACCGAAATTATTTGCCGATTTATCTATTACTGTAATAACAAACCTCTCTTTTAAATTTTTTATTTCTTTTTTCAAAGTTTTGTTGAAATAAATTCCTCGTTCTTTAGTTCTAACGTTGTCTGCATTAAATTCTGTTTTAATGTCTTCTAAAATCCTTACTTTCCATTCTCTGAAACCTTCTGGAGGCCAATGGTATTTCCTAGATAATTTGGAAATAAAAATATCCAAATCTTGTCCGATAGAAATTAAGATTTTTTTATTGTTAACTTTTTCTCTTAATCTAAATTTCGTGCCCCTTTCCATCAAATCTCTTAAAGAGTTAGAATCTATAATTTTTAAATTCCCTGTTATAATATGTCCTTTGTCAGCATCTATATAATCTTTATAAATATCTTTATTACAATTACAGTCTGTCTTGTCTATCTTATTTAAATTTTTGCTATAGTAATTATAGTTACAGATTCTTTTTCTTAAATTTGCTGTATAACTAAATGCTATTGAAGCTATTGCATTATCCTTTAAAGGAAAAAATTCTTTATTGTTGTGCATAACTTTAGGTAACTTTAGGTTTTCGAAGCAAATATCCAAAAATCTCACTACACAGTATTCTTTATTTAAATTACTTTTAGTTTTAAATAGTAAATCGTTTTTTCCTATATTAAGCTTGAATTTGATAAGATCTAGAATTATGTATTTAGTGAATGAATTTTCAAACTTTAAATCTTCAAATTTGTTATTAATAAACCATCTAATTTTATTTTTTCTAAAGCCAAATAGATATTTCTTAATTTTAAGAATATTTTCATTATTATGTTCCAAATTACACAAATTTTGAAAATCCTCAGTTACTATATCAAAATTGCCGCCTCTACCTTTTCCTCTCTTAAATCTTTTACTTTTGTTTTCATTATCTAGAAAGTCTTTAAAGATGTTAAGTTTGTTATAAATACAAATGTTATCCAAATCCCCGTAACCTTCTCCATTTAATTTACTATTGAGTCCATAAGGAAACAAAGTTTTTAAATTACATATATAAATATTTTCCAAGTCTAATCTTTTATTTAAATCAATAATATTATCTTCCAGAATGTAAATATTAATGTTATCAAAATTATGACATTGGAAGTGTAGTAGCTCATAATCAAGACTCATTTTTACTAAAGTTTTTAATGGCAGATCTGTGGCCATTTACTCGTTTATTTAGTTCAGTACTGGTTTGTCCTATGTAATTCAAATTACATTCTTTGCAATTTAATAAATAAATAAGATTTTTATTTTTACAGAACAATTCCAGATTTGAAATTTCGTTATTAATTTGTTCTTTATTAGCAAGTGGACAAGTCTTACATTTTTTGTTATTACAATATACGATAAGATTTAACATAACGTTATACGATAAGATTTAACATTAATTAAGAAAAGCAGACGATTTTTTTCCTCCATTATGAATAAAAAATTAAACGAGAAATTCGTACTTTCTATAATGAAACATTATTGTTTGCATTTAATTGAAAGAAGAAAATGTGCAAAAGATATTTAATTTCTTCAAATATATTCAAAAAACAGAGATTCATTATAGTAATAATTATAATTGAAATATTTAAATACGCATACGATAAGATTTAACATTAATTAAGAAAAGCAGACGATTTTTTTCCCTCCATTATGAATAAAAAATTAAACGAGAAATTCGTACTTTCTATAATGAAACATTATTGTTTGCATTTGATTGAAAGAAGAAAATGTGCAAAAGCTATTTAATTTCTTCAAATATATTCAAAAAACAGAGATTCATTATAGTAATAATTATAATTGAAATATTTAAATACGCATACGATAAGATTTAACATTAATTAAGAAAAGCAGACGATTTTTTTTCCTCCATTATGAATAAAAAATTAAACGAGAAATTCGTACTTTCTATAATGAAACATTATTGTTTGCATTTAATTGAAAGAAGAAAATGTGCAAAAGATATTTAATTTCTTCAAATATATTCAAAAAACAGAGATTCATTATAGTAATAATTATAATTGAAATATTTAAATACGCATACGATAAGATTTAACATTAATTAAGAAAAGCAGACGATTTTTTTTCCTCCATTATGAATAAAAAATTAAACGAGAAATTCGTACTTTCTATAATGAAACATTATTGTTTGCATTTAATTGAAAGAAGAAAATGTGCAAAAGATATTTAATTTCTTCAAATATATTCAAAAAACAGAGATTCATTATAGTAATAATTATAATTGAAATATTTAAATACGCATACGATAAGATTTAACATTAATTAAGAAAAGCAGACGATTTTTTTTCCTCCATTATGAATAAAAAATTAAACGAGAAATTCGTACTTTCTATAATGAAACATTATTGTTTGCATTTAATTGAAAGAAGAAAATGTGCAAAAGATATTTAATTTCTTCAAATATATTCAAAAAACAGAGATTCATTATAGTAATAATTATAATTGAAATATTTAAATACGCATACGATAAGATTTAACATTAATTAAGAAAAGCAGACGATTTTTTTTCCTCCATTATGAATAAAAAATTAAACGAGAAATTCGTACTTTCTATAATGAAACATTATTGTTTGCATTTAATTGAAAGAAGAAAATGTGCAAAAGCTATTTAATTTCTTCAAATATATTCAAAAAACAGAGATTCATTATAGTAATAATTATAATTGAAATATTTAAATACGCATACGATAAGATTTAACATTAATTAAGAAAAGCAGACGATTTTTTTCCTCCATTATGAATAAAAAATTAAACGAGGAATTCGTACTTTCTATAATGAAACATTATTGTTTGCATTTAATTGAAAGAAGAAAATGTGCAAAAGATATTTAATTTCTTCAAATATATTCAAAAAACAGAGATTCATTATAGTAATAATTATAATTGAAATATTTAAATACGCATACGATAAGATTTAACATTAATTAAGAAAAGCAGACGATTTTTTTTCCTCCATTATGAATAAAAAATTAAACGAGAAATTCGTACTTTCTATAATGAAACATTATTGTTTGCATTTAATTGAAAGAAGAAAATGTGCAAAAGATATTTAATTTCTTCAAATATATTCAAAAAACAGAGATTCATTATAGTAATAATTATAATTGAAATATTTAAATACGCATACGATAAGATTTAACATTAATTAAGAAAAGCAGACGATTTTTTTTCCTCCATTATGAATAAAAAAATTAAACGAGGAATTCGTACTTTCTATAATGAAACATTATTGTTTGCATTTAATTGAAAGAAGAAAATGTGCAAAAGCTATTTAATTTCTTCAAATATATTCAAAAAACAGAAATAAATGCCGGGTTTACACTCGGCCAGTTATAAGACGGCAAATAGGCATTGCATGTGTAGAAAAGGACTGATTTATGTTTGCCACAATTTCATAAGATAAATTCAGGCATTCCATGCTTGGCTATAAATTGTCGTCTTAGCGACTCTGAATTTTTCTTTTTCACGAGAAGAAGTAGAAAAATATTTTCTATTTTAGTAGAAAAATATTTCCTGTTTTTTGCTTTTAAATTTTTTTTTCATTTGTATAGAAATATCGAATTGCAAAGTTCGATTTGGAGTGAAATATCCATTCAATAATTCAAAAAAATTGAATTATTCTTATTTTTTAAAAGCATCCACATGCATATGTTCTTTGGGAAATATCAGTAGCCAATGTTTTCTTTCTTTTTCTAATTTATTTATTTATTCATTTATATGGAAATACTGGAATCGACAATACAAATGGAGAAAAATACCTATTAAATGCAGAATAATACTCTCAAATGTTCCTTAAGAGCATTCTATTTGTAACCCTTCCAACAAATAAAAGCGCTCATAGCTGTTTGGACGGTAATCATATATCTTCAGTCTTCGGTTTCATTGACATTCAAATGGCATTCATTTTGAAACAAATAAAAAGTATGTGAAATATAAAACTAATTTAGGCTAACCCAATTATTTCTTGCTTAAAATTTTAACCAATCGTCAATGTATTAAAAGTATTTTTAATATCGGACAGATAATATCTCTCAGTACTTATTAATTAAAGATGAAAAATTGGCGATTCGTTTGCGGTAATTTTTTTAAATCTTTTATATCAATAATTTTGACACCTTTTAATACAAACAGCGTAGACAGGTGCTTGTTTTTTTCTTGTAAATTAGAAGCATGCTCATAAGGTTGCAATGCCAATTTGGTTTTGGTTCTTTTTTTGGCGATATTCACCGTTAATTAATAAGTACCTATCAGTTTTTAAAATCTACATTTTCAATGGTAAATAGACTAAAAATGAAAATCAAGCTTTGCTCAAAGAAATATTTAGAACAAGTGCAAAAGAATTCTATACCTCTGAAATGTAACAGAAAACTTCATAATAATAAAATGAAGAATTTTCATGAAATATCCGAATAACTATATTTAAAAACGATGTAATTCAAAGCATCGAATTGAAAAAAAATCAGCAGAGATGGTCTCCCAAAACATCGCACACTCTCTAATAAAGATGTTATTCCAATAAAAACCGGGGGCCGCGATAGTCTGATGTCAAGGCCTCGCCTTCGGGACCGGAGGATTCCATGCTCGAGACACGATTCCACCAACAAACCATCGCGTAAGCTGGCCCAATGCACAGAAAAACCACTGGGGATAAACATCCTCCCGCTGGTGTATTGTGGAAATTTGCAAAGAGGGATGTCACTCAAGTGTCGTTCCCATCATCTAACCGTGGCTCAAAATTATGAGGTCCAATCTAAAATAGCCCTAGTTTTCCTCTAAAATGGGACGTTAATATAACTAAACTAAATTTTGAAAGCCTTGTATGGCAATAGCGCACAATACTTACAAAATATTAACATTTAGCTTGGATTTATCATTTATACACAATCCAGCGATGCTGCCAGACGATTAATTCATAGCATATAGTCAAAAGTATCCAAAAAATCGGATATCGGTCCCAGACACGTTTTTCCAAACCAATTGAAACAAAAATTTGACATAAAACTATACTTAAAGTCGCAGAACCATGTTTCCGATATTTAAGTCATTGGTTTTAGAGTTGTCACGTTTACATGTTTCTGAAAATACAGACAGACAAATGGTCAACCCCTTTTTGGATCTCACACAAAATTTGATCGGGGTTAATATTATAAATGTTAAATCTGTGTACTGAATTTTATCGATCTAGCTCTCTTTGTTTTGCAGCTATCGTGTTAAATTATATTCGTACAACCGGACAGATAGACTTTCTCAGAACGGATTTTGCCCAACATTTGATAGAAATCTAGAAATTTGGCTTTAAGCTTGTATGCCAAATTTCATCAAATTTGGATTTAAGCTTGTATGCCAAATTTCATCCGTCTAGATTAAATCGTTTTTTGAGTTATCTTCATCACAGACAGACAAACGGACGGACATTTCCCAAAAAAAGTGTTTTCCGAGATGAGGGAGGTCAAAAGTATGGATATTCACCAAAAGCTAGAGTTCGAATTTTTCGACAATTACTATACTTTCTCTATTGTTCGAGAGAAAAAAAATGAGATTATCTATACTTATATAAAGCTCCATGTGTGTGTGTGTGTTGGCGCTCTACAGGCCAGACCGTGTGACCTACAGCTACTAAATTAGGTACATGTATACCTTGGAGGTCGGGAATGTGCACCTGGGGTCCCTTTTTTTGAACTTTTAATTAGAATTTTAATTATGAATTAAAAACTAACTTTCCCGCCAAAAAATCTTCATTTCCCCACCGCCAAATGAGTAAGGCTTCAGTTTTATTCCCACGCTCATAAGGTTAGGCTTAACATCTTTCGACCGATTATTTCAAACGATTCTGTTATTTTCTTAATGTTTGATGCATTTAAAATTAAACATTGTTCATTAATCGATCTTTCAGATTCATTCGGAAGTACTTTTGAATTAAAATAACACAGAATAAAGAAAATTAAAAATTTCTAATCTGCACAGCGTTACCCCAACTGGTGTAGAAATATTCACACACTTGCGTTACCATAACTGGCGTTGAAAATTCAATCATGCGCGTTGTGTTCTGACTGTTGACAACTATTTTCGACGGATGTGGACTTGATAGAAATTATTTTTAGGTTAATTGTATGCTTTTGTAATCAAATTGTATTTATGTTAGTTATATATATTTTTGTATATGCTTATAGCTTTAAGCACATAGTTTTTTAAGTAGATTTTTTAACCAGTTTTCGACCGATTATTTTAAACGATTCTGTTTATTTTCTTAGTGTTTGATGCATTTAAAATTTCACATTGTTAATTAATCGATCTGCTCATGATGATTCTGAGATAAATTTGTTGACAAATTCTTGAGATATTACATAAATTAAGAAAGATATTCTTTAGTGCCCATAAGGTTTAAATACTCAGCGACTCTGTTTTCAGTACTCATATATATAAAAAAAATGCTTCGTTTCAGTAAAAATTGTTCTTTTAAGTGCAATTTAACCATTTCCACTTTAATTTAAGGCATAAATTCTACGGGAGTTAACAGAAAAATAGTGTGAGACATATTACGTAATGGCTGAAGGCCTTTATAATGTTATGAATGAATTATATGACTATCAAAATTTGAACCTTTAAAATATTTTGATGAAGAAGCTATTAAAATAGGAGTTACATAAAATATTTAATAATTGTAATTTTAACGAGCATTAAGATTGGCGAACCGGCCGGTCGCCATGTGGCGGCTAGTATACAATAAATCTTAAAATTCTTCATTAAAAATTAACAAAGCCTTTTACCTTTATCCTAAGTATTTCCTCGGTGAGATATGTGACCTCAAAAGTAACTAATGGAATGCTCGGTCCATAAGGTGTAGTTTTTGACAAACTGGATAATGTGGCTACCATTCCATCAGCTTGCTTGATAATATCTTCCACTTTGTATCCAAAACTATTTTTCTTCATGTAACAGGACGGGCCGCTTTTGACATTGGCGTATTCACAACCATGTGACGTACAGTCAGACTTATCTAACAAAATACATTATCACTTTTTATTATATAGGTTCATAGAAAGATGTACATTTTACAATATTTTTTTTTCATATTTCGAAATTATCGTTTGGAGCATTTCTTAATCTTAATACAAGTTGGTTTCCTTTAACAATCTTTGAAAATAAGTTAACGTTGTAACATTCCCCGTTTCCCAGTACTGATTTACAGCCAGCTGTGTCGTCGCTGTTACTTATTAAACTCCTCGAAATAGCCAGATGGTGGATTTTTTCACCTGGGCGGTCTCGCATCTGTTCATTAGCGACTACGTTGAAAGACCACATGTGGAATTTCTCGGCAAGAGATATTGATAGTACCTTTAGAGAGAAAGAGGTGTCCAAACATCTGGATGCTAAATGTTTCTCATTGTGAAGGGACTTTCCCACGACCCACTGGCGCCGCTGAGAAAGCATATTGCTGAACCACGATTGGCCGAAACAGTGCTCAAATGATCAATGTAAATTAAGAAGAGGAGATGGTCGCCGAAATAAAGTGCGGATATTTTTTTTAGGAGGAGAGAAGAAACAAATTGCAGGCGGACTGTTGGACTACGCCCACGAGTTCGGATTCCGAGAACCAACTGAGTTTCAAGAAAGCCTTCGACTTTGACTGTTGTATCTCATACTACAGGTGTAAATAACTATTTATTTAACCAAGATTGGAACAAGTTGTTCTTTGTATATATCGGGTTGTAAAATAAAGAATTGTCTGGAAATTCTGCTTCGTTATTTGATCAGTTTAGATCAAGACATTACAAGGTTTGAAATTTATCGTTTAAAGATTTTAGTGACCATTTGATATTCTATTATAACACAATTAAGCTTTGGAGTTTTTATCATTGTGAGAATTATTAAACTAAGGTAGTACATATTTTGTTTATTTGGCTATCAGACCAACTGATGATCAATGTAAAATGATCAATGTAAATTAAGAAGAGGAGATGGTCGCCGAAATAAAGTGCGGATATTTTTTTTAGGAGGAGAGAAGAAACAAATTGCAGGCGGACTGTTGGACTACGCCCACGAGTTCGGAGTCCGAGAACCACTGAGTTTCAAGAAAGCCTTCGACTTTGACTGTTGTATCTCCTACTACAGGTGTAAATAACTATTTATCTAACCAAGATTGGAACAAGTTGTTCTTTGTATATATCGGGTTGTAAAATAAAGAATTGTCTGGAAATTCTGCTTCGTTATTTGATCACTCTAGATCAAGACATTACAAGATTTGAAATTTATCGTTTAAAGATTTTAGTGATCATTTGATATTCTATTATAACACAATCAAGCTTTGGAGTTTTTATCATTGTGAGAATTATTAAACTAAGGTAGTACATATTTTGTTTATTTGGCTATCAGACCAACTATTACTTCTGATAATATTTTGATATTTGATTTCTGATAATATATTGATAATACACTATTCTGAAAATATTTATGCATGAAATAAAATTATATTTATTTGGACGACGATGTCACACCAGTGATAGTGGTTTTTTTGACGCAGCACCCGATCTCAACGAATCACAATCTCCAGACCTAATTTTTAATTAATTAAAGCCTTGTTGCTATTGATTTAACCTTATGATCTTGAATATTAACAGTAATTACTTAATAGAGATGTGCTAGAAAGGAATATGTTTATTAAAATTCATCATGATATGACGACAATATCTTGCTTTCATCAATATAAGGAAGAGATGACTAAAAATTTAGTAAATTTAGTAGTTAATTTTTTTATTAAAATTTAGTAGTATTTTTATAAAATATAAAATGAATAGTCATAGAAATTAAACCGTCCGACCGCTGACGTATGAGACTTACAATGAAATGATTTAAATTAACCGTAGCACAGAACAAATGGTAAAAATATAACCTTATATACTTTACCGGCAAAATATGTATTCCGGCATTCTATAGAATGTCTAGGCATTGTAGATAATGTTTAAAACTTCCTAACAATATATGAAACGGTTCATAATTCACAAATTTCACTAAGCATTCTGTAGAATGTCAAATGAAAAACCATCAAAGTATGAAATACATCTTCGATTCGTTCCGAATACCATATGGAAAGGGATGTGATTTCTAACGTGTGCCTCAGGCTGAGAATTTTAAATCTTGTGTACAACTTTCTTTTTTCTTTCTTTTTTTATATTTTGAATAAATTTTTTAAATGGGGCTCCAATTAATTTTTTAGAATAACATTTTTTTTTGAAGAATACACTTAATTTATATAAAAGTCCTAAAAGGACATTTTTCATACTTTGCCTAAATAGCATTTGTTATTCTAAAGAGTACGTAGGCATTATATTCAATGCCTAGGGAAAGTTTGTAATAATTTTCATATTTCATACTTTGTCTAAAAAACGCCCGGCATTACATGCAGTGCCTAGGCACTCTATAAAATGCCGGTGTTTCATATTTTGCAGGTAATATAGACATGTGTTCCAACTGTTCGCAATGGGCAATTCTGCTCACCAATCGGAATTGGAAAATTTGAAACACAAATGCTGTTCCTTTTTCTGAAACTCAATTTTCACCACTTTTCAAACCCTTATTATTTTTGCGAGAAGCATATTATTTTTGCTGGCGTCCTGGCATAGGGGTAGCGCGTCTTCCCCGTGATCTGGGCGTCCCGGGTTCGAGTCCCGGTTTGGGCATGGTTGTTCTTCTGTTGTTCTATCTGTGAGATGTGTGAATGTGCCCTCCTGTAAAAAGGGGTTGTGCAAGCGAATGAGTGATGCGCGAGTGGCAAAGTCGTACTCTTGGCCCTAGTTGGCGCTGCTATAAAAAATAAGAGACGTCCCCCCTCAGGCTTAAATCGCTGTCTTCGTAACAGTGGGCTTGTCAGTGGCAAGTGCCATAAGAAACAAACAAGCATATTATTTTAATAATAAATGGCATATTATTTTGTATTTTATTAATAATACATTACACACGTGCAGTTTCGTATTATTCATTTTCCGATCAGGATGCAAATTTTAAGGAAAAATGAAAAGAAAAATCGTTCAAAACATTTAGCGAAATTCATTTTGAAATGAAGTAAACGCTAGAAAAATATCGGAAAATGACATTAAAAAAATAAAAATAGAAGCATTAGTCCTTTATCACCTCATTTAAAATTAATTTCCATGTTGTCTGTACCACGTGGATGATAATTGCGGTATTCTTCTTCCTATAATATGCAGAAAGTGAATTCCACTGGGCTACAGATTCTCAAATTATGATGGAAATACTTTTTGAGATATATGACCGTCTATTAAAAGTATTGTTTGCCAACATATTCTAAAACCTTTCACGCTTTTGCGCATGTGTTAGGATGGGTTTAATTCGTCAAAATAGGGGTGAGAGGAAAGATAAAAGAAGGCGATGTTTACATTTAAAAATAAAATAAACTCAAATTACACGCAGAAATAAAATAAATAAATTTTTGATTTAAAGTAAAATAACACAGTTAAAAGCGACACTGACACTCACATATAAGTGGGAAAAAATATCTAATAGGGCAGAAATCAAGTCAATGAACGATGAAAAATTCCGGGAATGTGCTCGTTATTCTGGGTCCCACCCCTTAGTCAGAGAGGATCGTTGAAAAGTGGTAGTCTCAGGATACTGAAACGAGCAGTACACGAAAGTGGTACAAACAAAATAAAACATAAGTAATTGAAATAAAAGAAGTCTGCGAGTGTTTTATTTCTTTATATTTGTGTGAAAAGTTAATGAGAATTGCGTGTACCATTAACGAATTAAAAAAAAGAATGGTATAGATTATTAGGGTAATAGATCTGGTAATTAGTTTATAAATGGTTAGGATCTGCCCATCACAAGGATATAATCGATTTTCGGTTATCGAATATCAATGATATTGTCGAAAATTCTTAGGTGATTATATGCGACTTACCTCTAAAACCAGGACAGGCAATCCTGTCTTTTGTATCCAGAACTTTTGCTTTCTGCTTAGGGACGAAGACTACCAGCATTATTATGACAAATATTAATGAGACAACTCCAACAGATCCAAGAATAATCCTTTTAACCTTCGACGTACCATCCTGCAAATAAAATAAAATAACATTTATACACAACAAAATAAGTTTGGAAGACAAAATTGCTCATTAAAAGACATCATATCTTTGAAAGACTCATTTGAAAACTTTTCCTTCATTCGAAGGTATCTGGATTATTTTGTAAAGAAATATAATCTTTTTATTGCACTGAGTTTTTTTTTTTTTTTTTTCATTTTTCAATAATATCTTTCCATTTAGTTTCGTTTTCAAATTTAAGTAAATCTTATTTAATTAAAAATAATATTAATTAGTAAAATTTTAATCAAGTAAATTCGTTAATCAATTCATTGTAGTTAAAGAAGAATTCGCAGTAATATAACAAGTTTTTTCCAAAGCCTGCGATCCAATGATTATTGATTTTGTTTATATTATTTTGGCGATAACTGAATAATTTATCAACTTTCATATCAGTTGTCTGCTGTCATATCGATGCAACATTTTCACGCTCTAGATCCAGAAAAGGGCTCTTGTACTACATCGTTTAGAAGCAAAATAACTGTACTGAGGTCAAAAATGTTTGTTTTGTTTTATTTTTGCTTTGTGTAGCAAGAATAACAGCTTGAATCTCCAACTCTAGCTGAACGAGAACTTACTTTTTTCTCTATTTTGGGAAAACGATGACTTGATTCGATTATCGTATTATTATTTTTATGAGCATATATTTCTTTTTTCTTTTGTTAAAATCCACAAGGGATTAAAAGTTTACCATTCCTATAACTTTTAAGGGTTCGGATGGTTCTTCTTAGAGATTAAAAATGTGCAGAATCAAAACTTTCTTGCCATTCAAAATCAGCTTTGAGGGAGGTGAAGTCTTTAAAAGATTGTGGACTTATAAAGGTGCCACTAGCTTTATAATTCATTCGGAAAAGAATAAATTAAAATAAATGCAATCTAAAAGATTTTAAAAACAGTTTTTTGTTAGGGTACTAAATAAATACATTTTAAAATTTATTATTTGTGTTCTTCTGTAGCAGGCATCGCCTCTCAAATTCACTATCAGATAATACTATACACTATACGAAAATTAGAACGAAAGAAAAATCCTTTTTAGAATTATATTGTTTTATTTGTAAGCTCAATGGATAAAAACTGTATATATTCGATAGTATGTAATGTGGTATACGATATTTGCACCCTAAATTCAATTTTCTATTAAATTTCAAACTAAAAAAAAAATCAGGAAAAATTGTTTTTCTCCATCAATGAAAATGATAACTCAAGATCCAGATAAGACAAAATATGTAAATTGCAATAGTGTACGAAATTTAAGACTCTATTTGTTAATAAATTAACTGTCTGATAATTTGTCTATTTATGTATACGTGAGCTGGCTAATGTAACATTATAAGAAGATAGATATTAATTTAAGATTACCAGCAGAATAGAATTCAGCAAAATTATTTCAGTAACATTATTAAAGTTGAAGAGTAAAATTCAGTCAAAATGTCCTATAGTTTACTGCAATATATGTGCCAATTTCCAAACTCTCTGAATTGTAGTTCATACTGTTACGAATCTGTGATGCTGCTTCCCAGGATAGTTGGTTCCATCATCAGAAAGACTGTTTTACAGTCATCTGTATTGGAAGGAGTCCGGGTATCGCGTCTTAAATCCCAGAGCTTGGCGACGAATTTGGCGACTTTGGCGCCAAAATAGATTATACCTGAAACATCGAGAATTTTCCCTATCCGTCCATTAGGAACCGAAATAAGCCTCGAAAGTTCCTGATTGGTTGAGAGGCTTCTAGCCCCGCCTCCTGAGACCTATAAAAGGAGGCAGTCTGCAGCTGCCGGAGTAGTAGGCAGAATCGACGATAAAAAACGAGTCTTCCAGAGATTAGCGGAGCAGCGACGTAGTCAAGCTAGTGCTGAACTAAGCTGTGCGCTACTGTCTGCAGTAGAGTTTTGTTGTGTGCACGGCTCGGCTGAAGATAATTGTCTTCTCTGTACTGTATATAGTTGTCGTCTTTGTGCTGTCCTGTGTGTCTTCGTGTAAAAAAACGTCGTTGTTTTTTTTCTACTGCCACCTGCTGATTGAGCGTTCTCCACACCATATAACTTCTACTAGCCAAACGCACCCGGAAATTTCGTAAAAATACTATTAAAAAATACTAAAAATCACAATATTCTTTAGCTTGATATATGATTTCATAGAGCAGCGCCATCTATTTAGAGTCGTATTTCTAACTACAGACACATAGTGCTAAGCATACATATTTGACATGATCTGAGTGACAGTATGGTAGGCGGCGTCTATTAGTTTGATTTTTAAAGGAACACTACCTATTGCAGTGATTCTCATGACTCGACTTTGGTATTCTGTATTTCTGCAGATCTTCTCCAAACATGGTTATTAAAAACCAAAACCATATGAGTCATCTAGCTGAAAGGGGGTGGAATGGTGGGGAAGTTGAAAATTTCATTTCGCCATAACTTCCTGAATATTGAAGATAGAAAAATAAAACCAATTAGGCAGATTGGCGCCTCATTAAGACGAACATCTTTTGTATTTATAGTTTTTCATTAATTCCAATATTTTAGATGTTATGGGCTAAAAAGTAATTTTCAAGCCTTAAGTTTGACTGTTTTTAACACCAACAATTTATGTTGGTAGTTTTGAAAAAAAATGAGATAAAATTTTTACTTTTCATTCAATTTTGTAGTTTGAAATTGTTTAAATGCACATGGAATAAAGATTAAAAGCTTGAATAAATCTAAGGAAATAAAAATAAAGAGAAAGATTTAATGACAACATTATGTGAAAACGATCAGTTTAAAAATTTCCATAAGCTGTGTGTTTTTCAGTTCTCTCTGTATTTTATTTTTAAAATGAACTATTACTCGGGAGCTTTTGTTAATTTGATGGTCTTTTGATTTGATGTTGGCTGCATTACTAAGAGTATACTGTATTAAAAATATTGTAATAATAGAAGACAATCATTATGACTTTAATCAAAGTATGGTAGTTTTATTAACGACTGATAACAATTAATCACCGAAAAAAATCATCAAAGATATATTAGTTTATTGACTGTGCGGTTAAATCTTAAGTTTGCTAATGGTATGTAGTTAATAATAAATACAATAATGTAAAAGAATATTTTTCTGAATAACAGATGATAAATTTACGTTTACTCCAATTAATAATTATAATTCAAATATTTAAATGCGCAATAATAAGATCTTAGTTTAGCATTAAATGAGAAAAGCAAACGATTTTTTTTCCTTCAATATAAATGAAAAATAAAGTGATAAATTCGTACTTTCTACCATAGAAAGTGATTGTTCGCATTTAATTGAAAGAGCAATATTTGCAGATGAGGGCTAATTTCTTTAAATAATGTTTAACATGCGGATATAAACTTTCAGTTCTTGCGGATAAATACAAACTTTTGGCATGTGTTAAAAATTTCAAAACTTTTCAAAAAGTATAAATCTAGATTTATATATATATATTTATAATATTTGTATGATATAATTTATTTTTCAATAAATTGTGAATTGTTCAGTAGAGGCATAATTATTATGTATGGTAGCTTCAATTCAAAATATTTCCTTTTTACTTTACCGTATACGAAATATAGATAACGTTTTGCTATCGTCAAATAATTCAAATTCGAGATTTTGTTGAAGCTCTTCGTTTCGGACATCAATATACTGTAACATACGGGAGGAGGGGGGGGATTAATTGGGGGGTAAGCGAGAATGTTTTGGGAAGACCATTCTTGTTGGTTTTTGTCTAACTTTTACTGGAATTTGAAAATAGTAACTTAGAAGTTTTTTTTTTTTTTTTTGATTGAATAAGACAGATTTTTCTGTGTATTTTTCGTGTGCAAGAATACGAAAATCCAAAAACATGATACATTATGGGGGAAAAAAAAGAAGAAAAAGAAATGAAAAAAAAAATATGGTATGTGTTCTTAACAACAAAATTCAAGATATCGATGGCTTTACAGAAAACAAATATTAAACATTGCAATATTTTATGTAAGCATACAAAGAAAGTCTGAGAGCATTATTGATTGTTTTATTTTTATTAGATACATAAAAATCAGTTAAAAAAATAATGCATTTTGATATCATAATATTTTTTATAAGGTATTTTTTTAATCAACTTTTTCCGTATCGGAAATTTTTGTAAATTTTGAAATTCGAAGAGAAAAATTCGTTCTGAATGCTCTTCTGTGGAATTCGTTGACCAAAACTATCGAATTTGGTACATTGTTATATGTGGAATCGTATATGAAGAAAGGATTTTTAGAATTTTCATCAAACATTAATGAAAATGTTAACGTTTTTCCTCAGGAGCATTACATCACATTTCTGTATAATTTTAAAATGTTTAAAAAATATTTAAATATTAACATTTTTTACTTAATAAAACAGTCATTAAATATAATCTGAAATTACACAAAATCTATTTTCGTGCAAGATTATCAGATTTGGATGGCAACGTGACCTATTTCTTTGCATATTATTTTAGCTGCAGGATTTTTCAGGATTTTTTTAGCGGGACTAATATTGATAGATTTTAGAATATATAATTTATATAAAATAACTTATAAATCATATTTATAATAATTTATAATCTTTTAGAATGTATTTATAAATTTAAAAAATTCTTATTTTTCAATATTTTGAAGTACGTACTTTTAATTGTTTTTTTTTCTCATTACTGGATTTATAATTACCCGCGATATCAAACACAATTTTTGTGCACAAAGTATCACTTTTATAGAATTACAATTGAATTTAAAAAACGAATTGGAGACAAACGAATAAATTCTGAAACATGATCATGCTGCGATCTTTCAAACTAGAAAGTCAAATAAATTTTAAATTTTTTTCCACCTCCAGAGCAGAACTCAATATTACGAAATGTTAAAATGACATTTTTGACTGTTCGAATTTCAAGATGATAAACATTACAATAAATGACTTGTTTGTGTTATCAAAAAAGTAAGATAACCAAAAACAAGAAGAAAAAAAAACGAATGAAAAATAAGAAGGATTGTATCGATAAAATGATGCGAACATTGAAAAATAACTTTAAAACTGATAAGCTCTGTGGATTTTCAAACTCGGAAGCTAAAAAATGTAAACTCATTTGTATCTTAAAACATTATTTTTGATTTAAGAAATTTCATAAAGATAGAATAATTCAGCAAAATTGTGCGAAATAAATTACTCATACTATTTAAGCGTTTTTTTTAAAACTCAGATTTAGCACAGAAAGAGAATACAGTGTAATGTTAAAGAACTGGATTATGAGATTTTGATGAATTTTCATACCTTTCCAAAAATAATACTTTCTTTACTATGAATATCTGTGAGCTATTTATATTTCGAAAATAAATTAGCTAAACAAATGAAATTTGATTTACAGTTTAACGTTAAATTGCTGAAACTTAATTGTCAGTGATGTTATGAGTTCTTATATACTTTATTACTCAAAAATGAAAAGAAGTAGAAATTTCTGCCTGTGGTTCTGCCACCAAAATTGTAGATATGCATTATATTTTGGAAGTAATCATTCAAATCAATCGGTTCAAACTATATACCGTGTTTTCTTCATTATGATAAAGTTTATCTCAAAACTGACCATATTGTGAAAATATAAGATAAATTCTAGAGGAAAACATATCTTCTTCGTTTTTTACTTTCTTGCACGTGAAGTATATAAAGAGGAACTATTACAATCATCAAAATATTCGTATTCGAGATTTTATGAATCTCCACGTTTCAAACCTCATTGAATAACTTGATTTTGGAACTATGACTCTCAGTCTGAAGCGATAGCTCAAAAACGTTTTGAACTTGTTGTGTACATGCGTCAACAAAAATAAAATGCAGACAAACTTACTATAAAACTAAATCTTATTACATTATAGATAATATTATCAAATTTACATCAACTTATTTTCATTCAAAATTCTAGCATCGTTTTTAATACAACAAATTAAAAGTTCCAAAAATATCACTGTTGCCAATCTGCATTTCACAACTATTTACAAAATAAAACTTATAATTATTAAAATAATCGTTAGCTCCTTTTAAATAAAATATTTACGATTTATGTCGCAACAAACTAAACGGATGAAATTTTACACTGTGTAGATTTCTCTCAAGTTTTGAACAAACTTCAGTCAGCGGAAGTTTGTCCGACTATCCGAATAAAAGTGAATTCGATGACCACAAAATGTAAAGAGCTTGAAAGATAAAATTGGTACATAAGGTTTAGGATATAAAATATAGATTTTTATCCAATTATGAATCAGTTCTGTCAAACGGTTGACCATCTGACGTTTAATACTTTTGCGTACATATAACTAAAAATCGCGATGACTTAAATATAAGAAATCAGGTATCTGTTTTTGTGTCTACAGTTTTAGTTCTGTATTCGAAATTGTCGGAAAAAAGGCGTTCAAAATGCACATTCGATTCTCTGATAATTATGTAATAACCACATGCCAGCTTTCTAATTAATTCTGATTTCAAACTAATGGTGCCATCTAGGAAGGAATTTATATAAAAAAACTAATTTCAATATTCATTAATATTTGTATTTAAAATATAAATTAAGGACCCAAAAGTCAAAAATAATTAAAATAAAGAAAATCTACTCATTATACACGAATCAAAATTGCTGTTGAAAATTGTTTTTATTATATATTCAATAATATATAATGTATTTAAGTTTAACTTTTAGACTGATTCATATTACATATCATTTTACATTTTCTTTAAAATTAATAACAGAAATTGTTCAAGGTTATTTAAATTTTTTAGGGTGTAAATGTATTTGATACTAATTTTTATTCTTTATGATTATTTAATATGTTATTTAAAACAAAAATTTATCTATACGTAAATAATTTTTTCTTTAAAATTGAAGAAATGTGAAATGTTATAAAAATTATTCTTTATTTATTTATTAGATTTCATAAAAATATTAGTGCCAAAAACTTACTTTTTGTCCAGGAAATCTCACTCTGGCCATGCTGAAACAATGCGTTTGACAAATTTTCTATTCGATATATCTTTCTTCACAGCTCGTCGCGATCACAACAATGGCGTTATGATTCTGGTGAAAATAATCTTGACCTTATTATCTCGAAATTCCAGATGAAAGGTAACACCGCTTTTTTTGTTTCTGTCCTTGCAATAATTTTCGATTTTCTTTTTTCATTATCAGCAGCAGACGATAATGAAAGATAAAACTTTTTCTTTTCCTTGTTAAAAAAAAAAAAGAGTAAGTTTACAGAACAAACAAATTGATTTTAAATGTTATCAAAAATGCTGATAAAATTTAATAATGAATACTATGATAAAATACATCACAGTTAAAATTTAACGATTTGAAACAATTGAAATCTTTCCGAAAACAGTTTACTAAAAAAAAAAAAATCTAAACTTTTTTATTTTCATTTTACAGAAATATCCATCTAAAAAACGTGAAATTTTATTCATACATTGACAATAAATTTATTCATACATAAAATAAACTTTATATAAATTTTAAATGCATATATCTCCAAACCAAGTAAACAAATATAGATAATGTTCATTCATAGATTCGAAAAAATCTCCGGTCTTTTGCGCATGCGCTAGACCGCGTTTATTTTGTCAAAATAGGGGAGAGAGGAAAGAAGAAAAGATATTATGTTTACATTTAACAATAAGGTGAACTCAGATTATTCGCCAACTTAAAAGGCGCAAAAAACTTAGAATGACTTGTAATATTGTGGGAAAAAGGTTCTAATTTATAATAAGATTCTTTGGAATAATTTTTATTTACTGTAAGGTGCCTAAAGATTAAATTATAATGAATAAATGGAAAATTTCTGTTCTTAATTGATTTTTTTTAACAAAATAATACTTTTTTATTATTTATATCAAATTTAAAACATTTTTTTAAAAATTTGATATTGAATTTTTTGATAACATTTTGAAATTGGAGGTTTCTTGATCACATTTAATGATTTTATAAAAAATATTTTCGTAACTTGAACTAACCATAGAAGCAATCAACAGGCAGTTTTGAATTAAAATAAAACAATACAGTCAAAAATTACACGGCACTCACATACACGTGGGAAAGAAGGGAAGGGGGACCCGAACCAAAAAACTTTTAATGATGCGGGAATCAATGTCGGAGAAAGAGGAAGAATTTCCGGCCTATCTAATAAGTTGGGACGGAAATTATGCGTCAGCGATCTTTCCAGCCACACATTTCAAATTTAGGCGATATTTCTACACTTAAAGAAACGAAGCACTCTAAGAACTAAAGAATATATTAAAGGATTTTCCTAATCTTATAAAAGCTGAAATAATAGCCAAGCAAATAAAAAATAAAGAAGAAAAAGAACTCACAATCCTCAACGCGCTCATGGGTTAAGCCAAGTCGCAATTCTTAACACCAGCCCATATGTTTTTCTCCACTAATAATTGATTCCTCTTCAGTAGCCCAGAATCCACTGTCATCATCCATAAACTGGCCCAGAAGTCACTTTCTCATCTACTTCTCTGAAGCACTGCTTCCTATTAGCTGAAAGAATTCTCCCTTCAAACATTTAATAGAAATGTTTAAAAATACTACCATAAAGAGTTGCATAGGAATGACAGAGTGATAGGCATTCTTTCTGTTAATGACTAATGCATCAAGGTGAACAACCCAGACTTTCACCTTCTTTCAGTGTGTTCCAGCCTATTTCTGCTTCGGACTACCTGGTAATAAGACCAGACTGACACCATTTTGTACGAAGAAGATCATGGTAATATACTGGCCGTACGGTCCTATTCCCATCGTGTTGAAGCGGTATGATGATGCGCTAGGATAGAACCTGGGACCTTGTGGTTAGCAGTCCAGTAACTCAACCATTATACCAAAACGATCGTTCAGGTAGAAGATTTGTTAACTGGCTTTTATGCTATTCACCACAGTGTCATCGCCTACCGGAGCTAAATCTCCTGTCAACCAAATTTACTAATTAGCGTTAAAAAATTCCGATTTTTGATTATCAAAGTACATGAGGGTAATATATATAGTGATGAAACAGTATTCAGAATAAACATTTAAAAGAAATTAAGAAAAATAGTACTATAAAGGGTTGCATAAGAATGGCAGAGTGATGGGCATTCTTTCTGTTATGTAATGACTGATGCATCAAGGCGAACTAATAAAAACGAATCGAGTCCGGCACATTATTATATAGTGATTTTTAGAAGAAGAGGTTCAAAATTGTGTTTTTACACAACACATCTACAAAGAGGACAATCTTTTATAAAACTTAGTAACCATCTTAACACTAGAACATCCATCGGTGTCGACTGGACACAGGAGCCTGTTTAGTTGGTTCTCCTTTCCGCATTTTAGCAGGGAATTTGAAAATTTTTCGTGACTTTTAATCATTTTCCATGGTGATTACACAGAAAAAGTTTTGTGGTTCTATGTTAATTAAGTGAGATTTTTCAACTAAATATACCTAGAACGTCCGCTGGTGTCATTTCGACACCAAGGTAATTTATCATTATAAATAGCTGTCGCTCAAAAAATGATAGCTCACTTAGTAAAACAAACTCCCCAAAGTACTATCGTACATTTGGTTGACCTTGAATGCAGTGTTATTGGGTTCACAGTGGAAATGAATCAATTATTCCAAAATTGTATGTCTTAAGTGCTTCGTTACACAGCATTTGCTTATTTGCTCATAAAAATTCATTCGATTTTCAAACCTTGTGCAGAGCGAATATCCTGAAACGATGGCTCATAGAGAAGGTCTCTGTCCTGATGAAATTGCTAATTTGCTAATTTTTTGAGAATAAATTGGCTGGTGATGAGCTGTCTCGTTCTAATTTAGATTCCGATGAAGACATAAGATTGTATGAAAGTGAATAATTTGTTTTGTTACAGTTTTTTTATGATGTAAAGGGTTATGAAATATGACAATTACATGAAATAAAGTTAAAAAATCTTACAACTAAACCGTACTGAACAGTAGTCCTACATTTATTTAGTTATTACAAATGTCTATACATAGTTATAAAATGAAATCTCCTGAAAGCGTCTGTATGTTTGAATTTAAAAATTCGAGAAATAGTTAACGGATATTAGAGATATTTATGCCATTTTATAGAGCATTTATTGGGGAAGGTTTTAGTACTTTAGTATTAGAAGGTTTAGTTAATTTAGTTTAAAGTCATATCAAAATAAAAAAAAAGTTTTATAATTGCGATTTTAATTATTTCGCGCATGCGCGAAAATCTCAAACTGCGCATGTGCAAATAGCAAGAGCTGTTATATGCAGAGGAGATTCATTTCTTTGTTTACCTATGTTTGTTAGTCAATCACGTCAGAACGGCTGAACGGAATTGTATGAAATGTAGCACAGAAATAGATTATAGTCTGGAATGGGACATAGCCTACTATTTATTGCGGCTAATTTTTTATTAATTTAAAATTAACTTTCCTGCCAAGTATCTTTTCATTTCCCCACCGCCAAATGAGTAAGGCTTCAGTCTTTTATTTTCCCACGCTAAAGAGGTTAGAGGTTACAACTAAACCCTACTGAACAGTAGTCCCGCATTTATTTAGTTATTGCAATTGTCTATACATAGTATAAAATGAAGTCTCCTGAAAGCGTCTGTATGTTTCAACCTAAAATTTTTTCGACCGATTATTTCAAACGATTCTGCTTATTTCTTAGTGTCCGATGCATTTAAAATTAAACATTGTTAATGAATCGTTCTTTCGGATTCATTCTGAAGTACTTTTAAATTAAAATAAAACAGAATAAAGGAAATTAAAAATTTCTAATCTGCATTGCGTTACCGCAACTGGCGTAGAAAATTCACGCATTTGCGTTACTCCAATTGGAGTTGAAAATTCACGCATGCGCAATTTGTTCTTATTGTTGACAACTGTATTTTCCTTTTAATTAAAAGTTTAAAATTAATGTGCGTTATACTGTTGTAACTATCTCAATCGATAAATAAAATCGACTTGATTTAAAAAACAAACAAACACGGACTTGATTTGAATTTTCTGCTAGCCCAACTCAGCAAGGACCGTAATATAGCTCTGGCTGTAGCTTCCTCAGGCATTGCTGCAACTTAGCTTAACAGTGGCCAGAGTGAACATTACGTTTTCAAACTGCCGCCTAATCTTGCAAGCAAAGATACCCCAACATGCAACATCACCAAAAACAGCGGCCGGGGAGTCCTTTTGCAGCAGTGCAAGTTAATAGTATGGGACGAGTGCACAATGTCGTACAAGCATGCATTAGAGGCGTTAAATCGCAGCAACCAGGCGGTGATGGGTGACGTTGTCGTTTTGCTCACATCACGATGACCTGTTTGCAATTTTAGTGAGAACTTCCGGATTATCAAACCTCCTCCAGCTGTGGGATAAATACAAGGACGCTTTATCAGAAGATATTGTGCATAGGCTGGAGGGCACTCACAATGACCTAATCATTAACGGAGCTTTGGTGTTGATTGAGGCGCAAGATGCCTAGGTCAGTTCTCATACATATAGATCAAAATTTCCACGCGAAAGAAGTCGCTGGTAATAGCTAGTTTTATATATTTTATATCACAGTGTCCCGGACGCTCTAGTGTTACGAATAGTCTGAAAATATCCTTTATCTACTCATAGTCATGAATGAGTTTATTCTTCATGAGTTCTTTATCTAACTAAAGTTATGATGGAATGTTCAACATCACTAGTAGTACACATATATTGTACATTATTGTATGATATTAAACAATATTCGCAACATTGTTAAATATTAAATTATATAATATAATATTGCACAATATTGTATAATATTGTGCAACAGGGTGGGCAACCTGAGATTAAGCCATTGAATATATAAATAGCAAGAGCTAATTCATTTCCTTATTTTAGTATTAGTTAACTTACATAATGGTAAGAAAGAGAGCAGGTTTCATTAGATTTCGGTTGCATTTATTTGCAAACTGTAATTGCTGCTGCGGAGAAAGCTTATGAGCCACTTCACAGTTACGCTACATGAGCAATTGCTTTTGTATCGTGGTCATGTTACTGGACTGCGAACCACAAGGTCCCACGTTCTATCCTCGCTCATACCAATCCGGCACGCTGGTTAAGAGTAAAAATTGATCGTTCATTATAACATTCAATTTCTCTGCAATCAAATTTTATATCGTTTGAGTTGGGAAAAGATTATTTTTTTTAAGAAAGAAATCAAAGTTCATTTTAGAATCTCAGATTTGAAAATAAATTTAATATTTAGCCAACTGCGATATTATAATGGTCTTTGAAACTATTTCACGGAGAGTAGATCTTTAAATACGAATAAATTTAATATACGGTCCCTCTAAAAATGAGTATTGTAAATCGATTTGGGGAATTTTACAATTTTTGTTAATTTACAATTTTGTTTGGGGAATATCCACAATTTTTCAGATTCCTACATTTTACCAAGTCAGCTTTGCTTTTATGCGAAAATTTTACTACGTTATCACTCAGTTTTTCTCCACATCCATGTTTAAAAATTCATAAAAATGTTACATTTTTATTATTTATGTAACATGTGTGTAAAGTGATGGGACACTTGTGCTTTACAAAAGGAAACTGTAATAAAATAAATAAATAAACATGTACAAAACTTTTTTGGGTGTGTTTCATATTTAAAGTTAATAACAATTATTACATAACATACATTTTTTCAAAATATTAAAATATTAATTTAATAAAAATACAATTGTCTAGAACGGAGCAAAAAAGGGCTCACATAAGTGATGGGACACTTACTTTTCCATCAAATATTTATTCAAAAATTTTACTTTTTAAAAGGTTTTAATATTTTGTTGGATTTCCTTTTACTTTTAAAACATTATTTAATCTTCTTGGGATGGATTCGACTCATTTTTTTTTTTTTTTTTTTTTTTTTTTTTTTTTTGTGATTTCTGGAGTGATTTTACCCCATTCTTCTTAAAGCCCCGATTTTAATTGTTGTTTTGAAGAAATGGTGTGTTTGCGAATTCTTGATTCCAATTCTTGCCAAATATTCTCTATGGGATTTCAATCTGGAGATTGTGGTGGTGTTTTTATTATTTCAGGACAGTTATACAGCAGCCAGAGTCTAACGTTCAAAACAGTGTGCTTGGGGTCATTGTCCTGGTAGAATTTAAAATCGTTATGAAGGTTCAATTTTCGTGCTGAAGATTTCAAATTTTGCTTTTGAGAGAGAGAGAGAATTAAAATAGGATGTAAACAGTAGTTGAAAGAAATACTTTTATGCTTTGACAGAATTTTATAATTCAAGATTAATATGTTAAAGAAATAGAAAAAAAAAAAAAAAAAAAGAGTCCAATATTTTCTGGAATGAATCTCTTTCTTTCTTACAGAATACTGAAGTTCTTGTAGCTCATTTTGCAAATTGCTGATCCTGTCGATTATTTCAGAAAAAGTAATAGTCTGGGAAGAAGCAGAGTACATTCCACTGAAATCAGAATTCATATAATTTTGCTTAGTAATCTGTGCTTAGTAATCTTTTGCTTAGTAATTAGTATCAAATTAAGAGCACTTTTAATAAAATACATCAATTATATATATATTATAACAGTCAATAAGAAAATTGGATTTTCAGTAGTTGGTAAAGGATTCACTTACTAAATAAATCTTTAAGAAATTTATTCACTTCCACCTAAGTTTAGCATTATAGCAGTTGTTATTTTTGCAACAGGAATTTGTTTATGTACGTTAATTAAATTTAGATAAAATTTTGTAGAAAATGCAATGTAATATTCATATAAACATTTTAAAACCTTCTTAGCATATTCAAAATTATCAGAAATTTCATTAAATGTGAATAAAGTAAATTAGAAATGCACTCATGTTTTTGTTTGATTGTTTTTGATGGCAAATCGCTTACCGATTTCTTTTTCTTCGAATAGTTTTTCTAACAAATTACTGGAACAGCTATATTTAATAAATGGACACACACTGACTGAATTCTTCAAAATGATCGGAGCATATCACCGACTTCGAAGGCTTGGAAAAATCTATACCAAAGCTATCAACCCAAGTCAGGATTGTTGAAAGGAAAATAAGAAAACATTTTATCGTGACAGTCACTCTTGTGTTACGCATTAAAGCATCCATCAGCACACCAGTATTTCCTCTGTTAACACATAATAAGAGGAAAGAAAATGATTCAAAAATTAGAACTCCAAATGTAAACAAAAAATTCGCTTCATACTTGGCGGAGTGAACATTAATGGCAGACTGCTCGAAGAAAACGGTGCGGATGAAACTTAAATGTCATGCGCAAGAGGTACATGACATGTGACTTTTACGTCACATGAATTGACCCCATTGCTTTTGAGTAAAAATTAAACCACCAAAAATATTTTTATTACTTATTTCAGACGATTATTGTTGCATATCTAATGGTGTCCCATCACTTATGTGAGCTATTTTTTGCTCCGTTCTAAACAATTGTATTTTTATTAAATAAATATTTTAATATTTTGACAAAATGTATGTTATGTAATAATTGTTACTAAATTTAAGTATGAAACACACCCACAAAAAATTTGTACATGTTTTTTTAATTTATTTTATTACAGTTTCCTTTTGTAAAGCACAAGTGTCCCATCACTTTTGTGAGACACTGTATTTATTCCGTGATTTAACGAAACAATAATTTTCTTATCGGGAGTAAAAGTGTTTTCAGAAATATAAAATAATTTCCGAGATATCACCGAAATAAGAGCTATTAACAGTGAAAGCGTTACTTTTCAAAATCCTGTAGCTCTCCAAATTGTCATCAGAATTCCATAAAAATTTATTGAATGGTTCATTTCATGACGGAATACCAACTCAGCAAAAGAAGAAGAAGAAGAAGAAAAGGATAATAATAATAATAATAATAATAATAACAGCTGTAATAGAAAAATATCGAGATTTTAGTTAATTAACTCGGATAATTTGATTTTTATTGAATCACATCTGTTCTCTAAAGTCATTTCTGTCTACACCAATTTTATGAAAGTATTAGAATAAGTATTTTTTTTAACGACTGTAAGAACCCAATATATTAATTTGAAATTCTACTTTATAAATACACGCAAATCCACACTTATGCATATTTAGAAATAGGTTCATATATTTATATACATCCATGAATATTATATATTTACGCTTGTGCATTTAAATGAGTAATAAAATTATCTTTACAGCACTAAAGAATGTTATAGTATTTGTAGGACACTAAAAAATTGATGACATTAAGCTTGAAGCGGCTATTGTTGCAGAGAAGGAGGCTATGATTGGTCAGTTAATGACGAAAGCAACACACATTGGTTTTGGCAGCCATGATTGGCCAGTCAATAGGGGAGGGGGTGAATCTTTTTCTGAAGTCTGTTTGCTTCTGATTAGTCAGTTCACTTAAATCGCGGTTCTTGCACAATAGTTCCAAGTCTAAATGCGTCACGAAGCCACGATTCGTTCTAATTCGAAATTCACATGGAATGATTGGATGAAAATAATCAAAATGGAAGCAAATGTTTATGAAATTTCGGTAGACTTTCAGGTGTACTTTTATGTTTAATAACCTAGTTAATTTTTATTAGATTGCAAAATCAATTAGCAAAATATAATCCAGATGGAAATTAAGAAATAAATGATAATGATAATAATAAATATATAAAGTATCGTCAGAATTTCCAAGTTTGTAGATAAGCTAAAAAAGTGCAGTTTCTTTTAAGATTTAATATATTTATCCTAAACACTAAGTTTCCGATGGGAAGAAGAAAAAAAAATGTTTCCACTACCTCTGTAGTTACAAAATAAAGAATTTATAACTACATGAATAAGCTTTTAATTGGAGGCTAATCATAAAATTTCATATAAAGTACGAAATATCTGAAAAGGAAGATTTGTGAATAATTTTGCATGATGCCGTAGTGAAAACATATAAGCCAGTTTACAACTACGCTGCACGAGCAATTGCTTTTGTATTGTTACTGGGCTGCGAACCACAACGTTCCAGGTTCTATCTTCGCTCATTCCAATTCGCTATAATGCTTTTAAATAAAACAAAATTAAAGGTGTTGGGGATTTTTGTTTAAAAAAAGAGCTGCAAGCAGGAAGATAAATTGGAAATTAAGAATATTTTTAAATAAAAGAACTACCTTAAAGAAGAAATCTTAAAGTGTTCTACAGAATCAAATTGTTCGTCACAGCGGCTTAAAATGTCTGCGGAAAATTTATAAATACAATAAAAAAAAGTGCAATTCTTTTTTAAAAATATTTATAAAAAGTAATTGGAGCGTTTAAGCTTATAATATTGATAAAAATCGGGTTGCTTTTATTTCTTCAGTTCAAAAATAATAGATGTAGCTATCCTTATGAATGAACTTTTTGTCAGGGAGAAAAAATAAATAAAATAAGTTCATAAATGCACTTAACATAATGACAAGGATTATTTTTTATTTTTCAATCTTTTTATTATTTTTACAATTTTTTTCGTGCAATATCAAATGCCTTTAACTTTGTTATACAAACACATACACACACACACACACACACACACACACACACACACACACACACACACACACACACACACACACACAAACACACACACACACAATCATTATTCCATTTGGAACAAAGTCAGTAGATTCCCTGTTTTCTTTGAACATATATTCATTCTAAACGCAATGATTCTTCCAAAAGAAACTTATCTGCGAAAAGTATGGCCGCCAGATGGAAAACTCACGATGTCTATTTCCATCTCATCCACATCGAATCTGTATCAGCATGCGCGTGTCTTTTCTTCCTATAATGTCTTCGTTTCGAGGAATGAAATGACGCTTTCAACATTTTATTCAGTCCGAGGTGGGTCCATTACGGTACTGCTACCTGCTACGACAAAAGATATTTATTTCTTATTCATTCATTATACTGATCCGACTGCCAATATCCGTTCCGACTTTCTGGTTCCGGAATCTGGTGTCAACTTTGCGGTTTCGGAACCGCTATCCGGTCAGGATTGAACGACACATCACGCTACGCTTCGTCCCAGAATTTCCTACCATCTCATTCGTTCTATGATTGTTAACAAAATTATAGTGTTTATATTATTGATGAGATGATTCTACAGATGAGTAAAGGCTAGTTTAAGTCCAAAGATTAACGAAGTGCTTTATTACTTTAAATTGAATATAATTTTTGCATTCATTCTGAGTTGAAAGGCTTCAATGAGATGATTAGCTAACATTGTTTCAGTCTTAAAAATAAATATTTGCTAAATTTTACTACCTTCGACGTGTTTTGTGTATCGGTTTTGAAATAATTGTTGTACATTAATTGAAACCAAAAAATAAGTATGCCATTACACAGGACGTGCTTGTACTTTTTAATAATTATTTTAATAGCGTTATTTGCTTGCATCAATGAGACAATTTGTGACGAACCGACTTCGTCAGTAAATCCTAATGACAATAGAAATGTTGAATTTCCTGGGAATTACGAAGATGTAAGTAATTATACTAATTTATCTTTGCATTTTAAAATTTGTAAAAGAAATATTTTCATATATATGTATTATTTATGTATTATTATTTTGAGTTTGACAGATGGGCGAGGTTTACAGTTTTTTTACCGGCATCTAAATTTATTAACGTGCAAAACTTTTCGGGTGTATTCAGTATTGTATTGTACTTTTATTCCTTGGAAAAAAAATCGGAAATAAGTTATGATGATATAAGATGTTAAAAAAGACATTTAAAATTTCATTTCTTTTGTTAACTTTACGCCTTACTGTTTTTGTTATCCAAAATAATTAAGTTGTCTTGTTTGTTATAAAGAAATTAAAATAATTTTATTGTATTGTATAGATAATTTTCAAAATTATAACAGATGTTTATTTATTATTGTATAGATAATTTTCAAAATTATAACAGATGTTTATCAAGTGAGAATTTTCTGATTATTCTATTATAAACGGATTTTTAAAATTTGTTGTGGAAATATTTCGGAAATCAGTCTTTGAAAACGAAGTATGAAAAATAAAAAATACTTTATCTGATATGATCCTTATAATCCTAAAAATAATAACTTCGTATACTTTTTTTTTTTTTTTTGCAGTTTCATTTTTTCATGCATTTCATGTAAATTAATATTTTCTTCCATTATGCTTTAAAAATGCAGTGAGGTCTTTATTCTGAAAAGTGAATAGCAGTGTATATATATTTAGAATAAATTAAGAGCAAGTATAAGAATATATTCAATATTTATATTAATCCAATTTACACAGAATAAAATTCAAAATTTTTTGACTGCATTTTTAATTTTCACATAATTATGTTTTATTATAAAAAAAAAGAGAGAAGCAGTTGTGATAAAATACAAACATGTTTTCTTTATAAATTGAAAATCTTTTAGTCTTACAAATCATCATTCAAAAGTTTTTGTATCATTATTAATATATTTTTATAATTTAAATGCTATATGTAAGTTTTATTTTAAAATATGATGTATGAAGAACTATAAATATTTAGTTTTATGAGAAATATTGAGATTAATGCTATCTTAAATGAATTATATGATATTAAAGCGATGCATTTATTTTAAGTGGGCAACTTGATGCGATATACAATAAGTATAGTTACTTGTTAGTAAACAGCTATGTTCATTTCTTGTAATTGTAGTTCCAGTAAAAAGATAAGTATTTCTAATATGTCGATGACCTTTGCCATTAGACATTTAATTAAGTACAAAATGTTTATTTTTCTGTTTGTATGGCAACTATTGTGATTGTTAATAAGTTAAATACACTAATTTTGTGCCTGAAAATTGTACATTTTTTGCTGCATAAAATTACTATGCTTAGCATATTTGGCTTAATTTTAATTGCTTAAAGAAAGCAGAAAGGATCAACATTTTCTTTTTCACTGCCGTTTTTTTTTTTTTTTTTTTTTTTTTTTTTTGCTGTTGTGTAAGGTTTCTGTGCTTGTCATATGTGCTAAGAATAATGGCTGTTGAATTAGTGGATTAAACTAACATGTGCTTGCTTTTAGTATGATCACATTGCAAGGGAAAAGAATTATCTTAACATTTATTGTCTACATTACATGAAATAGCCAAATAGAATTGTTTATGTATTTTCATAACTATTACTTCTTGGCAATATTTGAATCCTTGATTATTGTACTAAAAAATAGATTTTAATTACAAAGATAACATTTATTTAAGAGAGTTTTTTTAAATTCCCTTGATAATAGAATTGGGGTTTTAATTTCTTTCAATAAAATCATAAGTTTAATGTTAGTACTTTTGCATATAGGATATTTTAAATTACCCTACACACTTTAAAAATAATACTTTGGAAATTTCCACTTAATATGAGAATAAATACTATGTTAACGTATTTTAACTTTTTGTTTCTTATTTATATTATATTTTCTGGCATATTTCCATTATATTGCAGATTTTATATTTCAGAAAACTTTAACTAGCTTCAATATAATCATAAATTTTTTCTTTTAAAAATACAAGCATTATTTATGAACAAATTATATATTATTTAGGGAAAAAAAAAAAGTATTTTCATTTTTAAATTTTAGCTTATTTTCTTTAAAAAAATAAAATAAACAGATCAACCTTTATTGATTACTAGTTGTATTTGATAACTAGCTTTTTCTATCAGAATATGGATTTTCTTGGCTGTTAAACTTCTAGCATGTTAGCTTCCATGTGATTCATCTATGATTCAGACCTGTTATCTAATTAATTCATACCTACTAATTAGATAAACTTTTTTTACTGCAGTTAGCAGTTAAGAGATAGTGCAAAAGTCATCGGAATCACTGGTGCAAACTGTACTACTAAACATGTTAATTTGAAATGCATACATTCAAAATTTTACAATCATTGTATGAATAAGACTGAAAAATCTAAAATTAATAGAAATTGAAATTAATGATGCAAAAAAATTAATTTTTTCTGTTCCAGATTTTAATTTAACATTAAATATCTGTGCAAGTCCTATATATCCAAGTTTTAATTATCTACTATTTCCAAATTTCTAGCCTTCATTGTTAATAGGTTTTATGATAGATATATTAGTCAGAGAGATGTATTTAATTTTTAATATATGTTAACAGGTAGTAATAATAATGAGTAACATTGCTGTTGTGGGCAGTAACTTTCTATCTAATACAGGATGATATTTGAGTGACATGGTCCTATTGGATTACTTGGTTCCTATGTTCTAGCAGTTCAGAAAGTTCCTACCAGATCACACCTGAATAATTTGTTAAGAACTTTTTTTGCTCCATATGATAAATAAGAATATTGATTATAGGCTCATATTAACACTTGACTTCTGTGTTGAATCTTTTTACAATGTAATTTATTTAGTACATCGATGGCCTCCACAACAGTCAAGGTGTTAATGAATATTTTTATGATCTTTGAGATTCTTTGAGAAAGAAGTTGAATTTCGGATTTTTAGATTGCGGAAATCACACCCATACTTTTTTAGGAGAAAACTGTCTTCAGCTGATGTTGCATTAAATTTAATGAAAAGAAGGATATTGTATATAGAAGAAAACAACACACAAAATAAAAATGATAATTAAAATGCTATTATGGAATTAATGTCTAAAGAAAGCAATCTTTTATTATAATTTTAACATTTGCAACTGTGCAAAATTATAGCAGATTTTGAAGACATAGCAGAAAAGTATTCTTAATTTATTACATTTTTGATTGATTGATATTTTAATCATCTTATTTAAAAAATCGACTGCAATCTTTTCTTTGCCTTAAAGGGAATATGTGCTAAATATTATCAAGATTTGGTAGAAACTGTAAATTTGTTTAAGGAGCATATATAGACTTTGTTTTGTGTATAAATTTGTGACCTTTTGGGACTAGATACTTTATTGGGAATTTAGGTTATGCTTGGTTTCAGTTAAATTTTTTGTGCATAAGAATTTTTTTTACAATTGTCTTAGTAAACATTAAATTGTGATATTACCACATTGTTCTGTTTATTGTGTTAGTAAAAATTGTTGATGGAGTCGAATCTTATAATGACATTAAACTATCCAGATACTATATCTTCAAATTATATATCCTCTTTTATTATGAAGTAATTGCATTTTCTCATTTCTTTTATAACCTATAGAGATAATAAACATAATCTTTTTTTAGACTGTTAATTGTTGGTGAAAATCATATGATCATTAAATATTTGATAAAATGATGAAACTGGTTTTAATCTCAGTGTAGCAGTAAAATACATTGTTAAAAATTATGGGAAAATGTAAAATTTAGGGAAAATTGCATTGGAATAAGATTGATGCTTTTAAAATATTTTTAATTCTAAAACGGCATAAAAATTAGTTTTGTATTATATTTTAGGGAGTCATTGCAAAAGAATGCTAAAATGTTGCTTAATTTTTAATTATTAAAATTCTAATGAATCTTAAAGCATATTTTTCTGAGATGTACTTTTCTATTCTCTAAAGTATATTTGTACTAATTTTGGTAGCTCTAGATTAAGTGGTCTAGCCTGAAGGCACAAACACACATATTCTGCCTTATAATCAAAGATAAATAGTTACATTTTTAAAATTCTCACCTATGAAGTTTTAAATGGGCTAACATTTTAATGAAATTGAATATTATTTCTTGGAGCTCAAAGTATTTAGATTAAAAGAATGATTTGTTGGAAAGCTAATCCATTTTTATCTCGGCTCTAAGTTGTGATTTTTAAAATTGAATGTTGCTTTAAGTACATAATTAGAATTTTCTTGTCCTAAGACAAAAAAAAAAAAAAAAAAAAAGTATGATTTAATTAAATTTAAAAAGAAAACTTGGTAATAAAAGTGGAAGAGTCAATTCATATATATATATATGATAGGAGGGTGAAGAAAACTGCTGTGTCTAAATCCTGTTTTATGTTTTGAATTTTTGTATTGAATTTCCTATAAAACATTGTGGATAATATAAAATTTGAATTTATTTATATTTGCTCATCTATGGATATAATCAATTGAAAATCAAGATTTTTCAAAAAAGTAACTGAATGTAATTTGCATTTCTTTCCCATCATTAAAAGGAAGCATTAAAGTAAAATAGCATTATTTTGTGTAATTCCAATTTTATATTTTAGGTTTGTTTTCAGTAGAGATTCTGTAAGTAAATATAAGTTTAATTACATACAATTTGTATAAAAATTAGAGCATGTATCAAATAAATTTGCAGCATTAAAAAAATTAATTGGATAAAAAAATCAGGATTAAACTGATAATTTAATTTTTTTTATGTTCTGTTTTTATTATAAAAAAAAGAAAAAGAAAATTGATTCTTAGTTTTGAAATATTCACTGATTTTTGTGAACAGTATAAAATATATTAATTCATTTGACTGGAGTTCAGAAATTTTTAATTCAGAATTAAAAATACCCAAGATTTTGCCTAGGAGTAAAATCTTAGTAAACGATATTATTGAAGAATCATATTCAAAGTAGATTTAGGACACATCTTTCATTTCTTTTCATCCAGACTACTTCAATTCATTTATTATAATTATAGACATGGTAATGAAAAACAGCCCTCATTCTAAAGCCCTAATTCGATAATGTTTCTAGGTAATTAGTTTATTTCCCAAGAATCTTGACCCACATTATGTGTTAACATTATTATCGAGGGCACTTTTAAGTGTAAAAGCGATAAAGGTTAAGTGGTATACTAGAGTAATTGCAAGAAGATCAACTGTGTATAAATAGAATAAGATTTGTTGTTTATTAAATATGTTTGGAGAAATTTTTGATGGGAAGTGAAATAAAGATAAGGAATCTGATTACACATGTGATATTGAAACTGATAGCATTGTTTTGAATATGGCGGTTTGCCTGAAAACAGTTTTGATTTTGAAATCAGCTGATAATAAATTATTTTCACTGTTGGTTTTCATTCCAAATTTCTGACTTAATGTAAAAATTATAATTGATTCTTTAAATGGTTTTTCTATAAGCAAATATATTTAAATTTTATGGCAATAAATACTGTTAGACTTTTTAAATATTGCCAATATAAAGTTTTACTGTTCTTATTATACAAGTTTTTCTGTCATTTTTGTACAAGATATAAATATTTTGAATTTCAGATTAGGGAACTGTCTAAAACTGTTGAATTAAAATGCTTGTTGAGAGTATTTGTAAAATAATATTAATGCTTTGTCAACTATAAATCATGTTTGTATCTGTATCATTATGTTCATTTAGATATAAAATTTATAAAACTAACATCTGTTTAAATATAATTGGATATAATTATGGATGCTATGCATTCACAATAGATAAAAATATAACCAATAAATAAAAATAGTATATAATTTCATGAAGTTACTAAAATAAAAAGTGATAGCTCTAAAATAAAACATTAGCATATTAATTAAGAACATGTTTAAATGTAAATTAAAAATTTTTAAATTATTAAAAGACGATTTTTGTAATGCATTTTACCTAGGTTGACAAAATGCTTAAATCTGCCTTTTTTGTTTTGTTTTTATAAATGCGTTTATTATCTTTAAAGAAATAATATTCTATCTGTTTATGACTAAATTAATTTCAGCTATAAATATCAGTAAAATTCATTTAAGACATGTTCAGTACTTCAATAGTAAGTTATCAATAGTAATAAATAATAAGCTTCAATAGTAATAAAATGAACTTCTGATTTTTTAAACTTATTTTTTTAGAGAAATTTTTAAAACATTCTAAAAACTTCTTTATAGATAGTATTAAAAGCTTTTTAAAAAATAGAATTATATCTATATTTTTAATTCCCTGCATTACTTTGCAAATACATTAAAGAAAAAAAGAAGAAAAAAAATCTTTAAATTTTGGTTAGTAGGTGGTATATACCTGTTGAAACTTGTTTAGGAATTTAGAATATTATCTTATGGGCCAAAATAAGAAATGACAGAGGGGGATAAAATATAATAAGTTTAGTTGTGGATGAGAAATGTCAAGTGTTTTCAAATGAGAGTATTGGACATTAAAGGGTCAAAATATTGATTATTATTATTGAAAGTAACATCTCCCTAATAATTCAGTCCAAAAATAGATTTTTTCTCATCATCTCATTTTAATTTATATCTAATTTTTTTTTTTTTTTTTTTAAATTGTAATCCTTTTATGTTTTTGTTTTCCTCAAATTTGCTACTAATTACTTCATTTTTTACCATATTTATTTTTAAAATTGTGCTAAGGTTCATATCTAATAACATGATATACAGAGAGAAAGAATATTACAGTTACATTAATATAGAATAAAATTTGTTAATAATAGATTAATAATATTTTTTTTCTTGTGATCAATGTATAATATCTGATGAATAAATATTTTCTAGTTAAAGTGTGCATGTCTGTTTTCTATTTTATTTTATTATTAAAATTTGTATTGGGAGGGATTTAATCATTGTTTGTATTAGAATGATTTTCCCCCTTAATTGGTAGTGTTAAACACAATTTATATCATAGTTTTACATGCATTTATATGTAAATAATTTGAGACTTTTATAATTTAATAATAGATTAATGAATATTTATTTTATTTTTAACTGGGTATAGGTATAATTAAAAAAAATATGCTTAGGAAAATAGCTATAGATTTTAATAATCTTAGTTGCAAACTCAGTTAATTTTTAAAATTATTTTTCATGTATTTTTCACAATCATTTACATGGATTTAAGTAACAATGGCAGAAGAATTAAATTATGTGAAAATTTTTAGCAAGTTTTTGGCATTTGAAAATTATAAGCAAGTTTTTTTAATTTATGGTTTTATAAATCAATATGCTTTCTTTTAGTGTTTTATACATTTATAAAACTGCTAGTATTGTTACTTCATTACAATCTTTATTACAGAAAAATCCTCTATTTTTTGGTTGTATTCTTCATTATAAATATGTTGATGTAAATAATTATTTAATGTATTATTTTTTAAATTTTTAGGTTGGAGGTGATTTTAAAAGGCCTGGAGCTGTTTTTCACAAGGTTAAAAGCCTACATCAGTTAGGCTTCTTCCATGGTTTTCTTGCTGCAATATCTGTCATTATAGTATCTGAATTAGGAGACAAAACTTTTTTCATAGCAGTAGTCATGGCTATGAAACATCCTCGTGTAACAGTTTTCTTGGGAGCAATGTCAGCTCTTACTATCATGACTATATTATCTGGTATATTTATTGTTTTGTCTTATCTTTGCTTTGCATTATCCATGTTATTATCTTTTTCCTTTTTATCCTTATAATAGGGTATTTCTAAAAGATAGGTTATAGATATTATAGAAATAGTTAATATATATAATTAATATATAATATATATAGTTAAAGATATTATAGAAATACCCTCCATAAGGGGTTTATATATTACCCTGATTGTAACTTTTTAATTGGATATAGGGTTTAGAGATATATGTATGTCGTATATATAAGAAAATACCCTATCCTTGTATAAGGTATTTCTAAAACTTAAGTTTCAGAAATACCCTTTATAAGGATAAACAGCTTCTTTCAAACTTAAAGAATAAGTCAGTCTACAGAAACAAGTAATTTTTGAAATGGAACTTTGGTCTGTAGGCATGAAGTGGGCTGCTACTGGAGATGATTCGGTGGGGCAATATATTTTGATTATTGGGGTGGGGTACTGATATAGAGTCCTTGGTAATCATGTAGTTTGAGGAAACAATGAAATTTCTGGTATTCATTCAAAAATATTGAAAAAATGATAATTTATTAATCACAGTTAGTTCCAGTGATAAAATTTCAACCTTTTAATGGTGGCATATTCCTTTTTTTTATTGCAATGCAATTATCACAGTAAAAGAATTATAAATAGTATTGTAGTAATATTTTCAGCTTGAATAAGTGACAATAGACTGAGATTATGAAGATAAAGGAGGAGGGGGGGAGAGAGAACAATGACAGAGAAGTAAAATATTTTATTTTGCAAATTTTTCATATATGTTGAAAGCATTATTGTATACAAGCACAGGTCTAATATATTAGTAAAGAATTTCTTTCTTTCTTTCTTTTTTTTTTTTTTTTAATAATAGCCTTTAACAAAAAAATCTCTGTATCAAGTACTTTTTTCATTTGGAACTCTGTGTTTTATTGTAAAAATAGTTATTTCTGTATGCCTGATTTAAGATTTGAATAATGATTTTAAAAACAACCTGTATATTTTATTATTATTTTTTATTTCCATCAATATGAGGAAGAGAAAAAAATTGGTATTTCTACCTTTTACCACATTTTTTAAATACATTTTTTGATTTTTTTTGTTTGCTTTTTATAAAAAATTAATTATGAAGGATTTAATAATGATTTTTGGAATATTTATAAAAAAATATTTGTTTCAAAATACTATTTTTTGTCTTGTTTTTCTAATTCATAGATTTATGTACAGTAGATACTCAGTTTTGGAAAAAGGCAGGCTAAATAATAAAAGAACTGCATTGGCAGGAATTCTTTTAATGCTTTAAAACACCTTTTTTCTTTCAAATTCTGCACTTATTTATATTTTTTAAGCACTTGGGATATTATTAAAGATTGTTATGTACATACATTCTGAAAATTTGATGAAAAAAGAAGTCCAAGAAAAAATTGCTGTGCATTTTAAGATAACATTTTTTTAATTGCAGAAAACATACAAATATGTATACTGTTGAGTATGAATACTCTCACTTTTAAAATGTGAGATAAAGGATAGGTTTATTCTTGTTATAGTTTTGAAATTTAATTTTTTTGTTCCTGTAAATGATTACACTAATGTGAAAAGATGGGGAAATCTACATTTTACATGTCTGTTTGTGTTATGTATCTAGAATGATAGCAAAATATACTTAAAAATCAGACGTGGCATATTTTCTTTGTACTTGTATATGAGGTTTTACAAAAGGAAAATATTGTAATCACTGGCAAAATTTAAACATCTAAATTTTGTTGAATCTGCATACTGTAGACTTTTAGGAAAGTCTGTCTACAAATCTGCTAACTGATAAACACATTGAACTCAACAGGTGAAATTTGGCATGTGGTCTTTATAATAAATTTTTAATTAAATTCATCAGGAAAATGCCTGTCTCTCCATATGCTTGTATGGTTCGAGCCAAAATTATACACACTTTTATAAAATATGTTTGAAATTCCATGATTATAAAAAATACAAAGTAATAACTCATATAATTTTTAAAGAACAATTTGATTCTGAATTCAACAAAAAAAATAAAAAAAATAAAATAAATATATGAAATATTCCAAGGGGAGTATGAGGGTGAATATAAGGCGAGAATAACTAGGGATATTATGAGGTGAGAATAATGCTTATAGTGAAGGTTATTTTTCCAATGTTATTTTGTTTGGTTGTGCTTTTCTAATTTTTCAACTCGGCAGTATAATAGCATTTCTCTGTTTTTTCCAATACTTCCAGTTCTTTTTTTCTATATTAAACAATGCCATGAAATTAATATAGTTTCATTTAATTCTCTTTTATTAGATGATGCCCCAATTATGCAATTGTTTAAATGGTGCCATAAGTGTTTAATGATATTTAGGTCAGAACTGTTATCTGGTCATTTCAGCAATTCTGTGTCATTATCTGTGAGCCGCTTTTCGCATATCAGTGCTATGGTCAAGGGCTGAACTTCATTGATAAAGAAATAGCAGATTATTGTGAGATGGATCCCTGATAGATATTTTCCAGCATTTAATGTACTTTCTATGATATGAAAGTGACCTACATATATATTGTAAAACATTTTTTCTATCTTGGTTGTTTTCTGTATTCTGACAATGCACATCCCATGCCAAAAATGTTATACTGCCTTGCTTGTTTGATAATTGTTCAGATTTATGAGATATATTCCAAATAGACCTTGCTTCATAATAGGATGCAAATTTAGTAAAATTAAACATCTTGATATCAAGTTCATAGTGCATTACATTCAGTATAACATTTGATTAACTCTTGGATTCTTTTTGGTTCACATTTGTTTTTTACATGACTGTAATTTCACTTTCTTATTTCATAATGGAAATTGATCAGCTAAGATAAAGAATCTTTCTTTTCTAATTTTCAACAAAGAAAGAAAATCATGCAGTTACATATTTGATGATCGCAGATATATATCACACAATTAAATATTTGCAGCAATAAAATGTATGGGGGGGGGGGAATAAAATGATCAAAGTTTAGAAAAAATAGCACAACTAAATTGTTATTGTTTAAAAGATTTTTTTATTTTTTGAATTTTGTAATGAATGAAAATTATTGTGCTCAATTACATTTTTGAAGGATATGAAAAAGAGCCAAAACCATACCTCATCAAATTTTCTGTGCATCATTAAATATTTGATTAATCAAAATTTCATGAGCTCTCTGTTGCACATTGTCATCCTCCAAAATTTGTGTCAAGTAGGGTTGTTCTAGGTAAAACTGTCTGTCCTATTGAGTGCCAATACACATGCACACATTCACTTTTATTATTGGTAAATATTAATTCTTTTGCTAATATTTTTTTTTTTTTGATATTTCATTGTAAATTCTAAATATATTATGCAGATGTAGTATGCATTTCCAATGGCTGTGGTAGTTTAAGATTGCAAAAAATAAATATTTGATTTTCGAAAACTTTTTCTAACATTTGTATAGGTAAATATTTAAAAAAATAAGTTAATTAATTCAAAAATTAATATTTTCTTGAATCTATCGAAGCTTTCTATTCGTTTTCAAGAATTTAGTATATTAAAATTATTTATTACTAATTATTCTTTCTCTTTGCAGCTTGTCTAGGTTTTGCTACAACTGTTATTCCTCGCACGTATACCCACTATATATCTACAGCATTATTTGCAATATTTGGTTTAAAAATGTTAAAAGAAGGTAAATTTTATGTAACCTAATTTTTTCCATCTGACTTAAATATGTATTATAATATTATAGTGATAATATTGGAAATGTTCGATTAAAATAATTTTTTTATTAGCTTATGATATGTCTCCTGATGAAGGCCAGGAAGAATTAGAAGTTGTACAAAAAGATTTATTAAAGCGAGAAATTGAACAGGTAAATAATAATAATCTATAATCGTAGCAATAATAAACTGCAAAGAGTCTTAAATGTAACATAGCAAGATTAGAATTTAGTCCCATTATGTTAGTTTAAATTGTTTTTATTTGTACGTTAATTTGATAGTATAGGATAAATTGGAACTTGGCTAATTTGCAGCTATAAGAAGCTAAAAAAAAAACATAATAATAATAATAAATAAAATTTGCAGAAAAGGCCTACTTATTTTTAATATTTAATAATTGCTAAATAAATTAAATTAGTGAAATAATAACCAATAATTCAAAAATTTAAATTTTTAAAGAAATTAAATATGTAATTTTAATAAACAACATACAGCATTTTGATTTATAATAGTTGTACAAGGAAACTTTGCAATAAAAATACAGTTCACATCAAGCTTGTTCAGTTTTTTTTTTTTTTAAATGAAATTCTTTAATTATGTTTTGTGTTATTGACTGCTTAATATAGCTATAAAATCAATATTCAACTAAGAATCTACCTTTGAAAAATTATTTAGTTATATTAATTGGGGACACTAAGTATGAATGTATTTAATTATAAAAATAATTCAGAGATAAACTTTTTAAAATGCATTTTATTTTTATTTAGAATTAAACAAAATAAATTCAAATTATTGTTTTTTTTTGCATTAAATTAATAGGGAATTGAAATGATGAGAAGGAAAAGAAATTAAATTATTAACAAAATGAAATGATAAACATTCAAACTAGCCAAATTTCTTTGTTTATTAAAGGATTGGTCTGTTTTATGTGGAACTATTTGTTATATAGTATAGTTTAAGAAATCAATTACTTGGTTTTGATTGTTATTGATAATATTTTAAAATTAAATTGTTGGAAATCTCAAAGGGTGAGTGAAAAAACTACTAATTGAAATTAAAAATATTTATGTAACCAAATCCCATTTTTTTTAAAGGATTGGTAGGTTATATAATATGTATACACTATTGATTGTCTACTTTTGTAAGAATCAGTTAATATTATTGATTGCTATATACATTTACAGTTGATTCAAGGTGTCTATCATTTGCAAAACTTTTCAAAAATTTAAAAATCATATATACATTTTTTTAAGTCATGAATTTTTATCTGAAATCCTATATGTAAGAACAATATTTTGAGCATACAACAGTGGAAGATGGTTTTATGTTTTATTTCAAATAAACAGGGGTGTTTGTGCTCCGGGGAAACCCCGGAATTCCGGGGATTTTGAACTTTGATACCCGGAAATTCCGGGGATCGTCGTTCAAAAGGAAGTAGGAATAATAATGAATTATTTATTTTGATCTGGGTAATTTTGTTTGCTTTGAAAGCAGAAAACGCAAGGTCAGTGTGTGTGTGGTGAAAACTTTTCCTTTCTTTCTCCAAAGGCAGTGATAATGCGTGAAAAGGGGGAAAAAACTTCTTTTTTGTTCTTTCCTTATTGCGAGTTATGACTCATTCCCCCGGTTCTCGGACATTCTCTTCTGGATTCTTTTCGGCAAGTAGGCGCGGCAGAAAAAAAAGGGAGAGACTTCGTTCGACCAGATGTGCGATCACGTGACCTGGGTTCAAAGGTCTTAATTTTGCAAAATTAATGGTTATTAATTTTGCAAAAAAAGTAATTCATTGAACTTTTATAATTAGGTCATTCAATACTTCATAATCGTAATTTTTCATTTCTCTCCCCCCCCTCTCGAAACTCCAAAATGTCGGTAGTAAGTCCGTAAAAGTTTCAGGGGATTTTTTGGGGTCCCACAAACACCCCTGAATAAAAGATATTTGGGCATGAGATGCTAACCTTGTATCAGAAATAGAAATGTATTTGAGATGTAGTAATTTTTCGGTATTTGCAAATTTTCAAATGAGGGAGGGGGGGAAGAAAAAAAAAATTATAAATAAAATGTGAATAGCTCGAATTAAATTTTTATCTATATCTATGTTCTATAGCATCCAATCAAGTGTTTATCTAGTTTAATATGATTTGTCATTACTTATTAGAAATATTCTGTAAATTTTAGTCTAGGAAAACAAATTTTGCTTTCTGAACAAATGGCTGCTTTTTAAAAATTCTAAATTGAGAAGAGATGTCATATATATATTTTTTTAAACTCAACAATTAAAAAAGCAAGCAAACTAGTAATTAAACTAAATACTAGCATTATTATAATGTATTTCAGCAACAAAACAGAATAGCTATTTCTTACCTTATTTTTAGAACATGTTTTGAGAAGAGATTTATCTTAGATGGCATTTACACTTGTAGGAATAATTTCGATTATTTTAGTAACAATGTGATGTTATCATAGTTATAGTCAAAATTTTGTGAATTATTAAAATGTCAATTGACCTTAGGAAGATTCATTATTGTATTCAGCAGTATTTTATAATTAATGCATTTTCTCATCTATAAAGTATTAAGTATTAAATAATGAAAGTTGCACTTTTACTTTCTTTATTTTGTAAGGATTAGGATTGCTAATCAAATAAAACAGTACTCTACAGATAGAAATATTTTAATTTCACCTACCTCTTTAACTTCCTAGTTTTTTTAGTCATCATTATAAATTTTTCACTCTCCTCCAAAATTCTCCACTTTAGCTTTTATTTGGAAGAAACAGTTTTTTAAAAATGCATTTATTATAGTACTTATCTTTTCAATCGCAATTAATAATTTTTTGAAAGATTTGTTATCTATATATTTTTCCATTTCATTCCTAATAATTACATTCTTTCTCATTTTATTTAGACAAAACAGGTATGGTTTAAAAAATTCTTTTTGTTCCAAATTACTTTGTTCTTATAATGTTTAAATTAATGATGTTTTGAAAATTGAGATTTGATGCATTCATTAATCTACTTATTCTTTAATTCAAGAATTTCTTTGATCTTCAACTCTACGAGAGATTAAAAAATGTGCTAATTAACAAATTTTAGAATTTTATGTGTTGAAAAGGGACATTCACTCTATTAAAGTGTCTGGTTTCAGTGTAAATCTGTTTCATTTGCTTTCATAGAGTTTACATTTCTTGCTGTCGCTTCAGTGATTGACTTATTCTTTCTTTTAATCTTTGATAAATCAATGAGATGAAACAAATGAAAAATCTGGCAAATAATATGCATTGAAATAAAGCAGAAATTAAAAAACAATTCTTGAGTATTTCAAGATAAATGGTGATTCTAATACATTTAAATATTTTTTGAAAAATTAATAACCATTAGAAGAAATATTGTACAAAAATGAAATTGATAGTATTGAAGTAGTAAAATTTTTAATTTTAAGATAGTATTAAAATATTTTTGAAAAGATTATTTGTATTGAAATTATTGCAGCAAAATGGTAAAATTTCAGTTTATTTTTAACTAAATATTTAATTATTTTTATACTTTAAAAAACTGAGTGCTTTTCTTTTTCTTGCATGGATTGAAGCTTATATGGATACATACATAGCAACAATATCTTTTATTTATATTGTGAGCATTCAAGCTTGAATTGAACCTTTAGTTCTCGAAGCCTAAAACAGCTGATAAACCCTGTGACACCCTGTGTTTCACATTTACCATTCTCTTTTTGTGTATTACCAGGCTTTTATTTAATTTGACTAGTTTCTTGTTTATATGAATGTAATTTTGTGATTGATCTTGCTCTCATTTTCTGATTTGCTTGTTTTGAAATTTTTTTTAGTTGGGAATTCTGTTTCAATACATTATTGTAATATTTTCAGTTCATTTGTTTCAAAATATATATATAAAAAAAATATTAACTCATACTTCAGTTAAATGGCTGATTTAATTTTTGATTCCGCAATATAAATATCACATGTTATTTGAATTTGTGGGGAAAAAAAATTAATTTTAAGACACTTTAATTTTGTAATAATAAATTGTAGATTGAAAGCTAACAAAAAATGTTTTTTTAAAGTAAAATAAGAAAACCTTTTTTTTTTTTTTAGTTCACTAATGAATTTTATTAAAAAAACTATTTTGATTAAATTTATTCTCTTGTCAAGGGAATCTTATTTGAAATCAAGGTATTTCTTTTTATTTAAAAATGTTTAGTATGCTCTTTTGCAATAACTATTTTTTAAAAATCATTTTTTTGTTGACATTTACCTTTAAAAGAAAATAATGTATAATTTAAATTTATTGTATATGAACATGCACAGATGTAAACACATTGAAAAATTTCTTTATTTATATATATAAAAAAAATACTCATGGAATATTATAGATTTATTATAAATTAGACGCGAGATCAGCTAAGAGGACAATGTTACAGTTTTCTTATATGATGGCATAACATTTTTAAAATGCTCTGTGAATAAATAATCCATCATAATACCAGTAAATGGTTATACGTTGTATCTATTTTTTAAATGCTTTCTTACTGATTTGCAATTAAAATATTCTTCAGATGAAATAATTTAACTATAAATATTTTTAAGTTCAAAAGAGACTTTTATTCATGAATCTGCAACATATTATTTTATATTAAAGGTTTTTTAAAAATAACTGGTGAAATTTTCTTTTTAGTTTATTTTTTGCAATTTTATCATTTTCCATTTCATGGAAAAAAGTATTTTATATGCCCTTATAATATTCAAATTGATTTTTGGTTTAATAATCACATTTGTACCCTTTAAATAATTTGGTTTAAAGTATGCCAAAATTTTAACCAGTTACTTACTTCTTTACTCTAATTATATACTATAATGAATGGATATAGAACATAACTGTTTTTCCTCACTTTTATTTATCTTGTTTCCTTTTTTTATAGATAAGATTTTTTACATTTGTTACTTTGCTCCTGATGCATTTGTTTTGAAAGCATTGCCCTCTTATTTATTACCATCTACAATATTTTATTGTGACATTTTCTGAATTTAAATACAATTTAATTTAATTTTGATTTGAGTGATTCTACCTGATAGTTGTTTTCAGAAAGTGTGAAAAAAAGTTGTATTCTTCTACATTATTTATAATGATAAATTATAAATAAAAGGTTAAGAAGTGAATAATTAAATAAAAAATTTTACTTTTTGATGTGTAAATAAAAGTGCCTTTTAATTAAGTTTTTTGAAATTACTTATTAAAAATAATACTGATTTATTCAATGTGTAGTTATTCAATCAATTTTCTTCTAGTATGATACTGATGGTCAGACGCAAGATATTGAAACTGGTATTATCAAGCGAAATAAGATCAAAGCATTTAGAAGAAAACTGATGGTTTTCTTTTCTAGAATATTTTTGGAAACATTTACTATGACTTTTCTTGCTGAGTGGGGGGATAGATCTCAGCTGACTACAATTATTTTAGCGGCGAGAGAAGTAAGTTTCTTTCACTTCTGTTGTACTTATTATTAAAGCTAATTCCATTTTGTGATGATTGATATTGATGTCATTGGAATGGGAAAACAATCACTCTATATCTTTCACAATATCACCTGTTTAATAAGCTCGGTAATAATTCTTGCAGTAAAAGAATAATTCAAATTAGTTTATGTGAGAATTTTGCAAAAAAGTGTAATCATTCATATAGGTTCAATTGTATTGAATGAAATAAAATGTCTGATATTTAAAAAAAAATTAAAATTTCAATGACTAGGAATCAATGAATTTACCCAGTAATGATTTCTTGAATGATCTGGAATATATTGATAATTTATCTTCTAAAGATGGTATCAGTAAATACTAATTTAAAATGTTACATGTAAGAGAGAAAAAATCATTATGAAGGTGATCTGAATAGCGATAAGGCACTTCTCACTTTATCTAAGAATTAGGCTTATCATAATTTTAATCAGCTACATCTTAGCTATAGTCCTTCATATTCAGCCATTATCTTAATGGTAATAATTCATTCAAATTACCTTTTGACATAAGTAACCATGCTCTCATGTCTTTATTTGGATTATTGTTTAAATATGCAAGTAATTAGTAATCTTATCATTATTACCATCTCTCTTAGTAGTATTATTATGGTGACTTAAGGCAACAATAATATGTAGAAAGAGAAATTCTAACATTCCTTATTCGATGGAGAATTCAGTCAGTCTGAAGAAGTGTGGAATGGATGAAAGGCCAATTTAAAAGAAACAAGATGAATCTACAATTATTACTTTTGTGTTTGATATAGGTTGAATCTGTTTTGTCCTGCATTCATGAAATATTTATGATGGTAAAATAAATTTAACAACAGACAAAGAGTTTCAACATTGGAAAAAATAATAAGCATGAAATGAAATGCTTATTTAACACAAGTATATTGAATAATTGCTCATGTAGTTTTGTACTTCTATAGTTGTGGTTCTGGAATTTTTACTGAGGTAGTTGAGTGATAATGCTAATTTTTTTTAATAGCATATTGATGCGACAGCTGAAAGAAATTAATTTTGGGCAATTTTCTAGGTTTGAAGAGAAAAGTGTAGTTTTCATAATAAATAAATAAAATAAAATAATAAAAAATCATGTTAACTGAAGCCTTAGGAAACTTTATTTTACAAAATTTAGAGACAAATTTGTTCATTTTTCTTTAAAATCTGCCCATTTGGAACAATGCTTCATTATCTATTTCCATCATTCCATTCTTGGTAGCTTTTCCAAGTAGTGGCTCTTCAACTGCCTATTGTTTAACATTTTATCTCAATAGAGCTGTTAATATTGGCAAACTGGATTGTATAAAAAGATTGTCTATAAGTATATACTTACCTTGATGATCTGACAGCTAATGGCATTCCATTGGATCCTCTGCCAATAAAATTGTATGGGCCAAACATTGCTTGTCTTATGTATGTATTTGCATGATAGACTGTCATGAATTTAAAGCAGCAAATCTTTACAAGGAGCTGTTGAGAAAGGTTTTGGTTCAAAGTATTCATTTCCATAAGCATGAAATTGTAATGAATTCAAAGACATTTGTGAAAAGAAAATTCTTTTATTTTTGAGGAGAGGGGGTTAGTTAAAGAATGAGTAAACAAACTCAACTCATTCCTTTTGTTTGGCAAGATTACTAAAACGTAAAATGAGTAAAGGTCCTTTTTTTGAAAAAAAAAAAAAAAAAAAAAAATTCTAATAATAAAGGTTGTTTAAGTTAAAATGAAATGTTTCTGATCTTTGTGTTGATTAGTTATAGTTCATTAATATGGAATTGGAATTCACAGATTTAAATTTTAATTTTTTTTCATAGTCATAGTGCATTTCTGCTAGGATAATTATTAGGGCTAATATTTATAAAATTACCATTTGAAAATCAAAAGGTTAGTTCATATGTTACTAATAGAGAATTTTAAAAAAATGCTGTAACATTTGATATGATTTAGATTTTTAGGTAATTTAATCTAGGATAATAAGCTTAAAAATGAGTAGGGGGGGAAGCAATTGTGATTGCTTATGTACTGTTCAGATATGTATTTCAACTGTGGGAAAATTTATTCTGTAAAAATGGAAAAGATTATTTCAGAAAGGAGGATACAAATTATGTTGCTAATTTTTTGTAATAATGATAATTTTTTATGTAATTTAACTATTTTGTTAACAAAACTTAATATTTTGCCTTTTCAGAAAGATAGTTTAATACATTATTATTATATTTTGACATTATCTCCCCCCCCCCGACCAGAAAAAAATTTATCACTATATTTAAATTATTTGATATGAAGTTTGAATAATAAACTTCAGTCCCCAATGTGACTTTGTTTTCTCCTTTATGGTGCATTTAAAGTTAGACTATTATTGACTTGTAAAAGGAGGGAAAAAATAAGTGGTTTCTTCTTAATGTTAAAATAGAGCTACATGATATCTTGATATCCATATCATTACTATTTTTGCAGAACTTATATTTTTAACTTTTCTATGGATATTGTAATGTGTTATTTTTCAGAATATTTTTTTTGTTTAATTTTTCAATCAAAATATTGTCATTGTATGTTTTTTCCTAGGGTATTTTTTGTGAGGATTTCAGTGTTATCCTTTTCTTTATAATATAAGAAACAATGCTTTAAGATCATTATATAATTAAGACAACTTATTTTGATACTGATAATTTGTGTAAATTTGTTTTCATTTTTATCATATAATAGTTATTGACATTTCTTATTGTAACATATTTATTGAAACTTTTATGATTGGAAATAAATGTTTCAGAAGGCTTTGCACTTTTTAATAATATCAAAATTATTTTTTAAAAATCAAATTAAATGAGATGCATGTTAATGAAATTTATCTCTCAGTTCTTCTATACTTCCTTTTTATTATTTAAATGCTATGTTTGGTATTATTCATTCTATTGTATTGTGCATATTGATAATATTTCCCTTTATTCAATTTTGCTATTTATTTTGTTAATTATTTACAAATAACATCACTGAAACTATGATACTGTATTTTGAAAACTGCAAAAATTTCTTTTGTTGATTTTTGAATTTTAATTTCTGAAATATTGCAGAGTTACTTTGACACCTTTCAAATGCTTCACTTTATTTTAAATATTATTATTAAATTTTTTATCTTAAAAAATAATAAATTATTGTATTTATAATAATAATTAAGTATATTTGTTTATTATTTATAATTAAAAATATTAAGTGAATTTAATTTTACTCACTAAAACTCTGATCGTTTTACAACTCATCCAGTTATAGCTGGCTTGTTTATTATTATTTTTTCTATATTCAATACACAAAATTCTTGGTTAAATCAGATTTTGATGTAAAGTGCAGTGCTTCCTTCTATTAATTACATGTACTTTTGTTTAATAAAAGATACATTTTTAATGCATTGTTAATCACTTTCAAATTAATTCATGCTCTCATAGCCCAAACATTGTGTATGCCATGAGTAAACTCATCGTCAATAAGATTTTGTTTTGTATGAGCATATTTGGATCAGCGCGTGTTTGGGAAGCATAGTATTATGAAAAAATTCAAAATCTGATGTGTGTGTGTGTTTAATGAAATAACTAATAGGCTCATTAAAGGGTGATAACACCGGTTAAAAACAGAAAGGTTAAAAACACAGAGAATAAAAAATAGATGACACATACATGAAACAGCTCTTACAGTAAATATTAAAACATAAGCAGCAACTCGGTAAGCACAAAGCATTCAAAGAACTCGTAAGAGATTGGTACTTCAAAAAGAGAATTCTTTTAACTGCTAGCTTACAGTCAACTCACATACTATTACTCTACATGACTATAGTTCTAATTAAAGCAGTATAATACATGATGCTTCTTTTAATATTTCATAACATCACTTTACATATTCCATCCTTCAAGTTTTCTGCATAGTTAAGATTACATTTTAGGGAAGGGGATGGAAACAAGAAAGAAAGTGGGTGAAAAAAATCCAACTAGAATATATATATAGTATAATTTTCCAAAGGAAAATGTAGCAAAAGTATTCGCAGAATGTATTATGTGCCATTTCATGTAGGTGATTGTTACATTGTATATTCTACTGAAAAGAAGCATTAAAAATTAAATATTAAGTAAAATTTATTTATATGAAATCGCCATAAAAATTATTTATATTGTTTTATTTTTGCATCTAAATATGAAATAATAGTCGGGGCATGAAGTTATTTTTGATTAGCAATATGTTAAGCATTGTATTACTTTAGTATACAAGGAATGTATAATGAAGCTTAACATTATTCTTTATTATTTAGGATGCTGTTGGTGTTACAATTGGTGCAGTTATTGGTCATGGAGTTTGTACATCTTTAGCTGTTATTGGTGGCAGAATAGTTGCTCAAAGAATATCTGTGAAATCTGGTAATGATTAATAATTTATTTGAAATTATTTTTAGTTTATATTCATGATGACATTAAATTTTTAACATAATTCATAAAACTGATATTTGCTGTTCTTGTTCATCATATTCAATTAAATTGTAATGTTTTGTTATGGGAACCCCTTTATTTATCATCTCTTCATCTTAATATGTTTCTTGTGAAAAAGATTACACTCTCCATTTAATGTTCAACTATTATATTGTTAATTAAACAGATTTGTATGGTGAAAAGAATACTGAGTAAATTTTATCTATTCCATTTGATAGTAAAAGTTAATTGTACTACAAAATTGTATTTCTTAGTTTATATTTTAATTTGAAATGGATAGTTTTATATTTATTTCCATTGATTGAAATAATTAAACTTAATTTGTTAATGTCCTATTAGTTATGCAAATAAGATACTCTGATATAAAATCAGAGTTATCTTATTCTTGTTTTTAATACAATTTAAAAGACGTTTTCTAAAATTAAGTTGGGCCTTATCAGATTAATTAAGAGCTCTTTTAGTATGAGATTCTTCACTGAAACTATTAAGTTTTATTGCTGTAAACTTTTTATATGACATGTAGATTAATGGTGTAATTTATTTGATCAAACAACAACTCTTATTCAGTTTATCCTTGTTTTATGTATTTTTATTTCTCAATAGTAATGATTTAGTCAATCAATAACATTTTAAGATTTTGAAATTCTTTAACATAATTATAATAATGAATCAATTTGAAATAAAGCTATCCCATAAAATAATCTCCAGTTTTACTAAATGAATATATCGAAATATTACTTTTGAAAAATACAAATGAAACCAATGATTTTAAATCTGTGACAATTTTCATTCAGCTAAAAGAAATCCTAAGTTTTTTGAAAAAGTAAAAACCAACGTACATTTAGCAGAAAAATTTATAACAAAATTCAAATTTATCCTGAATAATAAAGAATTATTGATAAAATTGTTGAATTCTGAATTGTTGAATCAGTTGCTAATTTGCATTTAATCATCATTAGACCATTAATTATCTGCAAGGCATCAAAAGTGGAAATGTTGTGTTTGAGTGTAAGCATTGGATAACTCTGTTAAATCTTCAATAAATAAAATTAAAGATGATTAGAGTTAATGTTTTATCATAAATATTATATTTGTATTTTTTATCACAATACAGAGGAAAAATTTTAAATAGAAATTTTTTTAAAAATAATAATACAATAATTTAATATAATTTTTTTAATAAAATAATGAAATTTTTTATAATATAATTTAAAGGCAAAAAAAAAAAAAAGTGTGCAGCATTTTGTGCTCATTGAGCCTGCATTAGAAAGAAGTATTTAAAAAATAATTGTATGCAGTTGGAGAAAGTAAAAAAAGATTGATAAATTTTTAAAAGAAAAAATTTTATTTTCAAAAAATATATAAGAATTCTATATTATAGTAGCTTTGTTTGAAGTTTCTCATTTATTTTATTGAAAGTTTGATTCAGCACCTAGTTGAAATGATTAATATTTGATAAATTAAATTAAAGATCATAATAATAATGAAATGACTGAATATATATTACATTTCATAAAATGTCTTTTAACATAAATTTCTTTCTAGAAATATAGATAAAATGTTTCACAAATTTGAAATTATAAATTGATTTAAAATTTTGGTAAAAGTTTACAAAGCACTTTATTCAGAGAAAATGGAAAAATGATTGAAATGTTTTCCTCTCCTATTCTTTTGAACTTACTTGAGTGTGAATTTATTTACTGTTATTACTATTACTTTTTTTTTCTTTATGACCTGTTACAGTATTTCAATTTCCATTCATTTCTTTTAAGACTGTCATTGAAATACTGTAAAATCATAATATTCATAATTTGATCAGTTTTGATCTTAAAAGAGTAGAATCTTTTTAAAATATAAAAATATCAACATTATTTTAATAATGTGACTAACAGAACCAAGAGATCTTATTCAAATATTTTTTCTGTAATGTATTTATTGATTCAAGAATGTTAAGAAAAATTCTTTAAATCATTTAGAATATTTTCCTATTTGGAACTACATGTTTATCTCTAACAGATTTTATATTAGTTCTTGGGTCATGACTAGAGCAGGTATGTGGTATATTTATTAACCATAAATTGGCTACTCCAAACCTGCCACTGAGGTACATAGATTAATTTGAATGATTGGATTGCTGTGACAGCATTGGTGGGAACTGAGGTTGAGTCCTAAGGGCCCTCATTGGTTACATTACAACCCTTCCCATGTGAAGCATGTCCCATCATTGGTAGGGGAGTAGTTGGCTGCTTACTTTTTCTGTTTCCATCTGGGTGGTGAGAGCCAAACCACTGTGCTGAAAGCTTCTCTTCTCATATCTGAGGTGCATCCCTATTGGGAGTGGTGTGTTTATTAAGATAAAACAATATTGGCAATGTTTAAAACTGAGGGGGGGGGGAGCAAACTTTTTAAGCAAATAGACCCATCCATTTTATCAACAGCAAAGACTTAAGGGTTCTTTTTTTTTTTTTTTCTTTCTTTCTTAATACTTGTTTTTAGCCTTAAAAGCATTGTATGGCTAGAGCACCATATAAATAAAGCTAAAATAAAAATGCAGTAAAACTCTAAAAATTGAAAATGATAAAAATAAAAAATATATAAGGAAAGTACATAATTAAATTAGCTGAGAAAATTGTCTGGGATATTAGTGCAAGGGCAAATTTTGAATTGTGTGGGAAAAGTATAAACTTTCATAATTGCATAGATTATTTCATGAATAAGGAGAAAAAAAATTGAAAATGAGGTTAAGGAATTAGAAATTAAAAGCTGATAATGAGACTTTTTACAAGCTAAATTATTATATATATTTTTTTATTAGTAGAAACTTCATTTATTACTGCTTAAAACGTTTTTATGAAGTATGGTACCACAATAGTTGTTCTTTTAAAATTCTTCCTTCCATAATGAATTTGAAAATAACTTGGCTAGATTTCACAAACATAACTTTTTTATTTTTGTTTTACATGAACATGCAAACTTGAATACTGATGAAAATACATAGATAAATATAATGATATATGTATTATCTTAATGATAATGAATGATGATAGACACTTTGTTGTAATTTATTCCATGTCAAGCATTAAGCATGGGCAGACTTCTTTTTCCACCCACCACCAGCAGTTTGTATTATTTTTATGAATCCACTTTCTTTGCATTTGTGCAAGATAATTTTAAATTATTTAAAAACAAAATTTGTTATTAAAAAATTCTGTTTTTTGATTTAAAAATAAATGTTTCATATTATACATTTTAAAATTGCTTTTTTGTCTTCTTTTCTACAGTTACATTCATTGGAGCTGTAATATTTCTTATATTTGCTGTTTGGGCTTTAGCAATTGGACCTGGAACATGAATTAAGTAGTAATTTAGCAAAAAATGTATGTAAACAATACTTGTTTGTGATGACATGAGAAGAACTTGTTAGTAGTTTCTGATCTTGAAGAAACTTTTTTTACATAATATGTCAGTAGCATGAGTAAAATACTCATGCTAACTTAAGAACATTAGCATTCTTTTTAAAGTCTAAGTTGAAACACAATTTAAGGTATCTTTTAAATATATGCACACTACAAGCAGATTTTTTTATCTATTAAATTGTTCCTATGGTTTTTCTTCCAAAGAACAAAAATGAAAAACACTATTTTTCAATTATATTACTTGTAAATCTAAAATTTGGTCAAGTGTTGACACTTGCTTAAACTTGTGTTTTTATCTGAGATCTGTCTGTAATCTCTTTATTTATTGAAATATTTATTAAGTATTACATGAACAATTATTTATTTGAATGTAAATTACTTAATATGAGTGGAATGCTGAAAGAATAGAATAAGCTGGAAGTATGGAATTTGTCATTTTTGAAATTATTATTTTTTTTTTCATAGCTGCAAAATTCTAAAAATTAAGAAAAAGCAGAAACATAAGCATTCATAAAATTCATTAAGTTTCCATATGTAAGATATTTATTAAATTTTTAATCAATATTAAATATATATAAATAATTTTCTAAGCTTAATTTTAATTGTGAAAAAAATGTGGTTGAGGTATTGTTATTGTAGCTTTTTGTTTCCAGAATTCAATTCTAAAATAGCAATTACACAATTTTGTTCTTGCAGTTTCATGTACAAACTCTATTCCTTCAGCTTGTATTTTTATATTAATAATGAGGATTTCTTAATGTTATGAATACTTATTATTACTTATTCTCTCATTTTATTGAGAAATAAGATTTATTTCATTTTACAATATTTATTATATAGAGAAAAATTTTGACACTTTTGACATTATTGATTTGATTTACTTTGTCAATCTTAAAATATCTCAGTTCTTCTGGTTTATATATTTTATTTTGGATCTAA